>NW_024347788.1:5572625-5745614 GCF_902729225.1 Pteropus medius | reverse complement strand
TGTGTGTCATAAGCAATGTGTTCTTTCGCAACCCATAACCAGTGATCAGCATTTGGTATTATTATTTCCCTAGTAAAATATTTTTGTTATTTACAGAACCGAAGCAAGGTCTAGATAAGTGCAGCTGAACCAGATGGAGCTGATATTTAGACCTAAGAGTACAAAAAAATGTATTACAGTTAGTTAGACCCAAGGTGCATTGTAATCTCCCATCACTGGCAGGGCCATCAGGAAGGTTGAGTGGGATTAGCTGGTAGCTGTTCTTCATGACAAGAAGCTCTAAAGGTGCAGGATAGATCCTGAACCCTCTCCTTTGTTAAATACTAGTTACGGACTAATTTTACCTATATGTTTTGCAAACCTCTCATAATTCGTCTCTATTTCTTAGCCCTTCTGCTCTGTACTCAATGAATTCTGTATTTTTTATTACCTACTCTATAAAATGATAGGCTTGCTTTTTGTCCTAATTTGTTTTCGATAGCTTCAAGATTGTTCCCTCATGTAAATATCCTAGAAAGCCACGCAAGTTTGTGTCCACTTTAGTCACACTAATAATCTTATAGACACAGATATAGCCTTTCTAGATGTTTTCTGGATAGCATAATTCTTTTTTTAGAAATTAAAGCTACTGCTTCTCTTTGACTATTTTTTAGTTCTGTGGATCTTTATAAATCATGTGTTTTCCTCACTTAAATACTCAAGTAATAGGTACACTAAGTCTTTTGTGTCAAAATTATACTTTTTATTTTCTAAATGTGTCACGATGAGGACTATTACTACATTTATAAACATTTTGTATTTTTAATCTATTTAACCAGGAAACTATGATTTTTTATACTCTAGACACTCTCAATAGAAGACTGGCAGAGAATCTAAAAATTTCTTTCTTAAGTAGCAAAGAATCATTCATTCGTCATTCAACCCATGGCTTTTGAGTGTCTGCCGTGTGTCAGGCACTATTGTTCTAGGTGCTGGTATGATGAAGTCAGTGATGAGGGAAAAACCCTTTTGTCCTCCCTGGAGCTTACATTCTCTGTGTGTCGGAGATACACAATAAAATGATTAGGCACGTAAATAATGGTGTGATAGGTGAGGTATGCACTGAGGAGAACAGAGTAAAGCAGGGGGTATGAAATGCTGGAGGGAGACTGCAGTTTTAGGAAGCTGGCAGGGAAGGCTTTAGAGAGAAGATGACTTTTGAGTGAAAGCCCGAAGGAATCGAAGGAACTGGCCAAGTAGCCACCTGTGGAAAGGGTATTCCAGGCCGAGGGAGAACGTGTGCGAAGGCCTGGAGATGGGACCATGCTGGGCTTGTCTGAGTGACGAGGGGCAGTGTGGCCTGAGCAGAGAGATGGACGGGGAATGAATAGAGAGGAGGCACAGTGGTCACGGAGAGTCAGATCACATTGGGCTTTCAATGTAATATATAAAAAAATGTGTTTTAATCTGAGTGAGAAGGGATATCATTGGAGGATTTTGAGAAAATAGAGTTGAACCTATTTTTAACAGCGTTAGCCTGGAAGCCACCTTCAGACACGACTTCAGGGACGCTGGGAGAGTGGCATGGAGAGCAGTGTAGGACCCATCGCTTCCGTGCAGATGGCGGATGGCGATGGTTTGAGGAAGGGCAGGGGCGGTGGAGTGCTCAGACGTGGTTAGAATGTGGGTATATTTAGAAAGCAGAACCAAGTACACTTTTTTTGGAGAAAAACAGAGATTTCAAAGGAATTACCATGTCTTTTGACCAAAGTAACTGAAAATTAATTACCTTAATCAACATATGGAAGACTTCAGAATCTACTGGTGTGAGGGGAAATTTTGGGTTACTGTATTCACACCGCAACATGACTATACTTCATGGGTGGTTTTCAACTGAGAGGAGAATCCTATTCTGTGATTGCTCGTTGGAATGCAGTTCCAGTTAGAATGCAGGGCTGAGGGGAGTCGTCAGAAGATGGTTCTCAGGCTCCCTACTTGGGGTGTCCAGTCAGTCCGTGGGAATGACCTGGAGCCATTTGGGAAGCCTCTTTTCATATCTTTCCATCTCCAATTGCGCTGATGAAACAGCCCTTTCCTTAGGGTCATTCCTTAGCCTCCCAGGAAACTGAGCTCAGTGAGTCCTTAATATTCTCTAAGACCCTTTCGTGAATGGCTGCTGAGCTGTCCTCCGTAGGGAGGCCTTGTGTTGGCTGCAGAGGATAGGGTTGGAAAGAGGGTCTGGTCTCTCGGTACACATTCTCACGCCACATAAGGATATGTTCTGTTACTGGCACAGCAGCCAGCAACCCGGAGGCTGTGTCGGCAGCCTTTAGCCTTGGTTCATGACCGTACCCAGCATAAGATATCGGGTGATGTTCTGGCCCTTCCTACATTAAGACAACAAACTCCATGCACCAGTATTTTACCTTCTAAAAAAAAAAAAAAAAATGAAATCCTACCATTTGCAACAACATGGATGGACCTAGAGGTTATTATGTTGAGTGAAATAAGTCAGACAGAGAAGGATAAATACCATATGGTTTTACTTATATGTGGAATCCAAGAAACAAAAAGAACAAACTCATCAAAACCGGACAAATATAGGGGACAATCTGGGGACGGCCAGGAGAGAAGGGGAGTTGGGGGCTGGGAGAATGGGGTGAAGAAGGGTTAAAGAAGTACCATCCAGTAGTTGCTAGATGGTCACAGGGATGGGGTGCATGGCAGAGGGAACGCGGTCAGCATTAACGTAGTGGCTGGGTGGAGGGCCAGAGGAGAGAAAGAGCAATTAAGGGGGGAGGGTCGTTTTATAAACTATATAAAGGTCTAACCAACGTACTGTCTACCCGAAACTAATAAAATAAAATAAATATATCTATACTTTATATTTCCTTTAGGACTTTTTCTATTAATGTGTAAATATTACTCCTTAGGTATTTTTGCTTCAGAAATATAAACTGGCTCTGGGTAAATGCAGGACAGGAGTCTGGGTAAATGCAGGACTAAGAACGTGGGGCTCCCCGAGGGAAAGTGGGAGCCGAAGGCAGGTCGTCAGGGAAAGCAACCTAGCGGGGCGGGCAGTGGCGTGAAGCAGAGCTTCTCACATGGCACAGCTGACAGATGAGCGCCAATCATTTTCAGCTGGTTTTCTGTCTTTGCAAGAATCCAAATCTCAGAAAAAGGACACCCAATTCATTTAATCTGTTGGATGGATCAGCCTGACACCCACCCATTGGACACATGACTGACATTTGCCCAATAAAATACACTTTGTAATGGTGTTATCAGAAAAAGGAGGAATGAAGACTGAAAATCAATATCACAAGTGTCTAACGCAAGGGATATGTCAAATCTGAGGAAAAGAATAATTATGAAACATTATTGAGGGCTCTTTGAAAAGAAATTATCTAATAAATCGGAAAAGTTAAAATTCTATCTTCTATCAGTATGAATTCCGGAGAAAACAGAGTGAAGTGTACAAATTAAATTTAAAAACAAGGGCAATGCAAAACATTCAATCGGAAGTTTAAACCAAGGAAAGATTAAAAAAGAAAGAAAATTGGAGAATTTATTGTTTTAAAATGAGGAGGATTCTATTTGTTAAAAAAAAAAAAAAAAAAAAAAAAAGACCAGAATAACTAGAAGGCAGAAAGTTGGGAAATTCATGTTTAACTTAGCCAACAGAGTTAGTATTTCTAGTAGTTTCTACAAATCAATATGAAAATCATGAACATCCCAATAGAAATATGTGGAAGAACTTTAACTGCCATTTTACAAAGAAGAAATATAAATGGCCAAAGAATATGGGAAAATATATTTAATCTTTCTAGCATTCAAAACAATAAAGTGAAAATGAGTTGTCATTTTCACCTACTAACTTGTCAGTGATATGAAAAGTCATCATACCAGGTATTTAGGAGAGTACAGTGAAAAGGACTCTCTGGACGTTTAAACCAAGGAAAGATTAAAAAAGAAAGAAAATTGGCAGAATTTATTGTTTTAAAATGAGGATTCTAATAAAGAAGATCCCTTAGTAACTATTGGAGGTTTTCTGGGCTGATTCTAAGTACATGTCTTTTTAAACTGAAGTTTTCATAGTAAAGATTTTGTTTTAGCTCTTTTCGTTGTTGCTGAAAGCAAAAGACACCAACTCTGGTAGGCTTAAGCAGAAGAACGCGTCGCTGGGTTGGGATTATGGCCTCACGTGGCGCTGACATGGTGCTGAACAGCCAGGCCTCGTGATGGGAATGGGGCAGCTCTGGGAGAGTGGCCCGCAGGAGCCTTGGCGGGGGAGGAAGCAAGGCGGCTCTAGGGATCCCCTCTCTCTGGAGCGCTGACAGTGTCACCCCGCCCAGCCGTGGCAAGGTGCTCAATAAGATCCCGAGAAGGTTGTTTCCAGACTCTTGAAGCCTGTCATGCGTGATGAACTGCAGTTCTAGAGAACTGAGCCATCTCACAAGTCGTTTTTACGTATCTAAAGTAGAGCTAGGGAAGGGGGAGGAATCTAGTGAGAATGATTAGCAGTATTGCCACTAACAATGTGAACTCACATCTGAGAACCGACTAACCAGTATTTATTTGGTGTTTATGCTAAGAATTACAGAGGGCACTAAAAATGAATAGAAATCATCTTTCACTATGTACAATTGTTATTCTTTAAGAAAAATTGCATCTCGATATCTTGCTAGCTGAAATCATTAGATGTCTTCTTTCATGTTTTTTTTTTTTTTTGGTGTCATGTTTTGTGGTGATTCTGCATGATTTTACTTGCAATTTAGAGATAACATTTCATATATGCCTCGTAGTCCACAGATCCTGTGTTTGTAATTTTTTTAAAAGAAAAATATTGGTTGGATTTTTGTCTTTGCTTGCACATATTAGAAAAATCTCAAGTGTGCTCAGTAAACTTTGAAATTTCTATTTATTAAAAAAATATGAGTTACAAATCTAATAAAGGGAGCTACTTGGTAGGTTCGGTCTTTAGGCGACACGTTATTAGTCACCTCTAAGTTACATATTTAAATGTCTGTTTGTCGTAAACCTATATTTTTAAGTATTTTATATTTCAACTTTTTTATTAATGAAAGCTGCCCTATATCTCAATTTTAGTGACATAACAAAACGATGATATAAATACCGGTATAGAAGAGAATGATGCAGTAATTATATATGAAAAATGATATAAGGAGTAAAGCGCAATAATTAAAATTATGGACTCTGTCATTTAATAGCTGGGTGAGCAAAGTTAAGTCATAAAACTTCTCTGGGTCTAATTTTCACTATATGAAAAATGGAGATATTAATAGTTTTTACTTTGTAGTTTTACATGATAATAAATGAGCTAATACATGTCAGGTACTTAGCAAAGTAGCCAGCAAATACCTTTAGTCCATGTTCAGATTATTATTATTAACACAAATATCAGGTACATTGGAACAATGCTAGATACAAACAGATGATAAGTAGGAAGTACAGAGCATATGCATTTCCCCCAGGTTAATCTACGATTGACTCATGGTTTAAAGATCTAGATTAATATAATAGTTCAAAAAACTTGAAACATGATCTATAGAAAGTTAGATTATTGGGCCCAAATAAAGTAAACATAATAGTGATTTTTAAAAATTATTTTATGTTAGCTTCGGGTATACAATACAATGTTTAGACATGTCTGTAAATTGACGAAGCGACCCCCCGATCTCTCCAGCACCCACCTGGCATGGCACACGACAGTTACAGCACCTCTGACTGTGTTCCCTGTGCTGCGCTCTACGTCCCGTGACTGTTTTGTGACTACTAATTTGTGCTTCTTCATCCTTTCACGTGTGTCATCCTGTCCCCCCAACACCCCTCCCCTCTGGCAATCATCAGTTTGTTCTCTGTATCTGTGAGTCAGTTTTAGTCTACTTTGTTTATTTCTTTTGTTCCTTAGATTCCACATATAAGTGAAATCATATGGTATTTAACTTTCTCTGTCTGACTTACTTCACTCAGCATAATACCCTCTAGATCCATCCATGTCATTGCAAATGGTAAGATTTCATTTTCTTAATGGCTAAGTAATATTCCATTGTATATATGTACCGCATCTTCTTTATCCATCCATCTATTATTGATGGGCACTTAGGTTGCTTCCATATCTTGGCTATAGCGCTTGTGAATAGCAGTGCCGTGAACATAGGGGTCCGAACTAATGTTTTCGTTTCATTTTAAATTAAGAATTTATTATAAATTTAGAGAAGTTTTGGGTTCATAGAAAACTTTAGAAAAAGGCAGAGAGATTTGCCTTTTCCACTTGCCTTCACACATGCATAGTGTCCCCCATTATCAACCCCCTGCCACCACCAGGGTGGTACATATGTGACAATCGATGGACCTGCACCAACATATCATAATCTCCCGAGTTTACCTTAGGGTTCGTTCTTGCTGTTGTACATTCTATGGGTCTGGACGAATGTAGAATGACATATGTCTGTAACAGTGATTTTTAAGAAGTGTTAGTTGGCATTGCGAATGCTTCAAGTTGTCTGGAATTGATTGTAGGCTGTCTTATCCAAATGTACCTTCTGGCCTTTGAAGGCATTTGTTTCCAGCATGAATAGCATTTATAATGACAATTATAGAGTCTTAAGAATAAGCTTTGAAAAAGTAAGAATTTATTTATTCAGCCTTTTTTACCCAGAGACATATGTTGACCATGTTTTCCAGAGTTACCTCAAAGGAAAATGTAGTGAGCCGACTTGAAAAGGGAAGAGAAAAGTCTTTTGAACAGAGCAGTAAGGTTGTGAATTTAAAAGTAATGGATAAGGAGGACTAAAGATTAAATGGATCAATTTTCAAAGGACTAACTTGAGAGAAGAAAATGAAACTATATGAGATCAGATATTCCGATTTAAATGTGTATTCTGACATTCTTTCTACGGAAAAGAAATGTAATGGGAAAGCAAAAACTAGAATGTCATCACGCATCAACACATTTAATATTCAGAGGATTCATTTGGACTCCCATTTAGATGTTGAGTTTAAAAAAATATCAACAGCAAAACAGCAAACAGGTGGTAGTGGAAATTAAATGAAAATATTAAAATATCTTAAAATGAGTGAACTCGTGTAATTATAAGATAGGCTTCAGGCCACTTATCAATTATACATTTAAACTACTGGTGGACAGGGGTTGCAGCTGACACATCTCTGCATCCCCCAGAGCACTGAGCAAAGTGACTTGCATATAGAAGATATTTAGCAAATATTTGCTGAAAGGAGAATTCTTCATGGAATGCAAATAGGTGTAAGACACAGCCCTTACTTTTATAGAATTTACACTTCTCAGGGACAGACAAAACCAACAAACATCCATTTACTGAACAACATTTAGAAAATGCAAAATATGTGAAGTTTTAGTCGAGAGTAACGCAGTAGAGTAGTACAATTTATGATTCCGTAGAGTCAACAAATAGAATTTTAAAAAATTGAAGTGATTCTGAGTACGTATAGAAGACTTTATGGAAAAGATAGTCATTGATTTGGGCTTTGAAGAATGGGGAAATTTCAGAAAGGTGGAATGAGAAAACATAAGATAAGTAAAATACTATTTCAAAGCCATCGGCTTCAAGGTAAATTATAAAAATCATTATTAATATTATGGTATTGGAATGAACACAAAGGAAACAAAGAAATAGTAATGAATGGAAATAGAATAGTTTCTTCTGAGTGTATTTTATCAGTTCCATATGAAGCTGTTATTTAAAGGCATCATAATTTATTTCTGCATGATGGAACCAGTAACTGCCACACTGCTGGATCTGTTAGAAGGAGCTATGTCGTTTGGTTCAGTTAATTCAATTCCACAAGTATTTATTAAGCACTTATCTGAGCAAAGCACTATAGAATCATCCATGTACAAGCAATTAAAATTTAACTGGTTCAGAGAATATTCGCTACATCATTTCACTTTAAAAAGAGTTAACTGTTACCATAGCCCTTCTTGACATTATTATAGAAGCGCCTTCGTATATAGGGTTGAGATTAGAATAAATGTAGTATCGCCCAAGCTGGGCATCTCCATTTTCATATTCTAACTGGCTTTAGAGACATGGCATTATTAAACGAACAAACAAACAAACAAACAAACAAAAACAACAAAAAAACCTTATCTTTTAGAATGCAATTTATAACACACTTTCACATATATGAACTTTTTGGATCCGCGGGGCAACCCATTAAAGTTGATGGGATAGATGGAATTTTTGTTTTGCTTATCAGGAAACTGAGGCCGAGAGAGCTACATGATTTTGCAGGAGCGTTTTACTGGTTGATTATTGGGAAACCACGTCTTGAACGTGAGGTCTTGAGAAGAAAAATAAAGTGTCCTTTTCACCGCACAGCGCTGTAGCAGAAACGCGATCATGTTACTCGGTGAGGGATTTCGTTCCCAGAAGCTTCCCATTGTTTCTGAAACGACTGAAGAGTAAGTCGTAAGAAAAACTTGAGATGGTCATCTAAATGGCCTGCTGGTGTCAAGGGTCTGACTACACAAAGATAAACAGAGGTGAGGAAATTATGTGAAATTTTCAAAAAATTTGATCAGTGTAGATTATTCTTACCCAGGAAATTTTGTCCTCTTCTCCCCAGGGCATAATTAGCAAGATCTGTAGACATATTTGATTGTCACAACCAGAGGGGTAGGTGCTACTGGCAGATAAAGGCCAGGATGCTGCTAAATATCCCACAATGCACAGGGCAACATTCCCGCCCCCACATGTACATGTTCACACACACACACACACGCGCGCGTGCACACGCACGCACGCACACAGAAAAGGCTGTCTGGCCTGAAATATAAACAGTGTTGAGGTTGAGAAAAACCTGATGTAGTCAACACAATTCAGAAAAAAATAAGCAGACATTTAAAAAAATTATGTGAGTCCTGATGTGCTTCCGATGGTTATATAATCTATATAACTATTTCAATATTCTTCTGAGCCATAAATCACCTGACATTTGGAGGTTTGGAAGTAAATATTTGAGAAATAAGTAATTTGCCAAATTTACTTATTTCCTTCCATAAATATTTTCTTTCTTCTTTATCGGCAGTTTGAGAAATAAATGAAATCAAATAATTCCCTCGTGTGATTCCTCCTCACATTACTACTATTATTATTTTTAAGCAACAGATAATGCCACAGACCAAAGTTTCTAAGCCTGAGCATACAATTCACTTTTCCTCAGTTAAAAGAGGAATTTAGTAGAATGACTCCTGGTCAAGGAGGGGTGAGTCACGGGGCTTATGAAACAAAACAAAGCAAATGTTGCACAGTGATGTCCTTGTAAAGTTATCATTCGTCGTTCAGATTTTCTGTTGAAATCTCAGAGGCCAGTTTGGTTTGGTCAGGTCACTCTGCTGTAGTACATGGATACATCTAGTAAAATTGGTTAATTTGGGAATCCTCAAACAGTTGATATCCTCAAACAGTTTGTTCACGTCACTTTAAGATTTATAAGTGTGAATGTGGGGGACAAAAGGAAAACATGAGACTGAAAATGAGAGCAGAAACCACCTTGTGGAGAATCCTGTATGACATATAAAGGTGTACGAACTTCATTGAGTAGGTGATAGGAGACACGACTTGGTTGTAATCAGAGGTATATCTAGTGTAGTCGGTTCTGCGTTTTAGAGAAATCAATTTGATGGTTATGTGGATGATGACTTTTACTCATCAAGACGGAAGAGAAGAAGAGCAATGAGAGGATTCTAGGTCTGCTTATTGCATCAACGGATATTTGTTGAATGAATGCATTAAATGATTAAATTGTGTACGATAAACTTTCCTGACCAAAACGTATAGCGTGCATCGATACTACCTCAGTTAACTTTTACTCAGTTCAGCAAATATTATGGAGTCATACATTTCGCGATAGTCTCTATGTCATGGCTGGTTGCAGCTCATCGTGGAAATCTACGAACTGAAAAGAAAAAAAATGATCATCCTCTTATATTTCCAACACAGGACAGGAAAGGCACAAGACAACTGTAATCATCACTCCTGTTGAAAGAGGGTGAGAAAGGGCCTCCCACAGTAGTCATTGATACTTAGATATTGTGAAAACCTGCGGGGCAGATACTGTGAGGCCCTTCTGTCCGCCTTTAAGGGACTGTCCTTGATAGACTCCGTTCTGGTCCTGTGAAGAGGTCTCAAGTGCATTGTTCTCCAAGGCTTTGACTCTACCTTCTCGGTGGGCTTTCCTGTTTCGTGATGCTTCTCCATAACACCTGAGGCAGGCATTGAAGCAAGGGTTGTCCTCGGTAGCCCAGCCGCATTCTCAGCCTGCCCTTGTCCTGAGAGAGTTGCAGACCAGTGATTGCTTCACTTCTTTACCACTCTCGGTCTTTTTTATTTGGTCTAGTTTTACAGCACTGTTGGCAATGTAACTCTCTCGAAACATCTTAAAAAATATATTTGATTCCAGTCACTACCATGTGCCAGTATATCTATAGACTTACACGTATTTTGAAATTATTAGACTTCTGTGGATTGTGTCCTTAGTGGACACAATCCACGGAACCATTTTTCGAAAACTAATTAAAAAAAAAAAATACTGTAGGACATCGTAATCCAATCAGAGGTTTTAATAAAAGATGTGACACCTTTGCTTTAGACTGGTCTTTCTCCCAGGCCTCTCTTATTCTGACAATTTAAAGGCCTAAGGCTGGAGATGAGAATCAGTTACATCTTTAAACTTGGAAAGTTCAGGGATATTTGGATTCTCTTCTTCCTTTTTATTCCTTTCTGCAAATACACTAATTCTCTCCTGGATTTTCTCTTTCTCACGATATCAACTGCAGCTACTAACAAACAACTCATGTCAGTAATACACTGTCTCAAAATCTCCTTGCCCAAAACCATAGATTTATTGGATGTATTTCCTGCTTTCTGAGTTACTGCAGGTAACAGTTTTGCCAAATATTTGGCCATAAATAATGTCACCATTTGTCTAGTCTGAAGTAACAGTTTTCATGCTGCCTTCCACTCAGGTCCAAAGCCAAATAACATATTTTAGGTTTTTACTTTGCCAGCACACATCTTCTAGGTATTAATTACTATATTTATATGCTACTTCTGCTGTGAACCTAATAAACCCAATATCAGTGGTTTACAATAATGTATATTGATTTCTCATTCACCAATCTGTGAAAGAGATTGGCTGAAGCAGCTCTCCTCCAGGCTGTGGGTCAGGTTCTGGTTGGTACCATATGACATCTCATTAAAGAACCCAGTTTGAAGGAGCTGCTCTAATATGGGTTTACTGTCGTCACGCTGGAGCGAGCAGGGCAGGAGAGCTGGCCAAAACTTTCAGGGACCTTTAAAGATGCCACTTGAAATTGTCATGCTTTCACTTTTATCCCTGTTCCATTGGCTGGTGCCCATCACACGGCCAAGTTCAATTCCACTGGGATGTGGACTCAGGATTACTGAACTCTGATCCTGTATAAGGAGTTAGTACATGTCAGGCATGGTATGCATAGGGGTCTTTGTGGACCCACAGGGATCAGGGTTGCCATGGATTTGTAAACATTCATGTTTGGAAAAGCAATGGCTTTTGAAAACACCAGGATTTCGTTCTGAGAATTTTTACTTAGTCCCAAGACAATAAAAATGAGAATAATTCACCTTATTCCAGTTATACATCCTAAAATATAATTCTGTGGGTGAGAACGTATCTAATTTATGTCATCTGTTTGAAAAAACATGGCCCAGAGTTACTGTGTGCTCTTCAAGGTCACTTAGACATTGCGAAACTCATAATTAAAAATTGGTTTGCTAGTGTAATAGTTGTTCTTAATTGAATGGGATTAATTACCTTTCAGACAAAAGTTTTGGAAAAGACTATTTGTTTTAAATTATACATGTCTATAAATGTAGCGTGTTTGCTATAGAATGAAGAGCATACTTCACAACAGATTTTAAGAAATAATACTTATACTAAAACATCAAAGAAACGTTCAGGTTAATTCTGGCGCATCACCTAAGAGAAAAATAGAGTACTCAAGAATCAATTTAACATGGAAAAAAAGATGACTCTGTCATTAAAAATCAATCAAAAGTAAACTTTCAAAGTTCAAAAAAGAAAACTGTTAAAATGAGAAATAGCTTTTATCAGTAATTTTACTTTAAAATTTTAATAAATGCTTTAAAATAAATATGGTTAATGAGTGAGAGAATAACGCTGATATGTTGCCATGGAAAAACCCCTTTGATACTATAATGATAAAAACTTTTAGATTAAAGGAAAAAATTATAAGATCGGGAAGAAAATGATTATGTGGAGTAAAGGACAAAGGCACAGAAAGAAAGAAACATCAATAGTCATATATTAGTTACCGTTCACTAAAATCAGAGAGGATTGAAAGGATGCTCCATAAAGAAAGAGACATACCCTAACACAGACCACAGGGGGACCACCGAACCTCCCCACCAGCTCTCCTAAGTGTTGGAATACGGGTCGGGTCTGAAGCTTAAGATTGGAGTGCACAAGCAAGGATCCGTGCCAGCCCCCGAGTCTGGTTAGTAGAACATCCAAGTTAAGTATGCTTGAGATGGTTGCCTTAGTTTACTATTCACACGAGAGCAGCGCGTTATTTCTTCCTGCGCGTTTTACTGATTCCAGCACCTGACCTCCTTCCTCCACCCATCGGCCCCCCGAGTGCGAGGAGCGTCGTGGCATGAACGCGAGGAGAGAAGGGAGGAGCGCGGTCAGTTTGCAGCCCCGACACCCAAAATATGATTTTCAGGTCCTCAGGAAGACTCGGGAGCTAGTTTGATGTGGAGGGAAAGGTGTTTTCTAAATTTGATGTGGAGGGAAAGGTGTTTTCTAAATTTCAGCATTTACTTCTGTAACATTATCAAAAGCGTGGATTTCATAGTCATAGAATATTCATACTCAAAAGAAGGAGAAACGAAGAGCAGCCCAGACCTGCCTCCCCAGGTCGTCGTGGCGCGCAGGGGACAGTGACACAGAGCGAGGGAGGGGGCTTGAACCCCGTGCGGGGATTCCGCCTCACTGGAGTCGAAGGGCTTTCGTGACATCCGGTGTGGCAGAGGGGACTGGAGGCCAGCAGGGCTTTGACCTTGTTCCTTTTAGACACTGGCAGAGGCCCCTGTGCTGCCCGTGGATCCCCGCCTGGGGCAGGAGAGGCAGTTGGTGAGGTGGAGGGGCGGGGGGGGTGGGGGTGGAGCAGGCGGGTGGGTTTCCGCAGAAAGTCCACCTTAGTGCCTGTGTTGATGGAGACATCCCAGCCGAAGGTACAGAAGGAAGCCCGGTGGCCTGGCTCGTAGGCGTGCTGTGGGGCTGAGGGGCCACTAGCCGAGCAGACAGGACCTGAGTCCGGAGCTGCCCACCTGCGTGCGGGGCCACGTGGGAGTTACTGCTGGACTTCGGGGCTCATAGATCCAGAAAGAGCCAAAGTGGACCAGCAAAGCAAAGGTGACTTCCCCGAGGGCAGTGCTTGAGCCAGAGGGACACGTCGCTATTTCTTTAGCCACCAGCTCCAGAATTGAATGCCGTCAGGGTGCCCAGTTAACCGCACTGGCAAATGGCATCTCCGCAGATGACCGGAGAGCTAGTGAAGGACATCACGGAGGGGCCATGTGTTCCTCCTATACGCTCTCGCTATCATTTATTCAGATACCATCGTAGCAAAGAGCTGGGAGAAGAGGTAGTCAGTAAAGCAACATGAATCCCGCTAAAAATGAATTGTCTGAAGAGTCTGCACAATTAGATTGGAATGCTTTATTTCCTCTCTGTGCTGTCCAGTTGGATGTGCTTCTGTGAGGAAAGTCCAGATCAGTTATGTAGTAAATAAATTTAAAACACCACTACATTTTTCTTGCACGTAGGAGTATGTAGGAGTATTTCATGACCGTATAATTTAAAAATATCCAGCTTTGTCTATGTGAAATTTAAGAAGTCAGTCCTATCAAAGAAGAAAGAAAACGCTCCCAAGGGCTTTTCTGGGAGGCTGCTGCACACGCGCCCGGTTCCTTGTGTGTGTTTACACTTTGCCTTGTCCCTCCTTGTCTCAGACAACCAATGAGAGCTTAACACATAGATTGTGACATGGATGCCGGGGTCTGAATTTGGTCTGTTTGGCCGGCGCAGTCCTACGAAACCTTGAACCAATATTTATAAATATTTCACGTAAAAATATTTCACTTAAAGACTCAAAATTCTGAATTTCTTCAGAAAATTTACAGGAATGGTAACAAATGGCTGGCATGGGTAGATCCTGCCCTTTGTAAGTGAGGGAAAATTCCTCTAATTTCTGCAGTCACCATTACTATTTCTAAGATTTTTTTTTTTTAATATGCAGTTCAGGACATTTCTTTTCGTTATTTGCGTGGCCCCTGATACTCTCTTGAAATTGCAAACCTTGGCTTAAAGCGTGTGGAGAAAACAAGGGCTCATGGATCTACTGGTACTATTGGTTTTTATTTCAGGTTTTCATTCCTGTTTCTTAGAAGTATTCCCTAGCTAGGTATGCAGCATTTTATTTCATGTGTTTTCTCTTAGTGTTGTCTAATTGACTCAGTTTCTCTTTCTGAGGCATGCCCGCTCGAACTTTATCATACCTTGCAGAGATAGGGTTTGGAATTCAGAGTATCTCAGGACATGGCTGGTGTCTAGTTAGGTTGTAATTCTATACTTAACAAATGCAACATTCAAAAATAAGAAAAAAAGGTACGGTTTTGCCAATGAGAAAAAGCAGTCTGAGAGGAGAATTTATTGTTTTATGAATCCAAGGAAAAATGGAATCTTCTCAGTGTCATGGGAGCCCCTCGCCCTCCTCTCCCCCCCGCACCTCCCAGCTTGTGATGCTGCCAGTTCGTGCGATTTCAGAGGGAGGGCAGCAATGGGCTGAGCTCAGATCAGCTGTGCGCGTCCCACACTGACCGCAGCCAGAGTGTGACGTCTTGTGTAAATACGTCGATTCCTTCTAGAGTCACGTAGAAGGCAGAGAGCTGTGTAACCAAGGGAAGGGAAGCCTGTTAGGCAAGAAATACCCCAGAGGTACGTGACAGCAACCAGAGTGGTAACGTATTTCCTAACTGAACACGTCAGTGGTTAACCATTGTGAACATTCGAAGTTAGATGTGTACTAGAACCTAGTTCTCCTGCTTTAGTGTAACTTAAGCTTCCCATAGGTCTTTCACTTGTAAAATGGGAAGAGAGTACCTTATTTCATGGAATTTCCAGTCAGTGACATGATGAATTAAAATATTTAGTATGTTAGTACCCAGTAGATGTCAGTTCCTTTTCTGCTTTGTCAGAAAAATTAGTAGTTTATAAGATTCTGAAATTTTGAAATGTTGGCATCTGTAAGGGGCCTTTAGGATTATATTTTTTCCCTGACTGTTTTTTTTTTTTCTCCCAAATAATTTGAATAAATGAGAGGCTTCGGAATTAAAGGAGATTCCTCGAAGACCTAGTACATGTTTGTGACAAATGAGAATTAGAACTCGAGCTTTCTGACGCTCAGCCCACTAGCCCACATTATTTATTCAACTGAATTTTGACGATTGCTTACGATGGGCCAGGTGCTATCCTGGCAGAAAGGGACAGGGGCTGTGGAAAACGTATCAGGAAGGTGCCTAGGGAACATGGTAGTTTAAGCAGCGCAGTTCCAGATAGGGTGGTCAGTGCAGGCCTCACTGGGAAGGTGACTGGGAAGGTGGCCTTTGAGCAGAGGTTTAAAGGACCTGAAGGAGTGAATACACCTGCGTATATCTGGGGACTGGGTATCCCCGTCTGAAGTAACAGCAGGGTGAATGCTGTCAGTCAGGAGGGTGTCAAGCATTGTGTAGAAACAGCCGGGGTGCCAGTATGGCCGTAGCGAAGGGGGTGGTGGGGGAGGCCACAGAAGACAAAGAGAGACTTATACATGGATGTATGCTGTCTAACGTTCTGTGTCCTTTCCGAATGAAATAGACTATTGGGGAGATTTTATTTGAGGAGTGATATAATCTGAAATATATTAAAAAAACAAAAAACAAAAAACAAGTCTGGCGACTCTGTTAAGAATAGATTACAAGACAAAAGGGATGGAAATAAGGAGCCTGGTCAGGAGAGCAGATGGGGTGGAGCAGGTGTTTACAGTAGAGGTGGAGAGGTGGAACATAATGGTCTTATTCTCAATATATTTCGAAACTAGAACCAACAGGATTTCCTGATAATTGGGATGCAGGGTGTTAAATACACAGGTAGGTAGACAGATGTCTCACATACTATGCCAAAGTTTTTTTCCTTTTGCAATTAGTGGATAGACTGTGGAAAGAGAATGTCGGCAGGGAAATCGGGGGGTCGTGCCCTGGAGCTGCTGGGTTGGAGATGCCCATGTTCCAGGTGCACGTGCCTGGGTGTGTCAAGGAAGCAGTTGCATGAAGAGGCCTGGGACTTGGGGTCTCAGCTGGGGACTTAACCTTAGGAGTTACCTGCAAATAACTGGTATTTAAACTCATGAGACAGTAAGATCACAGAAAAAACTTGAGCGTAGACAATGAAGAGGACAGGAGACATCCCTGGGATATGCCGACATTAAGAGGTAAGGAAAAGAGGAGAAACTAGGAAAGAAAATGAGAGAATGTTAGGCATAAAATAAGAGTATGGGGTTCTGAAATCCAGGTAAAGAGGCTGTGTCCAGGAGGAGGAAGGAATAATGATTCTGCTGAATACTAGTGACCAGTCAAGTAATGGGGAAATAGAAACTGATCACTGAATGTAGCTACATCTGGGCCACGACTCACCTTGAAAGGAATTCTGCTGATGGAGTGGTGGGGGCAAACGCTTGATGGAGCGGGCTTACAGGAAAGGAATTGGAAGGGATCAGTGCAGAAAACTTAGTGGAGTTTTGCTGCCTAAGGGAGTAAAGCAATATGGCAGTAGAGGAACATGTTTGTAAACTGAAAGCAGCTTAGTAGAGAGGAAATGATGGAGAAGAGATGGAAATCTTTGGAGCCTTGACCTTTGGTGGGCGAGAAGGGATGGATCTGCTCATGGAGGGATTGTCGTCGGATGTTCCGAGTAGTGTGAATACTCGATCTCCATACCTAGGTTGAGTAAGTGCCTGTTGAGTGGTATGAGTCAATGAAAATTCTTTGATTGCCTCCATTTATTTTCAGTGAAAGAGAAAGTAAGATTGTCAGCCAAGGGTGAGGATAAGAATTCACCCTTAAGGAGAGCAAGAAAGAATGGATGGGTCAGGAATGTTTGTGGTTATGGATTTAAAATAACAGTTGTTTTGTCCAGCCATGTTTAGTGCATGGGATAGGTTCCAGAGGACGTGGAAGTTCAGAGTGACTTAGGGTACACTAAGAAAGGAGTATGTTAATTTCCTGTGGCTGCTGTGACAAATCACGAGACTGGGAGGCTTAAAACAACATAAACCTATTTTCTCATAGTCCTGGAGGTCAGAAGCCTGAAATCGAGATGTCAGCAGAGCTGAACTCTCCCCAGGGTGCCAGGGGAGAATGAGTTCTTTGCCTCTTCCAGCTTCTTGTTGCTGTAGGCGTTTCTTGACTGGTGGTCACATCACTGTCCTCTCTGCCCCCGTGGTCAGGTTCCTTCCTCCTCTCCTCTCTGGCTCGCTGTCACGTCATTCAAATCGCTGACTCTGTCATCACATCACCTTCCCTGTGTGTCTTGTGTGTGTCCTTTCTGAGGACGCTCGTTGGACTTAGGGTCCACCTGCATAACCCAGGACGATCTCCTTATCTCAGGATCTTTAATATCATTACATCTGCAGAGAACCGCCCCCCCTCCCCCTTTTTTCTGAACGAGATAACATCCACAGGTTCTTGGAATTAGCATTTTGGGGGGCTTCATCCAGCCACTGTGAAGTTGCTGGATGAAGTTGCATGCGGTCGGTACCATGGCTGTGTACTTCAAACCATGCGAAGAGGAAGAAGACGACTTCAGGGAGAATGACTCATGTGATACAGATATCGGGATCAAAGGATTGGAGTGTAGGCGAGGTTGAGGGATTGTTGGAATCATAGTGCTAGAAAATATTGATATGAAATGATTGACGTGTTAGAGTGACACATATCAAATTAAGATACATGTTCATTAAAGAAAGAGGAATAAGAAAATAACGATATAGACTAAATTAAAAAGAAAACTCCCTAATATCAATTGTAATTTCTCTTCCTATACTGTTTCATTCCAGCTTTCACCAAAGCTCCGTTCTCCCCGATGGCTGCTACAGCTGCACGCCGTAGCAAGTGAGCCATGCAGGGGACCGAGCGCGTCAGCCTCCAGGAGCGTGGAGACATCACTTAGACTGGCTCTGTGTTTGAAACCAAAGCCTGTTCTCTCAGTACTTTCTTTCGGTGAGCCTGTCTTTGGGCAAGTCCTGGTTATTGTCCAGGTGATGCTTTAGTTGGGTGTGTTTTCCCAGATCTTGACGTTTTCTGTTCCACAGTCTCAACAGAAAGGCCTCCTGCATTCTCTGTGTGGTCTCAAAAACTGCATGAAGAATTATTCTTTAACATCACGACTCTGTTCTTTCTCCCTCCCTCCACACCCCTTCTCCCCCAGCTCTGTCTTCCCCAAGAGGCTGAGGTCAGATAACCTTTATCAGGTTTCTGAGAACGAGCTTCCATCTCTGGTGATTCTCATGCTATATGTGAAATTAGTTTCGAATTCATGTTCTCATTCCAGTTCTGCATTTATTCAGCAAACAAACATTTACTGAGCACTCCCTATGCACTAGCTCTGGGAATATTAATACCAAAAAGATATGACTTCTGCCCTCAGCACGTTCACTGTCTAGTGCAGGAAATGGCAAAGTAGGATCCATAAGTCAAACGCAGACCATAGCCCTCAAGCTAAGAAAGTTTTTCACATTTTTGAGTGTTTTTTGTTTTTTGTTTTTAACATATGGCAGAGACCATGTATGACTTGCAAAACCATAAAACATCGGCACTCTGGCCTTTTACGGGAAACGTTTGCTGACCCCTGTCTAGTGGGAAAATGTGTGGGGATGATGACATCGACCGCGTGAAGTGTTGGGGTTTGTGGGGGCTCTGTGCTGCCTTTGCCTGGCCAGCGTCAATCTCTCTTCTTCCAGTAAGAGACTGTCCTTAGCAACAAACCTGATTCTCATCTGCGGTGGTGCAATTGGCGGGTCTGATGCCATTACTCTTAGCTTAAGGGTGGGTGCTCAGGCCTGGTTATTTCTGCTTTTCAATATCTCTGGTTACAGAAAATTACTCATATGGCCCAAGGAGGTCCAGTAAGAGCCAGTTATGGGATGTTTGCTATAATTACTGGGAAAGAAAAACTCTTTCTCCTGGAACAATAAAACCTTTAGTTGTCCAGGGTCACAGTTTCTAAGGAAGCCAGTATGAAAGATCGACTAACTGTGAGGAACACAGAGACAAAAACTGAAGAAATCAAGCACTGGAGATCCTGTCTGAGCCCCGGACTCAGTTGTACCGAGAGCAAATTCTTGTTTCTGGCTTTGTTTTGAAAGTATTATTTTTTAACTTAAACTGGTTTAAACTAAGTTTCTGTTACTGTAATATTAGGTATTCTCACTAATATACAATTAAATGATATAATGAAAGCTGAATAATTTATATATAATTACCACTTAAGAAATCTTCTTCCTTATAATCAGTACTTAGTATGCTATAAAAAAATAGAAGATATTTACATTTAGAGGATGCGTTGAAGATCATCTAATCCAAATTCCTTCTTTTGCCAAATGAGAGACTGTAGAGCCCCAGCAGAATTAAATGGGAAAACTTCCTTCAGAATGGAAGGTCACAATGCTGTGTGCTAATTACTAATTGTGATGTAATTTGATGTGATATGGTTATGAGCAGCATCTAATACGTCTGTGGCAGTCAAAGGAGGTTTCCCGGAAATGTAATGGCTTAGCTGGGTTTAAGGAAGACTGTCTTCGCCTAGTTGAAAGGGATGAGGTCGGCCGGGGAGTCCTCGAGAGAGGAGAGATACTCCCCCAGAGGGAATGTGCTCCGTAAAGGTCGGAACATGAAAGAGAACACACAACTTTCTGACGCTTGCAAAGAGTTAAATGCAGGGGACAATTTAGTAGTGAAGCATGAGCAAGAAGAGTGAGGTCGTGGAGGTGATGCAGGGTCAGATCACGACAGCCCTTGTGCGCCACGGTAAAGAACGTGGACCATGAGAAGAAACACAGATTTTAAATATATGTTTCAGAAAGACAGCTCTGTAGCAGCTCGGCTGCTGTCCGCTTGTTCATCTGGAGAACAATGTGAGGGTCTCAGGCAAGGCTGATGTGGGGATAAGAGGAGGGAGAAAGGGAGGGAGTCCAGGAGTGGGCAGGTATTTAGGGGGTCCACAGACAGGCTTTTGTGACTAGTTCCACGTGGGAAGTGAGAGAGGTTGGGAAGTCGCTGAGCGGGCCTAGGCCTTGGGCTGCTCGGTGGGTGGACGCTGGTTCTGTCCTCTTATGATAGAGAATATGGCAGAGAGAGAAGACTGACTTGAGGCATGGCCGTGGGAGAGACACGATGAGTTCTACTTCTGACATTTTGAGTTCGAGGTGCTCTTGGTCATCAAGTAGCACTGACTGTTACATTGTGGGGTCTGGATGCACAAGAGAGATTTCAGTTGGAGATACAGGGTTCTCAGTCATGTGGACGGGAGCTGAAAACAAGGGATGGAATGAGATTTTGTGAGGTGAGTTGCTTCTGTTGATTTATTCCAGGTATTTCTCTTTATAAAATTGAGTATAATGAACAAAATATTTATTTTAAATATAGAATATAGCAATGAATTTTGAACAAGTCATCAATGTGGTTTATCCTTACACATCTCAGTACTCCTGAGAATTCTAAAATGTCTTTAAAGAACTCTAGACATTATACAATTTTTCACAGAGATTTCAAATCCTATAAATCTCATAACATTATCCTCCTCTTCTCGAAGTACAAGGAAATACTGTGGTATTATGGTTGGAGTCCCTAGTTGGAAATCCCTGGACATCGTGTTCTAGTCCTGCTTGTAACTAGTTGTGTTACTCTGAGAAAGTCACCTACCATCGGTGGAACCCGTCATCCTACCTACAAAATGAGGAGGTTAAAGCGGATGTTTTGTAAATATCCTCTCTGCTCAAACATTCTAAAAGTCAAAGTATTTATGGATCTACGAGTAATTTGTCTTTCTGTAATTTCATGCTAGTGACACTCTTGACATTAAGTGATGTGCTAAGCAGGTCTGATGAGCTCAGAGTTTGTACTTTAAAAGCAAACTAGAAATATGTAAAAATTACCAACGATTTTAGATTAAAAAATAAATAAATAAATAAATAAAAACCCCACAAAGTCAAGCTGCAATTTATGGTTGTTTATCATTTTAAGATCTGGTGAATTACTCTTGGTGATCGGCTCAGCTAGGGGGTCAGGGTTGGCCTGGCGGGAATAATCAGAGCCCCGTTTGCTTCATGCTCCCCTGTTGCGAAAGGTATAGCACACAGTGTTTGGTTTTAGGGCTCTCTGTTCAGTGAGCCTGTCTTGCCACTTGGTGTTATGTAAGTCCATTGATGCCATCATTTATGAATTATTCAGAATATTGAAAGCAGCATTTATTTGTGTCTTTTGCAGGCAGATTTTTCAATTTAGCACGAACATTTAACATTCAATTATAAAAAAATTCCAATAACTAGATAATTGGGTGTACAGAGCATATTAATTTATACCAAAGTAATTCAATTATAAAATGTATTTTAATCGTGAAAACCTGACAACATAATGGATAGACATTGTTTAAGAGAACGAACACATTATCAAATAAAGAATGACTGACTTTTCAGAAGTCACAGGACCTGCAAAATATAAAACATTATAGATAAAATGCGTCATTCGTTTTTGAAAGTAGGCAAGTAGATTCTGCTTGAGTATTTTACTCAAATATGTTTACTCCTCTCCTTAGTAAAACAAAATAACACATTCTAAGGAAAAACATATAAAAACTCTCAAAAGACAGCTGGGCCTGACATATAGGTATCCTGCATAAATTATAGAGCGCCTATATCGTCTAAGTCTTGGCAGAACTTCAGCATTCGTGAATAAAGGACATAATAGTAGATGACACAGGTATCGATTTTAGTGAGGCATTTCATGCAGTGTCTAATGAAATCTTATTTCCAAAATAATTCAGATCGGTTTGGTTGGGAGAGCAATCCCATGTGTTGAAAACTGGCTGAAGGCACGTGAGCAGAAGGTGGTGTGAAACCCCTACCTAGGCGAGAGAGCAGCACACACAGCTTCAGGGGCACCGATAGGCCTTGGAAAGAAACAAAAGGGACGAGGAACAAGTTTTGGAAAGTCTTCCAAGAATGTTTGGTTCACGAGTGTATTTTTTGGTTGAATTAGAATGAACTGAAGGTAATATATTGCTGATTTGATCTTTGATCTTTTTTTTTTCTATGAACAGTTTTAATAGTTTTTTGCTTGTGTTATAATTCCGATGAGAATGGGGGCTAGCTAAAGAAAAGTTTTTTTCTTTTAATTTTTAATTCCTTTTTTTGAGGTGTTTAGGACATTGTGTCTACTTTTAGCATTTCTTATAATTTGGCTTGTATTATCATTGTCATAGCTCTCTATATTTTTTTTATTCATAGCAGGCACTGATTAATTATTCCTTAAATTTATCACAACTGTGTTCTTCTCTCATTTGTAGCTTTTCTTGGCTTGAACTTACAAGTAACCTCAAAAAAAAAAACTTATTGAATTGTCATATAATCTGAAGCATGTTTTTAAGTGGAAAAAATGGTGAGGGAAGAATAAAGAATCTGTTTAAATTTATTACATGAACATGCTGAGTCAAACTTAATTTTAAAATATGCAAAGGTAATTAGTTCATTAAAAAAAATCTTCAACCCAAATACGTATTACTAATACCTTCTCCTTTTTTCTTTTTTTGATGTCATGTAAGAAAAAAAGTTTTTGAAATAATTTTCAGCAACACATGTTCTCGTAATAACATTCAGAAGACTGAATGAAATATAATTGTTAATAGAATAAAGGTCATAACATTTATATAGAATAAGAACTCACTCTTTAAAGTCTACATGGAACATTTTTGGAATCAGTGCTGAATTATTCATAGTGTTAATTCGTTCTATGTTTTCTTGAAATAATTTTTACACAGAAGAGTCATAGCACTTTTCAACCTATAAATTTTATTTCATTCAAACATATAGAAATTATTCTCTCCATTTAAAAAGAAAATTTGGGCATGATCAGCATGAGTCAGCTTATGAGGTATTGAGAAGGATGGTAAAATAAAGTCTGAAATTAACACGATAGTCTGTTATTTTCTGATACTGTCAGGGAATTAATCTTTCAAAATTAGTAGGTGTGTCCCATCAATAGCCACTCCTTTAATTAAAATGTAGTTTATTTTTAATTTTTTGAATTCTGCCTCTGTGTCATGGTAGCTCAATATAAATTGCTATTAAGTTTTTATAATACTTGCTTTTAATTAATAAAATAAAATTATTTCTATTTGTTTATTTTGGTCCTTTGGTTACTTTACATTGTTTTATTCCTGGCAAAATTCCAGGTGATCCTCAAAGTAATAGGAACAATTAATACAGCACAAGACAGAAAAGAAAATGCTGTTGTCTTAGAAACAGACTTTCTCTGTTATCTTCCTGTAGTGGCACACAGGCTGCCAGTAACATAGACCGTTGGCATGGGGTTGGGAGAGCACTTTGTAAGCCACAAGAATATTCTGTTCTTTTAATTTACATCATCATGTTTTGTATCTCAGAGGAAAAAACACATTTTATTAAAAAACCAGTGAGATAAATGTGGGACCATTAATTTTCTTTAGCCTTTTATCAGCTGTGTATCCCCATGCATGAGACGCTGCACCAGAGCCTGCAGGTTCCAGAGAATACACTGGAGAAGATTTCTGAATAATGCAGCGATATTAGGATATCATTATAGAAATGCTTATCACCTAGCGAAGCTGTTGCAGCGTTTAATGAAAATTACTGAGGGTGCTAGAAACATTTAGGGAATAACCATGACCGTTGAAGGCACTAAACATATTTCGACTGTGATAAGTTAAAAAAAACAGGCGTCAAGAAAACAAAGTAGATCAGAGGGCACAGGATAAAAGCCCTTTTTTTGAGATTCTAGGAAATTAAAATGATCTTTGCAGCATAAGATAGTGATGGCTTCGGTACATACGTTTTGAGCGCCTCCCACTTGCTAGATGCTGTTCTAAGCACTGAGGATGTGGCATGAAGAACAAAGTCCTTGTCCTCATGAGACTTACACTGCAGGCAGGAGAGACAGGCACTAAATCGATAAACAAGTAAATGAAATGATGTCTTCTAGTGTTGTGATACAGGGATGGTGCGTGCATGGGTGCGTGCGTGCGTGGGTGCGCGCGCCTACGGATGTGTGTAGGCGGTAAGGGGGCTGCCATTTTAAATTGAATGGTTGAGAAAGACCTCCCTAATAAAATAGCATTTGAAGAGAGAAATGAGGAAAATGAAAAGTGAGTCTGTTTAGAGGATACTGTCTTTTTTTTTCGATGTAGCAACATAGCTCTGATTATTCTTAAAAGATTCAGAATTGAATGACAACTCAGAAATCACTTCATTCCAACTATTATGAATTTTTCCCCATGAAATCATTGTATTTATAATTCCATATACTGCATAGAATGAAAATGTAGAACATTTCAGGGTATAAACAAAGAATTGATTAAATGCATTGAAATATAATATATTACAAGGTCAAGGGCTTATTGCCTGATACATAAACACGTAGTGACATATAAAGATGTTGAACTTCATTTTGTAACACAGAAATGTATGTAGAGATGATGCTTTGTGGTTCTTTTGTTTGTTTCATATTACTTTCTCAGATACAACAGGGAAATATACTCTGAGTTGTGCCGTTGTTGAATTTCTTGTATTCAGTAAATACACAGAAGGACATTAGCAAACCAAAAGAGAGCATGAGGATATTCTTTTTGAGTCCTCGTCTTGCCTTTAATAATTTCCATGGATATTGGTTTCACTGGCCCCTACATTAATCATTCCTTAGCAAAAAGAGATGAGCAATACTATTGCCCCTGTTTTGTAAATAAGAAAGAGGATCAGAGGAAGGTTAAAAGAGCTGCCTCAGGCAATTCTAGCTATGAGGCTCTGGTAAAGCCCTCAGAAGAAGGTATTTGTCTTAAATGACGGTTCTGAGTTTTAACCACTAGGGTTCAGAGTAAACTAAATCTGAAACAATATATTCTAATAGAAAGATAAAAGGATTGGGAATCAGGAGCTCTCAATTCTACTTGCATTTGTATCACTAACTAACTTTTTGTATCACTAACTTTTAAAATCATGATTTTTTAAGTTGGAAGGAGATTAGATATTGTCATTTATCAAAAATTGTTTATCGAGTGCCTTTTCTGTACCATGCAGTGTTGGTAAAGTCATGCTCCATAGTCTGAAGGAGCTCAAGTCCTAGGGGAGCAAATTCACAAACAAAAAAAAAACAGCAGGGTAGTGAACTCAGAGCTGTATAGGAGCAAGATCAGTGTGATACGGGAAGCGGAAGAAGGACCCCCAACCGAAACAGAAGTTAGACCAGGAAAGGTGGCTTCTCAGACACGTGACTACAAGGTAATCAGCTGAAGTAAACTGGCGTTGGGGTTGGCTGATGTAGGTAGGTATCACAGACAGAGGGAACCAAACCCACGTGCAAAGGCACAGAAGCAAGAAATAGCAATTTTAGCTGTATAATGATTTCAGTGTGGCTGGACGATAGACAATAAAGCTCAGTTTTCAAGGATGGGTCAAGATGAAGTGCCTGTTGACACCAAAGGGTTTTGCTCTGAACCTGAACGCAGGGGGACATTTTGCAGTGCAGTTAAGCATGGAAAGGGACCTATTGTATTTGAAATTTACAAGGTCATAGTAGAGGCAGAGCGAGGATTTATTTGAAATAGAGGAGTTATAAGGCTAACTCGAAGAGAGAAATTGAGAAGATGAACTAAAATATGATTGTAGAATAGATAATGTTCATACAAGGCATATTTGGAAAGTAAAATCTACAGAATTGATAGATAACTGTCTGTGAAGGAGGAAAGAATGGGTAATTATGATAGCATGATTTTGAGCAGTAGCATACAAAATGTAAAGGTTTTTAGAATTAGCCAGTGTTGGAAGAGAAGACATCTGTTGTCTTTTTAGCTTCATGGCATTGGGCAAAGGCATAGGTTAAGACCCATTCAGCCTAAGAGTGCTAATTCTTATTTAAAGATCATAGGCTCTGAGCTTAGTGGTCCAGTCATCACAGATGCAAATCCCATTCATCCTCTATGATCACCCTAAAGGCTGCTTTCCTTCAGAGTTATAAGATGGGTGTGACACTTGCAAGAGGTACATTTAAAAGAGTCATGACCAGAGGGACAAAGGAAGTCCTGGCCCCTTGCCATCTTAGGAATTCAGTCATCCTCCTTTCCTTCCTGAGCATACCTCCCGTGATATCGGGAAGTCTTGAGTCGCCTGTCCACCCTCAACTAATATAATGAGAGGATGATCAGTTTCAGCCAATTGGGATTTAGTGCTGGACAGAGGCTCGCTGTCTCTCTCGGGTCAAGTGTGAGCAGATGAGAGAAAAAAAAAGAAAAAAAATCAGGCCTCTGCCCTACAAAGAGGGGGAGAATAACATAACGACACAGCCCCTGCCTCATGTGGCTTAGGAACACCTGCCTTAAATGCGTATGAAACAGGCTAAACGAACATAATGTGACAAAATAAAGAGATGGGGCAAGATTGTATGTGGGTGCAGTGGGGGACTGCAGGGCTGCAGAGAGGAGATGAGCATATAAGAGGAAAACGAAACAGAATTTTTGGAGATTGATGTAATTCAAATAGACCTGTGATTCATTCATCTTCATCCCCCGCCGAACGTTCATTCTAAAGTATTTATTTGCATCATTACTATTTTCTAAGATTATTGCTTTAAAATCTTTGATTTAGCTCCTTTGTCATTTTCTTCATTATTTCCCTGAAACAGAAGGAAAGCAGTGTTTCTGGTTTTTATTCTAAACAACATGAAGAGATCTCTAAGTGTGAAGCAGATCCAAGGGAAAAATAACCCTCTTAGATATAGATGTTATTGCCATTAAATTACTACCTTAAGTAGATGTACACATAGGAGATACAGTTAATTTCACATGAAGATAGGAAGTATGACTAAGGTAATGAACTTTATTGAGAGTGCTTTTAATCCCATTATGCACGTTTGAGAAGCTTTCTAAGTAGGGAAGACCACTGAATTGATAAAAGAAGCATTTAGTTAGAAAATGCCTTTGTGCTTCCTTGCTCACTGGAATATTTGCTTTAGAAATGAATGTTTCTCCTGTGGTAGATACAGATATGCTTCTCTAACTGATCTCTGAAATAAAGTGTGTGCGCGTGTGTGTGTTTGGGGCGGTGATCGGTGTCATGAAGTAACTAAGGAATACAGTAAGCAACTTTTTTCATGGATTTATGGACTGTATAATTTAAAATTATCCTGGGGCATCCATAAATTATGCATGGGGTTTTCTTACTTTACGTTTTAGAGGGGAGAAGGATACTTGATTCTTCTGAAGAGGAATCAACTCTCCATTATGTATAGAATAGTTCCATTAGACATCACATTTACTTGTGTAGAAACAATGGCAGAGACCCGCTCAGCAGTGATTTGGAAAATGTTTTAATAGTTGGTTTCTTTACAGTATTTACGTATTGTGTTGTTTAAAACCATAAGAAGATAGAATTAAGTAATTACAGTGTTATGGTGTGTGAGGTTTATAGATCTTGAATTTTCCCTCTTCGCCAGTGTTTTAGGATGATTGGCACCTTCTGTGGCTGTCCACAGTCTGTGCCAGGACACGAGCTGTATGTTTTTCAGAGCTAATCTCCTTTCCATGTATAACCACCCTCCAAGACCTCCGTACATTTTAGATCAGTATATAGCTAAACAAGAGATGATTTAAAAAAAAAAAAATAACAGAACTGAGTCAAACCTGAGAATCTAGAGACGAAATTCAATATAATGATTTTATTTATTTTGTTTTATAAATCAATGATTGGGAACACTGTAATTAGTTATCAGCATAGGATGGTTTGTTTATAGTCACTTACTGTTTAAATATCTGGCATCATTTAAACATCATTAATTTTATGTCACTTTTAATTGCGACACTTGAGGACGTGGGGTATATGTCTTAATTGTCTGCTTTTAAACTGAAGCCAAAGTTTAACAAGTTGGTATTCCGGGCCCCATAGACGTGTTCATTTTCTGATGAGTGCTGCTTTCGCTGCACCGCTAGGTGGCAGAAGAGCTTTGCAGTTTCTGGCTCTGCATTAGAAGCCAGCAAGTACCCTCGTGGCTCATTCCCGCAGCAGCCGAGGCCGATGTAAACGTATAAACAAGCAGAAGCTATATGTGACACACACCACTATTATTAAAGCATAAAGCAAGCACTCCAAGCCAAGTTCTTGACTCCGATGGTCTGGTGAGGACAAGGCTTTGCCGATGGGCCGAAGTAGAGGAAGGAAAATGACAGCGGAGGTTAGGGTCCGTGTTTCTGTGCCATCTCTGAATGTGCACCGTAGTCTAGGGTGCGGGCATCAAAGGGGGCCAGTTGACAGCTCTCGTATCCACTGCTGCTGGAAGGGCTTGGCGCCAACGCCACCTGGCTCTGCCGTGTGCGGTGTCACTTGACCCCTGTTGGAGGAGGAGCAACCAGGCAACCTAACGAGGACGCGTAGTTAGACACGTCAAGGTGAAATCTGTCAGACTGAGAAGCACACAGCTTTGGAGGCTTCTTAACTGCAAGAGCCTGTAGAGTTGAATAGGAGTAGATCCGATAGTAAAACATTTTATTTACATATAAAAAGATTTGCCAAGTCGATAGGCTATCACCCAGGAAATACATGAATTCTTGTAACATATGGAATATTAACAGTACATTCGGAGAGATGTTTGGGTCACGTAAAAAAAGAGATACTTGCATTCATAGAATATATATTTATGGCTTTTGGAGAGGGGACTTTTAATGAGAATATCGTGAATAAAACTTTTCCACTTTGGAAAACACAAGAGGTGATAAAAAAAAAAAGTGTGTGTCGTTCCCAGACAGGTAGGGGAGAGGCATAGCAGCTGCTTTATTCTGGAAAGGCAATAATCTGTAGGTTGGATTCTAAGTTGATCCACCTACATCTGCCATCACAGCCGGCACCTGGTGCCGGGTGAATGACACACAGTGCTCCCCAAATGTCACCGTCCAGCGTGTCCACCAATTAAAACTAATAAACATTCCTCCCCATGCTGAAGATGTGCCGCCAGCCCAGCGAGCAGCAGGGCCGGCGATGGCAGAGCATAATGACAGCGGTAGCGGCAGCAGCAGCCAGAGCCCTGGGCAGCAGGTGCACTTGGCTGGGAGCAGGGAAGGGCACAGTGTGGGGCTGGCATCGCCTGCTCACTTATTATGCAGGCAGAGCTGAGTTGTTTACAAATTGATAGCAGAGGGGATTTGGTTGGAGACAGAGCTGAGCACATTGCGTTCAGTGCTCAGAGAAGCCCCAGCGGGCTTTCGTGCTGGTTGGTTGGGTGCCATTCACCGTAGGGAAAATAAAATACTCCTTCCAACACACACCTTTACCAGGTAGCGGAGGCCCAGTTCCACAGGCAGGCAGAAGACACCTGTGAGACCCCTACGGCTCTTCAGCATTGTGGGCCAGGAAGTCTCTTTCTCACTAAGTTTATCTCTTCTAGGTCGCGTGGATGTGGCAGAGCCCAGAGCACCTCCCAGCAGGTAAGCGACCTGCTGCAAGGCAGTGAGAGTTCGGGGCCGCGCACATCCCTCCATGCTGGCTGCTCTGGGAAGGAGCTGGAGAATCCTGTGGGGGTGGAGGGAGGAGAGAGGGAGCACGATATGGGGGCGCAGGGCTCAGGAGCGCCACACGTCCTGTCCACGCGCAGTCCACGGTGGACCGTCCTCACACTCAGCGTCGAGGCATCGATGGCGCGTTTTCCTCGGTTTCAGTGTTATTTCTCCCAAAGCAGGAAGGGCGAGTCCTCATTCCAGTTTGTCAGCCATGCAGCAACCTGTCCGTCTTTTATTTCACCTCTGCTGACTTCGACTCTGCTGTCTGGTGGTGTCAGTGCTGTCTGTTTAAAATCATGCTTCTCTCTGTGAGAGCTGTTAGGATACAGGGCACCTGAAGGTGTCATTTTCCTGTGGTTAATTGACCTTGAGACCAGAGCACACTGGCTCGCCCCTTAATTGCCTTTATGTGTAACCCTCCAAACACAGGGTGATGAGGAGCCACGCGTATAGCTGTCATCACACTGTCCCACCTGTCTGACCCATCATCTGGGGATTGTTCTACAATACTGATTTCTGTCCTTGACATGGATTATTGTGCATTCTGAGTTCAGATGGCAAAGCTTAGAGTGTCTGAGTGGAACCTTTTGACGGGTGTATGCAAAGACTTGCAGTGGAAAATATCCTTTACAATAGAAGAAGTCAAAGCAACTTCCTTTGCCTCTGCCCGCTGTGACTGCTTGAGCTAAAGCTGAGAGAATAGACATGATGATTGCGACTGTGATAGTGGAAGGCCATGGAGAGAGTGTTTCTGCCACCACCGCTCTCATAGTTTCTAAAATTGAGTCAGTTCCTTAACTGATACACTAGTCTCTCTCTTCTTTTACAATCTGGGTGAACTGAGCCAAAGCTTTTTTCACAGTGTTAGCTGCCAAAAACATTTGACTTTTTCATGCCGGGTCTTGGGCTATAGGGATGAAGTGGTTTGAGGCTGGGGTGGGTGGTATGGGGGATAAAGAGAGGAGAGTGGCAGATGGTGGTTTTATCAAATCTGTAAAAGTGGGAAAGAGGAGACAGGAAGCAGATGATGAAGACCAAGAAGTTCAAAACATAACCAGGGACGTGAGCCCAGCCTAGTAAACTGAAGAGTAAGATCCAAGCTAGCGCTGGGGTCGCAGGAAACCGGGAACGTGAGCCAGGAACACAGACGTTGTGGGTTTGAACCCGGATGAGGGGATCGAAAACCTAAAGGTAAAGTAGAAACAATCAACAATAGAGACATGTTATCAAAGCGCGTGTTCTCATTATGCCTTTCCCCATTACACTTAAAGCAGGCTCATCGTTCATTTATTTAAAAATGAAACAAAAACTAATCATTTCATGCCTGCTATATGTATGGGAAATAGAAAAAAATGGGAAAAAATGAAGCCCACATAGTACAAACCAATCTGATTTTTGGCTTCCCCTCTACAACATTGCCCCCAAATTGTTTTTCATTTTCTGCTTAAATACATCCAGTGACGGGCTCCTTTGCAGTTACTGGTGGTTTCTGTATATCGATGGTTGTTTCTTTTGTTCATGCCAACACGGCTTCTGCACATAGGATATATTCATAGGATTCCATTCTGATTCTGGAGCTGTGGAAAGCTAGCCCACCACTCAGTCATGTAAGACTATTTAACATAACTGCAGAGAGGACTCATGGCCCATCATGTAGCTCGTTGAGCACCTCAAATGCCAAGTACATTTCTAAACTCTGGAAATACAAGGGTGCATATGATGGGACTAGTCCTCATGCAGTTTATATTCTTTTCTGGAGGTTGGGGTGTGTCCACGTCATGGGGTACAGAGTTGTCAGGAACCACTGGCGAGTCAGTAGGTTGCTGTAGGAGGCCAGGAGGACATATCGAAGGATGGGACTGACTGTGAGCGTCACACCTCGGGAGATTAGCAGGGATTCGGTAGGCATAAATACAGAGAGACATGGAGAGAAATGCCTCCCCTTCTTGAGCAGGACCAGAAATCCAGATCTGGGGTCCCCTCTTGAAGACATAAACATCATGGGCAGCACCAGGGTTTTCTCGGGCACTCGAGTTGGCTCTCCCTTTCCTTTGGCATTTGAAATATCTTTAAAGAGTAGTGACAGCAGTTGGTTGTTTGGCATAAAATGAGATTTACTAGCTATTAGGTCAGTAACATTAGCTCTGCTCCAAGCAGAAGTGTGGGAAGAAGGCAGAAAAGCTTCTTGTATGCTTGTTGGTTTTGTTTATTTTGGGTGCTGGTTTGATAGAGTCGAAATGAGAGAGTAGGAGAAATTCATAAAGATATTTAGTCTACATGTTGTGAGGCTAGGGGTCATATCTTAGCTATCTTTATATTTCCCGTTGCACCTGAGAAATTGGGCACAAAATAGTCAACAAAAATATTTGAATGAATGCCTGTTTTCATAAGTTATAATGGCAAAGTTGATGCTGTCATACTCTTTTATGCACTGAACTGGCTTTCCTTAAAACTGTAGTTTTATTATATGAATTATTACTGTAAAACACATATCCTGCTCTCTTATACCTCTGCAATTTAACCTTCAAATCTACCTCTCTCTGTGTTGCAAATGGATCATGTAGAGATAGTAATGCTGGTTAATTTAAAGGGTATAGGATGTTAAACTACACGTGGTTTATCTATCTCAAGGAAATTCAGGAGTCATAAATCACCATGGTGACCTGGCACATCGTGGTCCTCAGGGGGGGTCAAATACCGTCAACCTTTTCTAATGACTTAAAGGTCTCCCAGATGAATTGTCATATTGACATCACTTGGACCACAGCAGGGAATAATTGTTCTCAACTGTTAAGCATCCTAGAACAGAGGGAAAGCTTACCCTAAAGTCCAGCCTGAAAAGAAGGCTCCAGCCACGCTTACTGTGCTGAGAGCTCTCAGCTTGCTCAACAGTTTTAAAAGAGAATTCCATCCATACCCCTCGATTTCCTTTTATCATCAGATGATACAGTTGACAACCTAATATTTTAACAACCGGACGTTTTATCCTTCACACGTGTACCCAATGAGCCTCAGGTTTTAAAACATTAAAATTGTATTAAGTCTGGATCTTCTGAGCATCAAATCATAGCAGCTCCATTTCAAAGAGAGCAAAGTTGAGTACGTTTGTCTTTGGAAAGGCAGCCCCATGTCTTCCATTTGTTTTCCCCAAAATATACTCAGGACCTTTCTATCACAGCGAGTTTCTCTTCGTTCTCCAGTGATATAAACATAGCAATTCATAATTGAAAATCTTCAGTTTTCAGAGACTCAGGGAGTTCATAAAAATCAGCTAATCACTGAAAAATTAGATCATAGCTGAGAGAAAACACTCTTCAATTATTTTTAGTTATTAAAATTAAATAGTTCTCTACCAGATACTGAATACTATAAGGAGAAGCAGAGAAGTTTTTCCCCTGAAACATGTTGTAAACTTATAGAAATGACTCTAAACATTTATTTTTAAAGAGAGGAGGTTAGCAAATGATGATCTGATATACCCGATTCTACAGCCTGAAGTAACTACAATGATTCACAGACGCGGTTTCAGCGTAGATGATGTACAGCTGTTTCTTGGCATCCCGTGGAATTATTTACCTCTTTAATAATGCAAAGTACTCTTGGGACCTAATTTCTGTCTTAAATAATTCATAATGCATGCTTTGTATTAAACGAATAATTTTAATGAGAAAATCATGTCTATTTGACTGGGCAATAACTGTTGATTCGATTTGAGTGTTATTTTGAATGAACTAGCATTGGATTTATAACATTTTACTATTTTGTTTTCTTATTTATATCATAGTCTTATCTTTTGGTCATATTTATTTATCTTACATTATAATAAGTTAAGAAAGTGATGGGAAATCGAGAGAATGAACTTTAGATTAAAGGATGGAAAATTTACAGGGGACAATCATTGAAGAGAATATATAACATATAAACACAAACTTCTGTAACTGGGTATTCTTTCTCTTCTCTCTGACCTTCAGATTCTGTAGGTGATAGTTTTGTATCAGTCCTATCACTCAGCATGGAAAAATGATGAGGTCCTTGTAGCATTAAAACACTCTTCTTTGAACCATTAATGACTCCAAATTTTACATTTACTTGTCAGATTGTTTGAATAATGGAATTAATGCAATACTACAATAGAAAAATGTAGTAGAGAATGCATAATACAGATTACTAGCAACAGTACAAATAGAGTAATTAGTTGTAAAATCTGTGAGAGCAGAGATGTATGCTTTTGTGCAGCTAGCACCTAGAATCGTGTTTCTTACAAAGTTGGTGCCCAATAAATATTTGTTAAATGAATGGTGGGCAACAAGTAACCAGTATTAAAGGAGGCGTTAATAATATCAGAAAACTATGATTACTAAGTACGATCAAATGAGGAATAACCATGTGCAGACACTGGTCAAAGTGTTGTATGTCCATCAACGTATAATTTTCACCAAGCAACCCCAATGAGGCAGGTGCTATTATTGTTCCCCTTCTATGGGAAAAGAGACTGAGGAGTAAATGGCTGAAGCAAATTACTTAACTTCACATAGGAAAGTTTGAATATAAAACTAGGTTTCACTAACTCTAAATGTAGTACTCTTAACCATTGGACCACGGTGTCTTTCTAAAGGAGTATGGGACTTGGTATTCACACAGCATCTCCCATACAAATACTGGAGATGCAGACCTGCTTAGCACTCGTCAGTTAAGGCCAGGCTTGTTCCGAATGGTGTGAATGTAGACATTATTCCTATTTAATATCTGACCACTCTTAAAATGCTCTTCTGCTTAGCTCCGGACTTCATGGTTTAAAGCATGAGGAGAACATGGAGGTAATTACCTGACGTGTCTGTAGGATATGAAGAAACTACGCAGTTAGATTCAGACAGCCACATTTTACTAAGATCTCACTGTCCTCATCTCAGTAGTTATGAGGCATCACAAAAAAAAGAAAATATGGTTCACGTCATGAAGATGTTTGTATACTATTTGAAATAATGAAGCATGTGGGAAAAGATTTAAGAACGTTTACAAAGCAACTTGCAGCTGAGCTGCACTCTGTTATCTGGCTTATGCTGATTGGAGATTCAAATTGTTGCATATTTGTCAAAGTCGACAACTTAAATATAGAAAATAGAGGTTGAAAATAGGTCTATTTTGAATGCTAAAAATATCTTTAATTGCAGAAAAAAACTAAAATCTTAATTATTGGATGTGAAAATAATTCTTTTGTACTATATGTGTGTATGTAAACAAAGTATTATTCAGATCCTTTAGATTCTTAATATTTCAACTGAATCTCTGATCTTTTACTGTAAATTAAATTAGAAAAATATAATATGGAAATAACATGGGATATATAGATAGAAGCCCTGGGTTCCTATCCAAGTCCCTTGCTTTCTTCTGAATCACAATTAAAATGGAGTTTTTGTATAAATCAAATAAATCAAATGATATGATGCACACTCATATACATATATTCGTTTATGAAGTATTATGCCCCTCTTACCACAATTATTAATACTAAATAGAAACGACGACAGATGTCGTTTCCAGCGTTTGGATTTAAATGGCACTGTTACAGGTTGCCTGTCCCTGTCTATTTCAGGTGATAACAAAGGAACAAAACATCCCTCCTACTTCATCTCTCCTTTCAGAGGCCAGCAGGAAATTAAAAAAAAAGAAAAGAGTTCTGTTTGATATTTCTGACAACAAATTTCTCAGAATCCAGAAATGCTTCTTTTCTCTGTAATAAGTTGCCGCAGATACAGGGAGTACTTCTGATCGATGAGTATCTCCCTTTGCATGAGTGATAATTCCTGAGCACACAGTTCTCTATTAAAATACAAATGCATTTTCAACTGCGTATTTCTTTATCTGTGTTTTATTCTTACATGATAAAATGTGAAAAGAATCAAGTCAAGTCAGGCACTAGAATATTGTAAAAGTGAAACCAAAGCCGAGGGGATTTTTAAGTAGGGAAGGACGGTCCTTTGCCATCCATTTGGCTCGCGAATGTGTCATTCCCATATGAACGATCAAGCTGATTATTCTTACACATAAGAGTCTTCGCCTTTCTGAACAAATAAATCATTTTAAGAACATGTAGGCTGTTATGCTCTCAATTCAGTGGAAAACTGAAACCCAGACCTCATGAATGAATTGACAAGGCACCATTGCTGGTAAATGTCACACGAGACCAGAAGAGGGACCGGGAGGGCAGTGTGTGCCAGACAGTGTGCTAGGCATTTCGACATCCACTATCTCATTTTACAGGTGAGAAACTGAGGCTCGAGGAAGTGTAATAGCCAGTCACAGAGCCAGTAAGTGATAGACTGAGGAGGAATCGAAGTCTGTTTGATCCTTTAAGTTATGTTCTTCCCACTGCAACATGCTGCCTCTCAGATCTACCAGTGCTTGACTTAGTGGCTCCGCTTAAATATGAAATCTGTGTCGAGGATTATTAAAGACTAAGTAAGAAATCCAATATAATGAAAAAAAGACAAACATGAAGTTGCCCCCATTGCCACAGTACTTGTGAAATTTTAGGTGAAGAAATAGCTTCCATGGACAAAGAAAACTAAGAGAACAAGCTCAGATGTAATTCGAAGTTTTTACACTGCAGAGTAGCAGACATTGTGTGGTGGAGCGCCCCCTGCCGGTCTCCGGACTTTTTATAAGGCGGTTAATTCATTTGCATACAGGGGCAGCTATTTACATACTTGCTCACTTTCACCTGTGGAAAATCTGCTACCTGTTCGGAAATACACCAGAAAAATTAAACAAAGATCAATTATCTACTTATTTTCATTTCAATTCTGAAAGGTAATTATTTGCTTAAGTAACCAGTTTTGCCTTGATTAGAGGACATTAACGATCATTATTAAAAATATGTTTATATTCTCAAATATTTTTGCATTTCACGAGTCTCATCAAGAGACCAAGCTCAACTAACCCTGTCTTTTGGTAATGCTTGCAATCAGATTTTACTTCCTGAATAAGCATTTCATGAATAAATGTAAATAAGAATTCAGAAAAGCACAGTGAGTAAACCTTTATTCTGCATGTGTACATAAAACAGTATGACAAAATAACAAGTGATATATTAACCTATTTTATAAAATTTCGGTAATACATAAGAAAAGTTTTGATTTTAAATCTTGAATTTATGATGAAAACTTATGGTATATCCTTTACTTCCTCATTCATTTCTTAATATATTTTTTGTCATGAGTTTCTTCTAATTCATTCACCCATTCAAAAAATACTTACTGATTACTACTGCAGGCTATGGCAGTCTCAAGTACTAATCATAGCAAATAAATGATACAGCAGACTTCCTGTGCTCCTAGAGTTCATACTCTCAAGTGGCAGAGACAATAATCAAGTAAAATCAAGAAGGTCATGTCAGATAGTAAATGCAATAGGAAAAGTAAAACAGAGTGACAGTGACCTGAATTACTTAGGTAATAATGCCAGGGTGGGTCCCGAGGAAGATGCCTATCACAGGAGACCTGCATGGGCAGAGAAGCCAGCCATGCAGAGATGTAGGAATGGTTAAACCTACCTGTCAAGAACAAGTTTCAAGTTTTCAAAGATTAAAAAAGGCGAGTATAGCTAGGGAAAGAACTAGATAGAGAATGGAGCGGGGACCAGACCTCGAAATGCAGGAAAGTCACAACAGAGAGTGTGGATTTTCACGTCAGTGCTGTGCAGAGAGGCGCCAGTAGTGAAGTGACCGTCAACAGAGACTTGATTCAGGTAATCTAAGCCAGCGGTGACAACGTTTGGGGTACGCCTGGCAGCAATGCAGATGGTATGACAGAGAGAGATTCAGAATAGGTTTTGGAGTCGCAGCCAAAAGGGCTTTGAGTTTCATGGAAAATATGAGAGGAATCAAGATCCACTTAATTTTTTGACTAGGGAAATGTGGTGGAGGACACTGTAACTTATTAAGATGAGGAAACCTCATTTTATAATTTAAAATTCTTTGACCATGACCATGAATACGTCCCAATTCTTTTTAGGTATAACAGGACTAAAGTGTAATTTAAAAGGTTTTCAATGACCACAATTGTCCTTATTCGTTATCTCGAAGGTTTTGCCATTGTAGCCAGCAGTTGGCTACACTCTGTGTATTGTGTGGGGGATTCTTGGAACGCGTATTTGTGAGAGATGATATTGGCAATGAATCTAGCTCTGTACCATAAGGTTATGAAGATATTTTCAAAAATTGTTTACTTTTGCCCCATAAATGGCAAAGAATTGATGAATAAACCAGATAATAAATCATAGATAAGAAATATATAATCAGTCACTTTGAACCTTGCTGCCTCTGTATTTAGAAGCACTGTCTATCCTTCTAGATGTAGTGAGCATCAAAGACGTTATAGGGAAGTTTTTAAGAGAGCATAGGACTCGTACCCCATAGCGCTGTGAGGTAGAAAGCCATACTTTTGTGGAAAAGTCGTCAGTGCTTTGCGACCACCATTCTAAGACCGACTGCAGTCTCAGGCTGTTACTGGAGAACAGGTTTCGCAGTTCCTCAAGGCTACTTAATTGTGGCTTCTTGTGCCCTTGTTACTTGACCGTCCTACTCAAAATTCTCCAAGGACGCTTGACTCTTCGCCTTTTGCACTCTGCTCTATATTATAGATCTTTTTGAAAATCAGTCCAGCATTTAAGATGCAATATTCAGGGTGAAGAAGACAGAGGTCAGCAAATGAGCTGACCCTCCCACCCCCCTGTAATGCAGTCTCAAGAAAAACAAAACATCTAGCTGAAAAAAGTAAGCTTTTGCTCTAATCAGAAAGGAGGAGTGAAGTTTTATTTTTCCTTGAGTTTTAATGCCCATAAATAAGATTTGCAAAGCTCTCCCCAGCTATCGCTCTACCTATTGCCCGCCTGGTGTTATGGTCTAGCCCTGCGGCTCAAATTCTACAAGGTAGGTACAGCACCTGAGCGAGAGACTGGAGTGGACAACCTTTCACCCAGCACTGTGTGGATCAGGGTCTTCTTTGACACACTTCTCTGTTCCCTGTCGTTTTCGAGGGCGATATGCAGCCACTCTTCCCAAAGCTAGTATGTGTAATGCCAGTGGGCTGAACTGGCCACAAGGACAGCGAGGCCAGTGAGCTTCGTGGACCACAGACGCGTGGATGGAAGTGGGCGCGTCATAAGAAAGGGCAGGAAAGGAGCAATGCCAGTGAGGTTGGTTGTGCTGGCGCGTCCTTGGGGATGGGTGAAGATGGCAGGACTGCAGATAAGCATGTGTTGCTTTAGACCGAAATGTGTGAGACACCTTCCTCTTTCTGCTCTTTTTCCATTTTGGGGTTAGACGTGGCAGAGTGACACAGCGAGGGCATCGAACCTGGCCTTCAGGTTCTGGTTCTACCACTGACTCCAAGAGTCACCTTGGTAAAGTCGTTTCAGTTCCTCGAGCTTCAATTTTCTGATCTCTAAACTGAAGGTAGAAGGAATATCCAGTGCCTAGGGATGTGATAAGGCACGTGAAAACACTTCTAAAGTAGAAAATCTTGTAACGGCCAATTCGTAGTTATAAAATTGACATGGCGATGTATAGTACAGCCCAGGAAATACAGTCAATAGTATTGTTATAACTACATGTGGTGTCAGGAGGATACTGGGCTTATCGGGGTGAGTACTTTGTGAGTTATGTAAATGTCTAGCCACTGTGCTGTACCTGAAACTAATATAATATTGTATATCAACAGTAATTGATAAGTTTTAAAAAATATAAAGTACTCAAAGAAGTGACAGTCCTCTCTATTATTATAGTGGACATGTATGATAACTTAAAAAACATAGATTAGGAGGTAACATTAATTGACTGATTACTTTGGGCCAAGAACATGAATCATCTCAGGAAATTCTCACAACCTCTTGGAGGGATGCTGTTGTCTACACTTGACAGACAGGAAAATCAAGACTCAGAGAGATTAGTGACTTGATCAAGGTCCCATCACTAGTTAATGGCTGAGTTGACACTTGGTTTCTGCATATCCAGTTTCAGAGCAATGATTTTCACTCTTCATGCTATTTAGAATTATAACTCCAGGTATACTATGAAGTAACTCGGAATGTAAAGCTGAACAATCCTTCCAACAATTTTAAAATAAACTGTAATAACTCAATTAAGACATGGATTTTAAGCTCATGAGATGAGATTGTAAAGCCAACCCTGTACTTTCCTGCAGAATTTAATCAATATGGCTACTTCCTCAATACAAATCATTTGACTTGGTAGCATTTGTTGAGTGTATATACCAGCTCACCGCGAGGTTGCCAGATTTTAATTTGAAACAGAAGTAGCCACGTCTGTGGGACCCACACTGTTCCAGCTTTATTCGGAAGGTGATTTTAAGTATGGAAAATACTTAAAAGTTCCAATGAAGCATGCATTTAAGTATGCATGCTTTAGCATTAACCACTATGCCCCCCTGGCAGTGGCTGGGAAGGTAGCATTATTACTAATAAAAATTCCAGAAAGACAAATTTTTAATATAATTCAGCTACTTCCAAAGAATAGACAGAGAAAGTTCCCTGAGTACCAAGCAAATAAATGATATTTGCAAGAAATGGGGAGCTGATTTATGTCTAAAAGGAGTGGAATGTTTGTCTTATCCACCGTCTTTGCTTCTAAGACAGCGCCATTTTTAGTATCAGCTTCAGTCTCTGAAGCTGATAAACTGCCCAGATGGCATTTGGAATATACGGCAGACTTTTATGGTGTTTTCATGGAGATGGAATGATAAGATAGCACATATTCAAACACTCTAGAGTTGAAGTTTAGACATTGGCATTTTTATTGTTTTTACATCTTAGGCTATTTTGTCATGTTATTTTGTAGTGACCTCCCCACCCTGCCACCCGACCCCCGTTTCCTCACTCCCAGAAGCAAAAGCCCTCCTTTCTTCTATTTCATATGTGGAACCTATTTCAATTGGCTTTGGCCCCCCTTAGCATGGCTAGTATGTGAAGGTTCGCATTTCCTGTAAAGGTGCAGGCAAGCTCTAGGATGCACAAATACACACTGGTTCTTGCTCAGAGGCAATTTTCTTCCACCGGTTACATAATCTTGCAGTTGTTTGCATCAGTATCTGGTCTATTATGCCAAGAAATGATTGCCGATTTAATTATAGAATGCCACACTTATACTTTTTACTTTTAAGAATATCCTGATTCATTTTCTTTGGTGTGCTGCCATTCCTATAATATTCCTCACCCCACACAATAACTTGCTTTGGAGAATATGAGGAATAATAGACGAAAAAATAATGTTGGTAGAGGCATAATTTATTTATTCAATTTAGTTTTCCTGGATCTTAAAAAGGGCACCAGGAAAAGATCTGTCCCTTTAGTCAACAAATGTTTTATTATCTTTTGCAAAATTTGTGTCAGGAAGAGAATTTCAGAGAACAGACAAATTTATTACAGAAGATAAATATTTTTCTCTTTTAGGTTTTATTATTTTTTATTAGAAATTATTGGGAGCAGAGAATGGAAGGATGGCCTATAAATACATGTAGCAGTATTAATAAACATTTTTATTATTATTGAGAACCTATTCTAACAGAGGTTTAAACTATGCCTTCTAATTTTTGCAAATTAAGTTGTAGTGTATTAGTTATCTATTGCTGTGTAACAATCACTTCAAAACTTAGTGGCTTAAAACAATAATAACCCTTTATTATCTCTCATGGTCTCTACTAATTTGGAATTGAAGAGAAGAATGATGTGGTTCTGGTTAGGATCTCTCATGAGGTCGCAGTCCCAGGACTTCTTTGTTGTTATATCTGGTGCCTTATCTGGCAAAAGTCAAACAACTTTCCCTCCAGGCAGTCTCTCCATGTGGTTTGCCTTTCCTGGTGGACTCGGGAGGGCTAGACTTCTTACATGATGGCCCAGGGAGCCACAATTCATGTCCTCTAAGGAGAGAGCCAGATGACAGCCATATTGCCTTGTATGCCCTGACCTCGGAAGTCCTGTGGTATCACCTGTATCACACTCTATTGGAAAGCCAGTCAGAAAGTCCAGGTCCAGGAGGAGGGTAGGTGAACAGATCACCTCTGTACCGGAAGCAAACAAAAAATTCTAGAAGCACATGTGGAACCGGAAATGATGCCGTGTTGCTTTTTAGAAAATGTAGTCTGCCACAGGTGGACGCCCAATTTACAGAAGGCAAACCTAGGCCCAGTGAGCTTTAGAGACCCAAAGTCATCGGGCAGTGTTTCGTCCTGGTATCTCGGACTTGCCTTGCTGTGTGCTGCTTTAATTTTGTCATAGTGCTTTGTCCTATTCTCCATGCACCGCTGAAATCCTTTTCTTACAAGAATCAAAGGGCATAAAAACCTCTTCCGTCCCTAACTTCACAAAAGAACACTTTTGGAACATCCAGGTGACTTCACGTCTACCTCTCTGGACTTCATATGAGACAGAGGTCTTGCTTCATCACCTTCCTGCTGGTTTGGCTGATGAGAAGCCAAGAGCAAGATTGTTTTTCTTAAAAATTTTAACTTGCTGTTCATACCCTCGAATTTACATTCGCAGTATGCACAACAGGCTCATTTAGAGGGATTATCTGATGTGTGTATTGTGGCTTAATGAAGGACACAGATGCTCCTGGAGGAAATTGAAGTAAAAAAAGGACATCGGAGGGAAAATGAGAATCAAATAAGGAACAAAGAGAAGTTAGTTTTTAAGAGATGACAAATTCTACCTTACACAATTATATTTTATTTTAATCTGAAGGAAATAACAAAGCAGATACTTTCTGAAAATAGAACTGTTAACAGTAAATATTCTTGCGAAATCTGCCAGGCTATTTGTGTTTTATTTCAAAGCTTTTGTACCTTCCTAAGCTAAACAAAGTGCTTTGCAGATGAGGTGGACATTTTAGAACACTGAACTTAAAAATAGAAGAGTGGAAGTCAAGAATGGATTCCAATGCCTAGATACTGAATTAAAAAACCATTCAAATGTTCTTTTCATCTGTGACTCACTGCTATGTCGATCTTCATAGTCTAAAAACAAAATATTTGTTAGTGACTTCTACCTAAAAGTGAGTTTTACAGTATTGTTCTCATCCCAAAGTTCAGTTGAGGGCTCCTATGTTGGTAACGAGTTGGAAGGATAAATTCTGTTCTGTCTTTTATGGACGCTCCATTAGCATGGTAGACATTTATGAACTACAGAAATGTCTTATTAATTTACAGTTATTGGTTTCTCATTCTATGACCAAGAATAGTGAAACCCTCAGAAACCACAGATTATTTGCTGAGTTGTTCAAAGCGTGTGGAGTTAAGTAACTTGTCATTATTGGGAAAGGAGAATGATGTTAAAGAAACAGCCAACCCATTACCCTTTCTCAAGAAGTTTCTCACCAAACTGAGCCAGCAGATGAAACTGCATCAATTTCCTTCCCCTAGACACGAGTTTACATGGCTGCACCCATCCCTCTCTCTGCCTCTTGCTGTAAAAGAGGACTTCTCTACCCTTCTGCCTGAGGCCAGCATCTTCAACTCCATTCTGAAAGCCTGAGATGAGATCCGGAGCACAGCGGGAGAATATTTATTGCAATATGTGTACTTAGGGTGTTCTGAGAGTTCACACTTCCCAAAATGTGTCGTTCCTCACACAGATGACAGACACCGATATTACACATTATTTTCTTAAATGCATATTATTATACCTAGTATTATTTCTGAGACTAAAGCAATGTAGCAGCTTACACAGAACCTGTAACTCTGCCTTTATTTGCTGGTTCTGGTTGATACTGTATCAGAGTCTGAGAAGTCTCTTCCCTCATCAGGTGAGCTGCATAAATATACCGGCATTTAGTATGTATAAGGGTGTGTGCTGTGTTTGCAGTTCTGGCCAGTCACTTTCCAGGTGAGATGCCATATTAACTTGCCAGCAGTCCTGTGAAGTGGGTGTATCATCCCTGTTCTACCAACATAGAAATAGTGGCACAGAGAAATAATTTTCAAAGAACCAGTATTTGAAACCATGTACTCCAGGACTCATGCTCTTAAGGACTGCTGTAAGCTGTCTGGTAAATAATAAACATGGAATCAAGGTCAAAATGGCAAGAAAAAACCCCCAATAATAATTATGGGTTATTATCAGCATATCTTTAAGAGACGAAAGCACTAGAGAATCTGTTTCACAAGATCCACGAGTGTGCCTTTTTTTCATTGTGTAATACATTCCTCACTCAGGGCTTACTAGGTTTTTTGGATATTTCATAAGGTGTGTTTAAATAAAATGGGCTTGAGGTAAACCGTGATGTGGTAATGTGGCTTTGCATAATCCTACTGACCCCAGTTTTACATTTTTTAATCTCTTTAGTGTTTTCTGACACATAAGGCATACACGAAACCATTTTAATAAAATGTTTCCCAGCATTACTAGGCGTTCATAAAGCTCATTTTAAAAATGCACATATCGCAAGCTAAGTTTAGAGCTGCCTTTGTGTTTCCGGGTCATTGAGCAGAGAGAAACATGAATACACAGGCGCCCACCGCTTTTCAAAAGTTCATGTGATGCCACTCAGTCCTTAAGAAGACCTATATTAGTACCTGGTTTCGTTAACAAAAAGAAATCAGAAGAGGATTTTCACTTTTACAAAAAAAAAAAAAGTGAAAAGCGAACATAGTGTTGAGCATTAATTAGGTTTGCAGCGAGCTGTCGCGGAGGTGGCACATGTCCCAAGCAGCGATAGTGGCCCTGCTTTTACTGTATGTTGGTGCTGTTTTAGGTTTTATGTGTTATTTGGTGTGATTTGGTAGGTTATTGTTTGGTCCCGTGAATGCTCAGAATTTTTTTGTGTGAGTTAATGGTAATTACTTCTTTGCTTTTACATCATTTCAGCTTCTGAATGTTTTTCTAGGAACTCTCTACTATCAGATAGTAGATCTTGTAATGCAGAGGTTCCCCAACTTTTTTGGCACCAGGGACCAGGGCTCCTATGAGAATCTAATGCCTGATGATCTGAGGTGGAGCTGAGGCGGTGATGCTGGCGCTGGGGAGAGGCAGCAAATACAGATGAAGCTTTGCTGGCTCACCTGCTGCTCACCTCCTGCTGTGAGGCCCAGTTCCTAACAGGCCACAGACCCTTACTGATCTGAGGCCCCAGCTTTGGGACTCTTGCTGTAATGCATTAAGTACTGTGACAATTCAAAAATGGAATATAATAATAGTATGGTATTATTATTTTAGTATTTTATTTCGTAGTAAAGTATTCTTAAGCATGTAAGCCAACGTTACTAAACAGTGGTAGCACATATTTTTTTTGTACTTGGTGATAGATACAGAGGTTTATAATAGTTTATTTTAATTTTATTTATCACAACTACAAAAAACTTCAAACGCTGAGGCGCTTCCACACTACAGAACAAAGGATCAATATTCAGAGCTACACTTTGAAGAATCTGGTTTATTATGGGTCCTATAAGGTATCTTATTCTATCATATCTGCGAATTAATCTTTGTGGAAATAATCACTTTAATTGTACTGGAAGTACCTTATCAGGAGGGGGAACAAAAGATTCAGCTCCATACCGGATTTTTATTTAATTATTTTTAGAGAAAAGGATCATTTCCCAGATACCTTATTCTTTCTATTTTGTTTTTCTGTCATGAGGCCAGATTATCTCCTGAGATTGGGTATCGAAGTCATGGGGAGAGTGAACGTGTCAAAGATCTGGAGACATGTTGATGGGTATTTGTTGCATTTGGATTATCAGTAATGACATTGTTAGGTCCTTGGTTTAGATTGGTCCATTCAAGTGTAGAGAGGAGAAATTAGAGTCAAAAGGAACAATTAAGCACTTTCCCCAATACCGTAGGGGAATGATGACATTCCCTGTGGGTTAAAAAGAAAACAGACAAATTTGAGGAAAAAGTGCCGATGGAAAGTGTAGGTGGTAGAAAGCGGTTTGGTCACGAGGGTTACGTGGCTGTGAAGGGAAGCCTCTGGCTCACCTCACATCCGTTTATTTTTTTTTTTCTGAAAACATCAGCTCAGATTACTCACAAGAAACCACTCCATCCTCTGTTCCTGTCTTTTCCAGTAGGTTTGGTTTGGTTTCGAGAGGTCAGCACATGACTCGGACCCGACATATCACGAGTAAAAGCTGGGATGGACCAGTGTCTGGGTTGGTCCTCCAATACTCAGTCCAGGAATTTTCTTTTTCCTGCTCTTGGTCTATAAACTGAAACCCGATGGAATAAAACGCAGAGCCGCCAGGGGCTCCGATGTGGCAAATGTCTGACAATTTGTGATAGGGAGAGAGCTAAATTGAATATTGACAATTTTTAGCTCCTGGATATTATACTCCAAATATTCATTTCTTGTTTCTTTGTTGTTTTTTTTTTTTCCTTAAGATAGTTTGAATTGTGCTTTTGTCATGTATAATAGGAAGAATCCTGAATATTCCATGAGGCTTGTGGGCTTTAATTATTTCCAAAGCTGCTTATGTAAAGCATCATGGGGAATGCAATAAAGTGTAAGACACAGGTCTATAATATAAGATTTTGATGAGTCTTGGGGTTTTCACTTTTGATATATTGCAATACAAATGCTTTTGAATTTTGCTTAAAGGTTTATAACATCTGAATCAAAGTTTCTCATAAGCACTGCCTGTACCCTTGGTGTTTGAGGCCTTGTTTAGTATGTAATATATGTTTCAATTATAAACTTTTTGTTCAAGTAACTTTGTAGTCTTTCTGATTTTTAAAGCTCCGCATTCACATTAAATACTATGAAGTTAATGATGGTGAGAATAACTGGAATTCTCACTTAAGTTTTTGATTAATTAGATAAATAAAATGTATATTAGTAAAATGAACTGGGAAATACTAACTAGTAATTTTATCTTGTTGTCTTTGTAGATAAAGAGTTGTCTTAACCATCACAATTATTTTAAATGCAATGCAACCAAATGAATCTTTGTATGGTATTTGACTAAGAGCCAGGGAACTACTTGAAAATGGCTTCCCGTAATGTTGATGTTTTCTTTATAGTTTAATATATACAAAAATGAATATGAGTTATGGTTGTAATTTATACTTGAAGAGGAAAGTGTTAATATGTTCTAACATTGAATCTTCCCCTTGCTTATAACCATTGTTTTGTTATTTAACTCAGCAAGTTTGCTAAAAGAAAATAATTTTTTAAAAACAGTATTTAAAAACTGAAGCTGAATTAGATATTTAAGTTCAATGGACACATTGTTTTTAATTTTAAAGAAGAATTCAAAGTAATAATTTATGGTGTTCATTACCTAAATGATTAATCCAGAATTCCAAATACTCAGATTGATTTAATCAGTAAAATATCTTTTGTAAAATATCTTCTGTTATTACAGAGCAAAAAGCAACATAATCCAGTCAGAGTTCAAGTATAAAGTGAAAACTATTTTTCAGTATTTTGTTTTAATCTTTTACTGATAGTTCCAGTAATTCCACTCCAGCTGTTCATCTAACTTTTCTTCTACGTCAGTTAGCTACAGAGAATCGGTCATTGTTATATTTTTCTGAGTTGTTGGTCTTATTTCTATTGAATTCAAGGTGATTTTCACATACTAAGAAAAGTATATGTTTGCTTTGTCTTTTGACTTTGATTATGATATATTTTCCAATGTGGTGTTTTATTTTTATGTAGACTACATTAGTAATCTTTAACTTTATAACTTTGGCATACTGTTTCATACTTACAGAAGATTTTGTTATTCAGATTTCTCCCAGAATTTTTTTCTAGTATGTTTCCATTTTTATATGTTTAAACCATTAATCCATCTAAATTTGCGTGTGTGTATGTGTGTAAGATATGAGGATTCCAGTTTAATTTATTCCAAATTGCTACCCAGTTTTTCTAGTACCATTTGTTGAATAATCTATCTTTGCCTCTCTTATTTGAGATGTCTTCTCTTCCATCACAAGAGCATGCTCATGCATATGTGAATATATATGCTTCAAGAGCAGAGGGGTGTTTTGTTTTATTTTTTTTTAAATGCTCTGTTACTACCATCCAGGACAGAGTAGTTTATCTGGCTCACAGAGATGCTTAATAAATATTTGTTGAATGAACAGGTACTGCTTGTGTAGAGCATGTGATACACTGGCATATTCAATTCCTTTAAACTTCCTCCTGTGCTCCAGAATATTTTCAAGTACAGATTTACAGAAAAAGTATAAAATTTGTAAAACAGAGTGAGTTGACTTTCTGGACCTCCAAATGATTGTTCTTAAGCTTATCTTTGGATTTTCTCTTCTTCATTTCTTCTGCTGAAATATTCTCATATTTTCTGTAACTGAAAAACCTTGGAAGTTCAAAGGTAATCCTTTGGGGGAATGTTTTCAATCTTTTGAATCCAGTACACACAGACAAATGATATTAACATCTATCGCGAGACACTCTCAGTGGAGAGAGTAGCATCTTGAAAGTGACTTCTTTGCATTGGTACCTCGAGATCTCTCCAGTTTGCTATTAAAAGGAAAGTTATTTACAAGCCTTAATACTTCATCATCAGAATCAAAATGCACAGAACTTACAGTGGAATGAGACACAATGGCCATGAACATGGACCAAGCAAGAGATGAACCACTCTTTAGTAGTGAGCTTAGCATTTCCACAGCTCTTTGCAGAGTCTGTGGAAGCTAAGGGGGTGGCTGTGCTTTCTGATTAAATATTTATCGACATTTCATTTAATTCCTCCAACAATTCCCAGAGACCAAGAAAGAGGAAATCGCCTAAGGTCATTTATCTTGAAAGGAGTAGACTCAAGAACTGTAGGAGGCTTATGTGATTGGAAGAGACCAGGCTCTTACCTGCCGGGTATTCTCTAGGACTCTTTGTGGATTGGGGATGTTTTCAGAGATTCTTTTCCTCGTCAACTCATAACGTTGTTCTCTCATTGGGATAACAGCCGACCTCTGAGAAAGAGAGTGACTGAGGCCAGAACCTATTTTTGGAAGTTGATATAATGCATTATTGAAGTGGTATATCAATAGTAAATAATTTAAGTATTTTGTGACATAAACCTTAAATGTGAAACACGTCCAGTCTTCTGGACTGCGATTTTTACTCGTCGTTTTTTGAAGAGTGCACAAGGGGTAGGCCAATGCAGAAAACTCATTTGAATTCTTGAACATATCCCGTTATTCTGAATGGTAGAAAGTTCCGAATTGCAGGGCGCCTTCCTGGCCCTGAGTGTGACGGTGTTCCTCGGAGCCACAAAGCATGAGAATTGTGAAATTACAGGTTCAACTGCCTGTGAGAAGAGAATGCATGAAGCAAGAGTAAAGCAAGGATGGTAGACAAAATATGGCCGAATGACAATGTCTTAAAAACTATACCTATATCTGTATTCATTTCTCTGAATATATGTAGATTTATCCCAAGGAAATTGTAATGAATTAAGCACACCTTTAAAAAAAGACTTATTATCGAAAATGAAAGAAATTTAGTGTTTAATTCCCATTAGATATAACAGGATCTTTATTATGTGAACTATAACTTTCCCACTATATAGGAATTTAAAAAAATCAGTCTTGAAGTGCATTTTTTTTTTAGCATTTGAAGCATCCATGAATAGCTGTAATGTGTATTTATTGTTTGTTCTATACAATCCTCTTTATATGTTCCAATAAGAAGAGCTTTTTAAGAAGTCTACTATAAATGACTCTTTATAATCACATTACCGAAACACCTCTTTTCAAATCTTTTGTAGCATGAATTTTATCTTTGGATATATCTATTCAGAGTTGATGAGAATACCTTTTCTTTCTGCTTCTGCTTCTGTGAAAACATTTCATCACCGAGCAGCACATTCACATTCATCAGTAATTACTTGTACACTGTCCAAATTGTATCTTATGAAGGCTTATGGGAGAATAATTGCTGCACTACGTCGAGAAGGATTTAGCCAATGCTCGCTTAAAAAAATCCGCACATTCTCTCACTCACACATGACCCTGAAATTCTTATTGGCTTTAAAATGTCTAATTATGTAACTGCCTTTCTACACAGATCATTTTGACTGAAAATTATTCACTTCTTTAATCCAGCCGCTCATAATTATTACATTTTCATACCTACCCTCGCTTCATTCTTCCCCTCACCTCTCCCTTGCAGCCGCTGTGATGTCTCCGGTCAATCTGAAGAAAGCAGTCAAGCCAGCCATTCAGAGCTTCCTAAGCAAAAGGAGCATCACTCTCTTTTTTTGCTATTTTAGTTTCATTGAATTATGTTCTTACTGTGTTGGAAGAATATTATTCAAGCTAAGGAATATAGTCACAATAAACTTTCTTTTTTTCTTTGGTGTGAAACATCATTTAGATGTTTAATCACCTGGAAAAGCCATTTACTGCTTTATATATACCTTCCCTATGAGCATAATCCTTTCATTATTAATTGAAATGATAATTATGGACTTAAATATGGCTTTGTGTTTGACTGCACCGAATGTTATAGAGTATCTACTTCTTAATCTCAAATAATTATGTATACATTTATGTTTTTAAAAATAATTTTGAAAGCATGAATTAACTAGCCAGTGTTTTTGTGGATAATCAGTGGATAATTATTTCTTCCTACATATTACTAAAATATTATATAAAATTTTATTGATAATCCAAAATTAATTTTCAAATTCATATAAAAATACACCTTGTTTTATGCTATAGACTGCGGGGTCAAATAAAATGGCCTCTTTCTGGATGGATTTTCGAAAAAACTTGGGAAGTAAGAAAAACAAGTCAGCAAATGAATTACCCGAATGTCACCTTAAAAAGGGTAAACTGGAGGACGTTAGTGAATGTGCTGCCACAAGCCTGCCTTCACTCTCTCTCTCCCACTGTCCAAATTCCATAGCCCCCTCCCGAAGATAAAATATGCATTTTCAGAACATCAGCATCAGCATCAGCCCTCAGCCTTGCCTCTCACAGGAGAGGTAGAAGGGGAGGAGAAAGAGGAAATCTCTGTGCTCCGTGATTTTGACAGGTGAACTTCTCCGAGAAGAGAAATGTAGACTGATTTCCCCCTCACTCAACCTCCCCTGGAGGATAAAGACGCAGGGCTGGAGGCCAGGAATGGTTAAAGAGCATAGCATCCCAAGGAAAACGAAAGAGTTTACAAAGCATTGCCCTCTAATAAAAGTCTGATTTGGAAAGATTTTAGTGAAGCAGTGTCGGACACTTGCATTATAAAATGAGGGTAGAGTGTAAAATATTTCTCTCATATGTGTGGATGTTTTCAGTGGGTTCGTTGGGGAAAGCTAATAAATTCTCTCTAAATTTGGCTTCTGTGAAGTGAAGTGGAACCAAACTCTGGTGTTCCCAAGATGGCAGCACAAAAATACTCTATGCCATATATGAAAACAGGGCATCTGGGCTTTATCAGTCACAGCTTGACTTTCATATTTTTCTTCAGGAATATATTGAAACACACGGATCGGTAATTAATGGGCTCGAAAATTAAATCTCATACATTTCATTATACTTAGGTAGTTTCAGGAACAAATGGATAAATCTCCCACAGCATTCTCTCATAATCAGGGTGTGGGGACTGTCTGAGATTTCTCTTTAGCAGTTAAAAGTACCCGTCTCTTGGAGGAAAAAAGGAGCAGAGGCTCCCCTGAACTTCCTGGAGATCCCTGGAGCTTCCGGGATCCTGAAGATCTTGATGAAATCCGGAGTGAGAGAAGTCACAGAAGAAGGTCTCTCTCTCTCTCCATCCCCCTCCCCTTCCCGCCCCTCCCCCTCTCATTACACACACCAGACATCATGTCAGCTGTATTTTGTAGTTCCTTTTTCTATAAAGTCTGACTTCAGAAAATTATTGATATTGCCCAACATCGCTTCTTCCTTTGTATTATTGTAAAGTATGTAGATTCTTTGGCCTTTAAAAGCTTGACCTTTAATTTCTAGGAAGGATAAATATGGCCAAGTTACAAAATTTTTAGAAAGCTTCCAAAGTTTGTGTATCAGTCTGTATCTGTTGACTTACTTTCTTAGACTATTTTAGTGTTAAGATTATAATTCTTCATGCCAGAGTGCTCCTTTTGTGCTTCTCCAGGTAACGTAGGCTCTTTCCGAATGAAATTCTTCTTTATAAAACATGTGTAAAGATGCCATTGAGGTGGAGCAATAAGTACTAGCTCCTAAGCCTTCCAGATGCATCCATCCCAAATATAACTTATGTTTTAGAGGAAATCTAGACCGAGGGAGTGTTGATGCTAGGATCTTTTCCTCATAGATAGCAACCGCCATTGAGTGAAAAGAATTGAGCAGAGATGATGGTCAAACGAATCGTATGGTTATGTTACTCATTTGTGTAGAATGTTAGGGTCTGTCGTATATGTGCAAATATAGAAGGCATAGTTCTTTCTCTTTAAAAAGTTAAAACCAACATGAGCAGACATGAAAGAGCTGGATTGAAGGATTTTACGCACTCAGTAGAGTGGTGTAGACTGTGAAGACCATTAAGAGAAGGATACACATGGGTTATTTGTGTCCAAATAAAATGAAATTTTAAATGGCTCATGAAAAGGGTGCTTATTTTAAGCCAAACAGTTAACTCTCAGGCAGCGAATGAAGTTTAGCTATAACAAGACTGCAAGTAGAACGTTAGGAAGAGAAGCGATACTGTTCCTGTGCCCTGTACCCCCTTCTAGAGAAGAAAACTATCAAGTGGTTAGAAAAAAAATGGAATAAAACCAATCATCATTATGGGGAAACTGAAGATGCAGAAACTAAAGAGAGTCAGCTAGATCTCACACCCAGGGAAGAAATAATTAGCGCAGAGTTAATTTGGTGCTGGCATGCATAAAAATATTGATTAAGGTTATTTTATTATTTCCCTATACATGTATTCATGGAAATTCACTCACAGTCACCGGGGAATCAGGATTTTGGAACACACATCATGTTCCCCTTTTTCCTGAACCTATGAAAATGCCTTCACAATAAAAATAGTTTTAACTTTTTTAGTGCAATTTCTAAATGTGGCCTTTGGGCCCAGTGTTTATGAGATGGAATGGCTCTATTTGGACTAGCTAAGAAGACATCCACGTTCTGTAGGTATTGACATAGCAGCCATAAGCTTCCATCTGGCCTTATGCTTGCACAGCGAGGATGATTTAGCATAAAATTTGAAAACATAGCTTAATGTGTAGTCACGCAGAGATTTCTCCATTGATATAAACAATTTATTCATTATAAATCATTGCTATGTTTATATGTTTATACATATACAAATACATGTACATATACAAATATATGTGCATATATAATATTTTAGAGTTGGTCTTAAATGTTTTTTTTCATGTCTTTGCTTATACTCTGGAAGCTATATCTATTACTTATGTTTTTAAGCGAATTTAATATTTAACCTTAAATAGTTTTTAAAAGGTCATTAATTCAGTACTTTAGTAATCTTTTTTCTCGTCATCACAGCAGTTTCCTTCATAGTCATAATACTTTCATACATAAATGTTTTTATTTTGTTATTTTTATATTTGACTTATTTGTTGAGTATCATTAGGACTCAATTAAACCTAATTTTTCTCCCCGTTATCAAACCTGCCAGAATTTAGCATCTTTTATGGAACAAAAGAATTCTTCGAGGATGTGATTAGGTAAGGCTACTTTCAATGTATTTCTCAAATTAGTCAGTCAGAAGAAAATATTGCTGTAAAACTAAATCACTGTTCATTTGACAATATTGACTCAAATTAGTTTCTTAGAGCTCGAGTCATTAGACAGTTGAGAAATTTGGGGTAAAATCGAAGCCCTCATTTAATTGCCTCAGTTTCCTTATCTGTGAAAGCATATGTGCCCATAGATGCAACGGACTGCTAAACCAGAAGATGCTCGATTAAACTTTCCTGTGCTTGCTGAAAGATTGGAATGATTTACGCGGCAGCACCCAGTTTTGTTATAAAGAATGCCATGACGCGCACTGGATAATTTTCTCCTTTCGCCCAGGTTTTGCTCACCCATGTCTCACTCCCCCAGGTTGAAATGCTTCACAGCAGACAACAGAGTCAGGCGTCTCGCTTGCTGGCGAGAGGCCCTGAGGCTCTGGGAGAAGGGCTTGCGGGGCGTCTGGAACAGGCTTCCATTTCGGCCCAGAGGAAGTTCCGGGGCACAGGGTTTGCCCTCCCATTCAATCCTCCCTGCTGCTCGGAGGGAGAGCAGCGAGAGGAAATCTTCCCTTCTCAGTTCTTAACGTTTGCTAGCAACTGACTTAAAACAAAGATTTTTTTTTTTTTTTTTTTTTTTTTTGGTCTCCATTTCTGTCCCTCCTGCAGTGAAAAAGGAGATTGTGTTTGTCAAAATAAACAGCACGGCGTTGCAAACATTCCTTCTGTTTGGGGGCTGAATGGAAGCAGCTAAGACGTGCTGTGGAGATTCTGCGTTCAGTGTGCTGAAGACCACGCTGAAACTGTGTTTGGGAGACATTAGCGAGTTCCAGGTCGGCCTTGAAATAGGCTGAACATTCAAAAAATCTTCTAGCATATCTGATTTAAAAGTGAACTTTCATCCAAACAGGTCTTTGGGTCTTTGGTTGATTTTGACTCTAAATTACTTCATTAAAGTCGCGTATTAACTTTGCCCTTCAGATCACACCTCACAGTTAACCTTTTGAATATGTGAGCTTGTGTTGAGGACGTAGATGTATAATAATTGTATTATTTTTATTTGTAATCATAACTATTCATAAATCCTCCAAAACGTGAAGAGAATAGTATGGGAAGAGGAAAGGGAAATGGTATTTCAGGTAGAGGTAAAAAGAGAGGTTATCAGTTTGATGACCAAATTTTCATTTCAGGCCACTTCCTAAGCTACTGGGCTTTGTGGTAATTTGTTCATTCTTGTTTCATTAAATTGTAATTACTTCTGATATCTCTAGCTTTATCCCTTCGGCTGGCTCCTCTATTAATTAAGCCTTAGGATCCTTTAGGAGATGAATAATTCTCCACTGGACAGTGTTAAGTTGAAGTCAAGAGGTGATAAAAGAAAATTAAGAGTAAAGTCAGAAGTTATTACTTAAAATAGTTTAAGATGTAAAAACGAGAAAGGACAATGTACTTTTCCCCCTTCCGTTATTCATTTCCCACCATTTTCATTCTTTCTATTCTCATTTGTTTGTGAAAATACCCAGTCTAACTTCTAACAAGTATTGTTTGTATGTGTGTGCATACTGTGATGTGTAGTTTCTTCTAGGAGCCAGATGAATTGTCTAGTGCATTAACTTGGAATGTATCTGCTATCTAATTACCACGACCTTTCTAGAGATGGGATTTCAACAGTCGATTAAGTACTGTGGAAGATGGCAGATCTAGATATGATGCCAAGTTCATGGATTAGACGATGTTGTTCAACATAAATGAATGTTGATTTACTTGGAAACATCTAATGATTGTTCCATTTATTTTTTTGTTATTTATTATGGGGCTTGGAGGATGGGAAGTAGTTTTAAAGAGACTGTTTCATCCATTCTCATGTTTTGGTTTATTTTGACTTACAGAATTTCAGACCTTGAAAGGCTCTTGGTATTTATCTCTCTTATTTTAGAAGAGAAGAAATAAAACCCTGGCATTTGCGTGGCTTTCCCTAGTTATCAGCAATCCAAAAGCTTGTGATTAACAAATAACAACATCAATGAAATACCTAAAATCTTTAACTTTTTGGATAATTAAATGATCTTCCCATTCTTCCTTAGAAGAAAGATATAAAAAACACTCATATTAAGTTCTAAGAGTTCTGGAGCAAATTATAAATGCAGAGGGATTCTCTTCGAAGAAATCCTGACTCGTAATCTGAAAAATTTTGAATATGCACAGATGTTCATGGCACAAAGATGAGTTGGATTTGGAGAGTTAAGTGAGCGGTAAGCAAGGTGTGCTGTTCTGCAGAGGTTTCTCACCAGTTAACTTTGTTCAGATCACTTTTATCACCTGGTTGGTATGTTCTCCTCTTCTACAGATTAAGACTGTGAGACCTTTACAGGCTTAAGTAGAGGTCATTTTCTTAGAATCTATCTGTTGATTCCTTGTTTCTTCCATCCACCTGAGTACCATGTGCGTTAAGTCCCAACCCCACAGTGTACCTCTAAAGCCTCTGCAACCTTCCATCTTCCTAATTTTCCAGTCTCAGTTGAAGATATTTTAAGATATTCTCCTTTCTTGCTCTCCACACTTTATTTTAGTTTCTCAAATGTTTAATTCTTTCCTCCAGTAGCCCTGGCATATGCCGTTTCTTTTGCATTCAACACTTTTGCCGCCATTTGCCCAAGGGTTTGTTATCCACCCTTCTGGTCTTAGCTAACATGTGCTTTCCTCTGGAAGAACTTACCTTAATCCCCAGACTAGGTAAATGGTTCCTGCAGTCAATTTCCATAACTCCTGGTATGTACGGTTTTGTCACACTCACTAAGATAGACATGGTGACAGTGCACAGGGGCAGGTGAATTAAATATTTATTTGGAGGTATAGTTTGTAAAGCATTGTGATCAATTGGCTATACTTAGTGAGTAAGAATTAGTTAAGGATGATTCTGAGTTTTTGACTTTGGTGATTGGAAAGGCTTGGGTATCATTCCGTTTCAAAGAGAGATAATATGGAAACAAGTAGGTTATACAGGAGGATAATGAGTTCAGATTTTGTGATGTTGAATTCAGAAAAGAGATATCTTTTAAATAGTGAAACCTCAAAAAAATGTGTTTGCAGTGGAGATACAGATTGCAGAATCACCAGCATAGAAATGATAATATAGCTCAAGATTGAAAATAAGAAGGTGCAGAATTGAAAATAAGAGCATCAGGAAGATGTTTAAAGAATGCGAAGACTGGAGGATCCAAATTGGAACCCTGGAGAAAAACCACCATTTAAAAATAGAGGCTGGGCGGACTGCCTTCTCTTAACCCTTTCGGATCTGCTCTGTCCTCCTCTCTGCCCTGCTCTGTGCTCTCAGAAGCTGACCTGTTTAGACCACATAAAATGACTCCCTTCTTCTCTAACTTTAAATGTTCATCCAATTGAGGAGGTACTTGCAAAAAAAAAAAATCAGATGGAAGAAGAGTTCAGGGCTTTTCTTCTATCTGTCCTTGTGGGTTCTCTCAGCATTGACAGGTTCCATGACTGAGGGTCACATTTCCTCTAGGGCTCAACAAAAGACTCTCTGTCTCCAGGTTCTTGGAGCTCCTCCCTCTGCTTGCATTCTATGCCTAGGAGCAGTGACACCCACAGATATTAAACCTAGGGAACTGCACTGCTCCCCGCCGTCTCCCTGTGTCACACTTTCGTAAATAGTTCCTATATTAAAATTCCAAATCATCCAGTTTTGACACCCGTCCATTTCCTGACATGACCCTGCCTGGCATATAAGCAGAGATGCAGGAAGGAGAAATGTATCGTAAAAGGCAAATGTGAAAGAATCTCCAACTGAGAAATGGTTACCAATGGCAAATACTGCAGAAAGGTCATCTTGGACCTGACAATTAGCTGGTTCTTGATGACCTCAGGAAGTAAGTTTCCAATTGAATACTACAGTAGAATTATGAATTAATTATACTATGAATTAAGAACAGAAACACAGAAAGTACGAAGTGTGGTTTAGGGCCTATTGGCGGTGAAGACGTGGAGAGAAGACGGCTAGTTAGCAGGTAAAAAAATGATATGTTGGCAGGGACTGGGGCATTCGTATGCTAGGGGGAAGGAGCCCATCGAGAGGAGAGGTAAAGTACAGTAGGTGAGCAGGGAGCTCTGTGCCGCCAGTGCCGTCGGCCAGGGGAGAAGAGATGGATACCTAGACCGAGCTGAAGGCAGGGAAAATGAAGTGAAGGGGATCAAATCAAGCTCTGTTTTAGAATTATGAAGCAGGATAGTGGTGACTTGACAGGTTCTGCACATTTCTTCAAAATTACTATAAAATCAGCTCTCTTATATATATTGTTAATTTAGATGGGCGGTGATTTATCTTGGACAGCCTATTTTAATTCCAGATTTTCACGAAAGTTAGAATTCTGTTTAATTTTCTTTATTTTTAGGTACTTGAGTTATCTATAGGTTGAGAGTTGTTGAAAGTCCTTTACATTTATGTTTGCACACTTCAATTTCTTGGACATTCTTGCAGATCTATTATCTTCTTTGACGAAAAAAGTACGCGTTAACATACCACATATAACTCTAATAAATAAAACTGCAAAATGTAATAGCTTTTTAGTTAACCTCTTCTAGAACTACATTAAATAAATTCTCATCTATTTTTTGTCTCATTTCTTTAGGTAACAAACTGTCAAGAATTCTCATTTTACTATTCTAAAAGAATAATAGCGTTAGTAATAATGGGTGCACAATTTTAGCTGGAACTGAATAGCACCATGATAAAGCAAGGTCTTTGTTTAAACAGAGTAACCAGACGACGAAATACGTTTAGGCTGCCATGTTTCTCCCCTCGATTTAACCCTGGAAGTTAGATGTGAAGGAATCATGGATTCCAGGGACTAAGAACACTGCAAAAATAACAAAACACCTTGAGAAATCATGGAAAGACTTTCTGGAATTGGCAATGATTCTTTCATGTTGGATTTTTCACAGAATGTCAACTCTGTCTCCCCATAATTTAAAGAGTTGAGAGAAAAAAATCCAAAAATTTGTATAAAGCCATCAGTAATAAACACCACTGATCAAAACCTAATTAAGATGATAGTGACTTTAAGTCAAAGAAAATATTAGATTATTTTTCTCCTCCGTATACCTTAAATTGAAGTAAACATTAGGGTGGCAAAAATACAAGATAGTAACTGCAGAAACAATTTAATATTTGACAGTGTTCAGGATGTATTTTTCCTAAAGTATATGTCACAGTTTTGAAAATGTGATTGTAATAAAATATTTCTATAAAGGCTACCTCACCATGATAAAACTAAATTCGATTTATCAAAGAAAATGCATGAAATACACAGTTGTGCCATTTAGGAAAAAAAAAATACTCCTTAGACTCCTGAGTTCTCTTCGTTCTTTTTCTATGTGTATTTCCACGTATCTCCGATCATGTGTTAAATGATTGTGTGTATGGTGCAAAACCTGTTTTGTAAACTTGATTATTTTAGTTAACCGGGAAGAGACTAACCCTAAAATAGTTGACAGCTGGTACAGTGATGTTGGCTTAATGGACATTCAGTTATTGGATACTTTAAAGTGTTATTCAAAACCGTTAACATTGCCTGTTAACACATGCTATCAGTGCTACCTGGGGAGCTGCTTCTGGTCTCGCTGTGGCGGCTTCTCCATCCCTGGTCCACGCCCCAAAGAGCACCACGTGCTAAGTACAGGCTTTTGATTATTTAAATGGCTGAGAATTCAGGAAAGGTACAAGGATGAAGGAGAGTTAAATGAGCCACTATCGTGTGACCTATAGCATGTATTCGGCATGAGAGACTAGATCCTCATTTAGTAGAAATCCGATGAAAATATTAATTACATATATAAACAAATGACATACAAAACAAATTACATTTGATATAGTTAAAAGGAAGCATTCTGAAGCATTAATGGCCTAACTCCTACCTCAATGGTGTCTGCGGCCCCTTAAAAACTCAAGAATGGATTTTAGGTTGCACTTTTAGCCTATTTGAAAATATTTGTAAACTATGCTAGTCAAACGAAAGGAATTTAGGCAGAGAAAATTATTATTATTACTATTAATAATAATAACACTTTAGAATTACTGAAATTGTTATTACCTAATAGGCCATGTTAGTTAAAGCACTGAGTTTCCGCATAATCTTAAATGCAAATTGCGGTATTACATTCAAATTGCCATTTTATCTGTTTGTGATATGGGCGAGGACGGCAAAGTTTATTTAAGTTGCTTCATTACCCAGAATATTTCTCATAATTGCCATTAACTGTAGTAATGTCTTGTCTATGATATGGCTGAAAGAAAAGAATTTTAATTCTTCTCTCAATTATTAATCAATTTCAGTATTCCGTTCCTAATAGGGAAATGCTTAATAGAGCACTGTTCCCCCTTCCTTGACATCTTCCGCTTTCATATCGCTGATGAATGGGAATCAGACTACGGACCACTTACTGATTAGGTGAAAATTTCTAAGCACGTCATTTTGGAGTGAGAGTAATTTGTGCAATGGGATAATAATTTCTCCGTAGTGGAATGAATATTGAACAATGATTGATAGGGAATTAAAAAATACTTAAAAGCAAAACAAGAGGTGAGGTTTTCCAAGAAAAAATTTACCTATTGCCGATAAACATTGCATTGCATCTGTGCTTTTTTGCGGAGGAGCGGGATGGAGAGACGGTAAGGGAGGGAGTTATATTCAGTAGAAGCTGCCAGAAAAAATATATATAACAAATAAGGAGGTCTTTAAGTGCGGAATAGCAGAGCAGGGAGTGAGAACGTAGAAATTAGTCATTTTGCCTTTTATCTACCTATATTTTTTTCCTCCCAAATAAGAGCAGGGATAATCTATCTCTGTTTTATTCCTGCCATTCCTCGGTGTGCTCCTAAGGCTCTAGCAGTTAGCGAAAAATGAGCAATTATTTATGAGTAAATGAATGAGTTAATGCCGACACTGGATTAAATTTTAGTGTCTTTTTTTTCTCTCAATTCAAAGGACAATTAACTTTCTTTTTGTCTAATTAAGAGATCAATAAGCATGCTAAAGTCACCAAATTTCAAAATACTTCAATTTTTCTGCTTAAGAAGAATGAAATTTAATTGTTTTAAGATGGAAAGGACGATATGGTGAATCTTTATTTAGTAGATTTTAAAGGGAAAATTAGTCTTCATGTTGTCTGGTAGCAATATTTTGAAGTTTTATAAAAGGTGATGTTTCTCTAGAGAAGAGAAGTTAGTAGAAGCGATTGTGAGAGTGAGTTGAATCCGATTCCAGGAGAGCGATGCAGTGAAAGGTGCTAGAATGAGAGAACATTGCTTTTAAAAAGCCCCCGAGGACATTTATTAGAACTCCGCAAATAGTTTTATATGTTCAAGAAACATTTGAGATAAATATGTGTTAGCCTTCATTGAATGGCCAACTTTATACAAGGGCACTTTTGTCATGTACCAATAGAATCAATCACTCACAGTTTTTACTCATCTTAATATGAAAAAAAAAAAGTAAGTGACAATGTCAAACTGATATAAGATCAATTTAAGGATGGGAGTGCCAGCTGGGTATCAGTAAAATTTCCTGGAATCAGTAACAATTCCTTTCCAATAATTTAGACAGCTTTGAACTATTCATGCTGCTCTGATCATCAGATCTGGGAAGTTTCCATACATTTTAGACATTTTAGAGGGTTTTTTAAATTCATTTGTTTTTTGTTTTTTGTTTTTTGTTTTTAATCTCGAAGAATAAAACACACCTCAGCACTTACTTATCTGAAAGGCTAGTTCTGAACAATTTAAACTGATGTTTCTATTTGACTGCTCTTCTTGGTATTTAATCACAAAATACGGCGTTTTTATTGTCGTGAGAATACAGTTCGGGAAGTTGACCCTGAAAGCCATGAGCAGCCCAGCAGTTTTCAGGCAGTGATGAAATGCACCGGTCTTTCACTGGTGTATTCTTGTACCTTCTAAGCACAGAAGACATCTAAGGAATCATTTAGGTACTGCTAAAATCCAACTGAGCAAAACAATTCTTTCTCAAAGTCTTTAAGAGAGCATTTATTCTCTAACTTCAGAGGGAACGGAGAAGTCATGTTAGCGTGTGGCCATCGGAGTTTGGGTAACATGCAGGTCTCGGTCCTTGTCACTGATGAAGACAGGAATTTCCACTCAGTGACGGAAGAGGTGTTGCTTATTAAAGGCACATTGTGAGGTAGAATACTGGTCACTCCTAATGGGCCGTCCATATGGAAAAGAGGACAGCGCCCTGGTGGGGAGCGGGTTACAGCCAGGGGAGAGGGAGAGCTGTAACCCCGGGGGGAAGGAGGTCTGCCATTGTGTTAGCGGGTTCCGAAGATGGTCCTAGGTGATTGGCACGTGAGGTCATTTTGATTGACGCTTGGCCGCTATATAATTCTTAGTCTAGTGTGTATGCGCTTACCCAGAATTCAGTCTGTTATAATCAGATTCATGAACTTCCGGGCATAAACATGGTATTAAAATGATGGTGTAATGATGCTGAGGTTGTGGGCAGGTTAGGGTAGTACCTTCTGCTTAGGCACCTGTGGCCAGATTAAGCCAGCTATAGATTATGGCCCTCCTGTCCTTTGTCTCTGGGGATGCAGGAAGGATCCTCTAACTGCCAGTGGGGTGCTCTTTGGGAGGCCTCTGGGCTCGGTCTCTGTTCCTTTGTTCCCATCGCTCAGGTCTGACTAGTTAACTAACAGTGACATTTATATTTTTTCCAAACTAGTCACTGAGCAACATTTATGTCATCATATGGTGCAGTAAATGCTGTCTGATAACAAGAAAATCCATCTCCTTTTGAACTTGTAACTCTGTTAGGTTTTCAGGGTGACCATATATAATCATATATGTATTATCCAAACCAAGGTATTCTGAGAATAAAAGGGAATGCTTTTTATAAGTATGCCAGGACAGTGTACCTAAATCAGACCTTTCTGCAGAGATATACCCCACCTGTGTTTTGTTGGGGTGAGGAACTTCCAAGTAATTTAATAATTACCCCACTAGTATAAGTGACCAGCGACAAGATGTGCAATAGAAATGTCTATTCTCGCTGATTCCTTTCCTCTTTCTGCGATTAGAGCTGATTCTTCCCAGGACATCTGCAACCTGACAGGGAGATTGGGGGACTGAATGAAGGGACAGATATAGGACCATCCTTTCTTTTGGTTTAGCCTAGGAAAACTGGCTTTCATAACAGTAAAATGAAAATTACTTTCTCTTATTCAGCACTGAAGTAAACAAAAGTTGAGAAATATCCAATTTTATGATTCAAATGGTGTCCTTATAGTGATGCTGGCCTTTGCCTCCTTTTAAATTGTTTAAGAATCCCCCCAACAGAGCAGAGTGCATCTAACTTTTTGCAGAGCAGAAAACAACCATTTGTCTCAGTCTTTTTCCTCCCCCAACATGTTTCGTATTCCACTGTTTTGTTCTAATCCCCCTTTGTTTTATTTGGCTGCGGAAGCCGGAGAGCCTTGCCTTTGGCAATAAAAGCTTATGAGCAAACACTCTGAGCCTTGGAAAGCTGAAGCGTCACCCTGGTCTGCACATCCAACTGCGCCCCTCTCCTAAGTCCTGAGCCTGTTCTTAAATTGGAAGCTGAGGAGCTTTGCCAAGACTGCAGGTTGCCAGGCGGGCTCTGTAGGGCCGGTCCGTATTGATTCGAGTCGGTTCCCCTGTTTTCTGTCAGTGATCCTGTCGCCGGCTTTGATTCCTCATTATCTCAATTGCAAATTCCATGAACACATCATCATGCTGCCAGAGCTCCCAGGATTGAAACTGACAATACCAGATCGATGTCTCAGGGGCGCAGCCCTGAATCTCAATAATACAATTAAATTCCTTGAATGCGAGATTTATCCAGATTGTCGATTCTGCATTTTCTGCACGTTCCTATGTGAAGCTACGCACCCCCAGAGCCTGAGCACAGCGTCCCTGTCAGTGCATAACGAAGGAAGAAGACTTGACCGTGAACCTCAGGGAAAGATAATCAAATGTTGAACCTGCTGAGCCTGTTACGATGAAACTGTTAACAAGGCTTGCTGAAAGCACCAGGGGAACGCGGTGCGGGCAGGAAGATTGGGGTTCGGTTCCGGAATGTGTGAGCAGGGTTAGGCCGGGTAAGGAGGGCTGGGTGCTTGTTGCTGGAGCCGCGCTGCAATCCTGTCGAAGGATTTGTGTCTTCCCTCAAGAGTCGCTTCGGCACACAGATTCACTTGCATCAGTGAAGCTCCATTCTGAGAAACGTGCTGACAGAGAAAGTGTCATAAAAGACGACTGCATGTTTAAATTCTAGTTTGCACCAACACAAAACGAAATAACAAAGTAACAAAGCTAGAACAATTCCTTCCTTCCTTCCTTCCTTCCTTCCTTCCTTCCTTCCTTCCTTCTTCCTTCCTTCCTTCCGTCCGTCCTTTTTTGGTAATTTTAAAAGGTAGGCTAGGGAGAAAGAGAAGTAAAAAGCAGTAGTTACCCCGAACAGGTGCTTCCCATTTTTGATGGAATACAGAAGTGTAAGACCCAAGTAGCATCAAGCGTTCCTTTCAGTAGACTTGACTTTCAGATTACTCTCATACGTAAGACGACGGGAACTTAATAAACCTTCATCTTTCCTTTTCTATGCAAAGCTCAATATTCTTTGTTTTTATTTCATTAGATATCCCCCCTGGAGCACCTTCTCTCACTACCAGTGACCTCACTGAAGGATTTTAATGAATACAATTAACTCCCCACATCCGGCGTGAGGCCACTAAACCTCTGGGACTGATAACACATTCGCAGTCCCAGAGTCATTATCAGTTTTTATTTGAGATGGTTGAAACCTGAGCATGTGTTCAAGTTTCTCTACCTCTGAATTTCCTACTCCAAGAAACCTTGGCTATTCAAACTTGTCATTCGAGGTCACTTGAAATATACATTTAGCAATAAACAGTAAAATGATCTATCTGTCATGGAAACATGCTAAAATTTAGGCGAGGAGGCTATGTGTGACCAATTACTACTGAGGGTGTGATCTTTTTAAAATAATGCTATATATGTTAATTTTACACATTTAAATTATTTAACTCAATTTAGATAAACGATATAGAAATACATTTTAATATTATGACACAGTCTTGAAATGATCCAGATTTTTATATACGTATATATGTATACACATAAACACACATATATATGCATATATATATATATATATATATACATATATATATATATAAAGTGTATATATACAGACACATATAAATAAAAACTTCACAGGGAAAATATTTTCTAAACATTTATTCTGAATTTTTATTTATATTTAGGCACTGTGCTGTGTGTGTGTGCGCACATGTACGTGTATGTTGAAAAATGCACAGAGCTTAGGATGAGAAAACTTGGCTCAAAATTCATGATGGCACTTACAGTCTGCATGATACTGAGAAATACAAGTTAACTTCTCATTGTCTCAGTACCCATATCTACAGAATGGAAACAACAGTAGAACATAGTTTATAATTAAAGCTATTTTCATTGAGACGAATAGACAGCTAAATGAACAATTATTTTAGGCTTGGAAAATAGAGTTTAGTAATAGGAAATAATCTATACCATCTCTTTTACTTTTTTTCCACCTGCATCAGGATCTCTCAACCTTAGCACTACCGACAATTTGGGTCAGATAATTCCTTGTTGGGAGCTGTTCTGAGCATTGTAGGATGCTTAGCAGCATCTCCGACCTCTACCCATCAGCACACCCCACCTAATCGTGATAATTAAAAACATTTCCAGACATTGCCAAATACTCCCTGGGAAGCAAACTCACCCCCAGTGGAGAACAGACACCTATGTGTTTGGCTCTCAAATTTTTTAAATGGGCGAGGAGGTAATGGGAGGAGGAATTGTGTTGCTATACCTGATTATCAGTGGTTATCCACACGATACCCTGGCTGTCAACCTAGTTATGTAGAAGATTAAAATAAACCCCCAACATCAGCACCGGTAAGGTATTCTGCAAGCTTAGCCGTTTCCAATCCTTTGGATCAGTATGAAGTTTAGATTCAGAAAGTGTCTAGGATTGAAGACTTGAAACATGTCTAATTTAGATGTGGACCTATTTTTAGTTTTTTAATCAAAGAGCCTGAAAACACCACTTTCATGATATAAGAAAAAGTAGATAGATGCTTATGTTTTACATACTACACAAAAAAGATAGAAAAATTGCATTACTTTTTTAAATAAAAATGGGGAAACACCTCCAGAGTCTGCTATCTACTAAACATGGATCACCCTGTACACAGTATCCGTATGTCATAGAAATCATAATGGATGATCCTGAATACATTGTAGAAACAAACGGAAAGCACTTACTGAAACAATCATTTTTTAAAAAATTGAACCAGTTAGAGTCAAATAGTTTTGAAGGCTCTATGATTACAAAATATTCATGAATCTTTGAGAGGGATATACACAATGTAAGAAATTTTATTAATGGTGGCCCCTTATCTGACCTAATAACATGTTGCATTCTAGGATCTTTTTCTTATGGAAGAACTTTACTTTTTAATATCTATGCTCTGTGACTGCTCATCATATCAAGATGAATTATATTGCAAATAATCATATCTGGACTGCTTTTGTCTGTGGCTGAAGCTGAAGCCATCCAATTAATATATAGTGTTCAGGGAAAAGAGCTCATTTTAAACCAGGGTCTTAGGCAAAAGAAAGGACAGCCTTTTATTAACTTTGTCCCTTGTCTCTAGACATATTTATTGCATTCTTCTGGAACAGAAATAATAGAAGCTCAGGCATAAGGCCATGGTGCAAAAAAGAAAAAAAAAAAAGGGAAAAGAAAACCTCTCAGCTACCTTGAATGTAAATGTCTCTGTCATTTGATGGGACGCACTGTGGTTTTAGAATTTGAAAATGACTCACAAGTTTTTGAAATCACTCCTATAAAATGCATATTTAATGGTTAAAAGGAAGACTGTGTAGAAATTATAATATCTTGTTTTTTTCCTTGTATTTTTTTAGTACTGCATATTCGAGTTTGGTTTATGTCTCTACTGCTAGCCACCATGGTCAGTAAATTTTTGTTCTTTAATTTGTCTGTCTAGGAAATGGAACAAATATTACTGTTACTATGAATTTGAGTAAAATTTCAATATATTTATCTGTCACAGTTCATAGCTATCTATACTCCAATTTCACTTTAGATACTTGGTGTATATTTATTGTAAAAGGTAGGTCTTTATCCACTATTATTTCTTAAATTGTATCAATTACTCTTTGTGTTTTTCCCGTATGTGTCAAAATTTTTCAAATACGTCTCAATATGGGATTCTGGGAGAAAGTTATAAAGTGCAATTTCAGTTCACGTCAAAAACATTAACTTAGAGATATAGTGTTGTTAATACATCTCAGGCAAATTACTACCCAAGGGGTTGGGCATTTGGATACAGAACCCGAGACAAAAGTTGAGATGCTAAAGACAAGCTATGCAAGAGGTAGCATGTTGGGAATAGTTACAAATCAGGCAGAGTGGTAAACCATTCCTTAAATCCGAATATGTGCTGTACCTTAAGTTATCCTGGTAATCACCCTGGTATGGCTGGTCACACAGAAGCCCTGGACCTGACCCCACTGGTCAGAGGTAATTCAGGTGTTCATAATGAGCTAATCACCACGGTGGGTGGCATGGGCCACGCCAGTCTTGAGGCTGAGGAAGGGGTCTCTCATGCCTAAACAATGTGGCTTGAAAGTAACTGATGCTGGGTGATAAAACAAAACAAAACAATAAAGTGATAGACTTAAGAATACAGGAAATATTTTCAACTTTTTCCTATTCACTACTACACTTGGAAAAGAAAGTGTAAGAGACATTTCAATCATTGTGTCCTTACCTTTCCATAACAAAGGATTTGTCATGGTTCTGGGAAGGAGACACCTGCACCAATTAATAGAACCAAAGCTGTTTGGTTTCAGCTATTTTCTAATTTGAACGATTCAAGAAAAACTAAGAAATGTTAGTGGGGCGAACTGTGAGAAGTAAAGGGAAAGGACTTTTACATTTTCACTTTTCAGTCTTTCATATGATTTGCATTTTTGCAATAATTTTAATAATTTCATAATAAAACAAAAAGGAATAAAATATAAAAACAGAACAAATAGAAAATCATCTATAAGATTCTCCTTGTTCATTGACTTTTATTGGAACAATGAAGAAAACTTGAAAATGACATCAGTAAACTATTTCTGTTTAAAACACAGAGCTTATTAACATTTCCAATACCCTAGATAATGGCAAATTTTTAGTATGAAAAAAAAGTTCACTCATTTTGTTTGCTTCCTTATTCCATTGGTCTTCCTTTCCTCCCTCCCTCCCTCCCTTCCTTCCTTCCTTCCTTCCATCTTTCTGTCTTTTATTTTTTCTTTCTTTCTTTCTTTTTTTTTACAGATTAAAAAGAATATGGAAATTTTTTGATTGGTTGCACACCATGAAATTTTTTCCTAATATCATAATCTAGTGTTTCAGGCTTTAGAGATGAATCATGAGTTCAGAATCATATAGCAGTTACAAGCAGATTAAGGCCTATTGGGAATCAAACCTTAGCTTTATAACTTAACATTCTTGTTAACTTATATAAAGGGCAAATTACTTACTCTTTTTATGATTCTATAAACAGACTTGATTTCTAACTCATAGGATTGTAAGGATTGAGTTAGTAGAGTGTTTAAGTGGTTAGTGTTATACCTTACACATAGTAAACATTCAGTAAGTTTAGCTGGTGATCATTTCAAGCTGAAAGGAAATTTGAAGAACGTGAAATCAAACATTAGAAAAATAAATTACAGAGGCCCCATTCATAGCCACACATTCTCATAATTACACACTGTATTTCAGGGTAATAAATCATGATTTTGCTCTTTTAAACAGATCACTCTCTTTTGGGGAATGTTGTCTCTTTAACTCCCAGTTCCCTTTAACTCCTACTTTCTCCCCTCGGTGTAATCAAATAATCCTTTCTATTTACTTTCAAGCAATAAATATGGGAATGGCTGCTGATTTCTTTCAGTAATTACCCAAAATATTTTCTAAGATCAGGAAGCATTAATTCATATTCTAGTTTTATCAAGTGAATGTTTGTCAAATAAACACTTAGAATACAGCTGGAGTTGTTGCAACTCATTTAAACAAATACTTCAAGATAGCATGTATCCTAAAATAAGATAAAGTATTAAATTACTTGGAAGATTTATGGAAATTTCAATCATAAAAGTGTTAGAAATGAGAACATTTTATATTCATGTGTGATTTTTTTTTTCAATTATAGTCATTATATTATAAAAATCATACATTGGAGAAGTTTTAAAGCATAAGTATGAAACAGTGTTTTGCTGGTTATTTCCAAGTTTATTTCAATTTATCAGTTTCATTACACAGGTCACACAAATTGTCTTTCACAAGTGGACTTTAATATTATTTAAATATTAAGAGTATCTTGCAGTTAGATATTTGGAAATATATCATAATTATGAATGCAAAGATTTTTAAAAATTTGAGCAAAACAAATTCATATTAAAGGGAGTCATATTTTTATAAATATAAATAGTAGAATCACATAGGCAGAACAAAATGTAGAACTCAACCTGTTAAAAACCTGCTGTATTATTTTTTTTCCAGTTTCATATTTTGCAGTGATCAAATTAAAGGTGAAGACATGCAATTAGCAAAAATAACACCGTGTACCAGAACACTTAAATACCATAAATTACTACTAATTAGTGACAAATATTGGGGAAAAGTTATTTTGCTGCTGCATACAGGTAATGATTTAAGTAGCTTAATTATACTGTAAAAAATGTCATTAGAAGTACACTCATTTTTAGACAAAGGGTAAAAATTATATTAGAAATTAAATATACCTGAGGAATACTGTGGCAGCTAAAAGACGTGACCTCCTAATGACTATTTGGTTTTAGTTTGTGCTATCTGAAGAGTGAGATTATAAAAACAAAACAAAACTAACAATAAAAATTCAAGGAACAGTGGAAGAATTTTTTATTTGTGAGCAAAATAACAAGATTCTTTGAATCCAAATGATCAATCTTCTGGTAGCAGAGAAATTCTGGATGCCTGAAAAAATAGAAATAGGAGACAAAAAGAAAAGAAAAACATAGGAGACAAAAGATGTCTGGCAGAAAATTATCTAGTTTGATAAAGCATATGTGAGGCAATAACAATTTCATTTATTTTCATACCTGATGGGAAAATGTCTAATCTCTCCACTATATGTATATATAAAAGCTAGATTTTAATCTTCTCCACTAATACTGCTAAAATCCATAAAATGTAATGAGTGTTTCACTTCCAGCCAAGTTGGAGTGAAGTTTCCAAATTTATCCTCCCTTCTAAAGCAAGTAAAAAATGAACAAAATATATGAAACAATGGTTTTCAAGGCACTGGACTTCAGGCAGTGAGAGACAGCTGTAACGGAGATATGGAAAAAAAATAAATAAGGTACCCATTTACCGGTTTGAGAGCATTTTCAGAATGGTGCAGACAAGGAAATAATCCAAATGGAGCCTGGGAGACTCTAGAAGTTAAAAAGAAAAAGTTTAGGAGCGTCTGAGGAGAAAGAAGAAGCTAAAGTTTGCAGAACACAGTACTGGAGAGGAGGAAGCTACACGTGCACCCCAGAGATCTGCAGAGGGTCATCTTGGGGATGCAGCAGAGTACTGAGCAGAGCACACCTGGGGAGAAGTTACACAAGGCTGGCGGAAAATCACACCAGGAGGTATAGGGGGGAAACAGTGCTCCATGCTCATGCAGGACTAGGATAGTCCCTGTTCCCACCAGCCAGACTGAAACCACATTATTTATGGGGAATTGAATAGATTACTAAGACTGAACACAGCTCTGGGCTTGACTAAATGATCTTCAAGAAATTCTCAAAAGGATCAGTTGTTTGCAAGTAACCAAATTATGTTCCTGAACAAAGCTCAAGAATATTTACAGAAATACAAACATATCCCACACATTTTAAAAAAGTAGAATTCACAATGTCTGGCAACCAAAAACTAGTAGGCACTCAAGGGAGAGAGAAAACATGACTCAATAAGGAGAAAGATCAATCATTTAAAACTGACACAGAACTAATATAGATGTTAGAATTTGCAAACAAGAAAACAGTCATTATAATTGAATTCCGTATGTTCAGAGCAATCCGATATTCATGAAATCAGAGGATAGGAGAGGGTATAAATATATAAAATGTATAAACTGTTTATATATAATGTATATTCTATACGAATGTGTACATCACATGTAAATATGTTGTATATATAATGTATATATATAAATGTATTTTAAATGTAAAATATATACAATATTAAATATCTTATGTGTATATATTTGAAGACATACAGATGACCAAATATAAGAATTACAAATTTCTTGTTGAAAAAATGCAAGGGAGAAGCAAAGGGAGCAATATTTTATAAAGAACTGAAGGAAGAAAGTCTGTCAACCTAAATTTTTATACCCAGAAAAATATATATTTCAAAAACAAAGGGAAAATGAAGACATTTTCAGAAATAGAAAGGCTTAGTTAGCTTAATTAAGGTGATTGATTTGCATTCACTGAACTAATTCATAACCATCAGACATACACTACAAGAAATGTTAAAGGAAATCATTAAGAAGAAGGAAAATGATACTGGATTATAATCTATTTATATATAAGGTTAATGATTCTGATAATGGTGACTACATAGTTAAACAATTTTCTTATCTTTCAAAAACTTTAAAATGAAAATATAAAGAAAATAACAATGTGTTATGGAGTTTATAACATATATAGGTGTAAAACATCCAGCAATGAGAGAACAAAGATATGGACGACAAAATGGAAGTAAAATTCTTGTGATATATGCGAAGTGGTATGACTTGAAGACAGATTGTGCTAAGTTAAAATTGAGAGCTATAAATACTAAAGCTACACCTACCATGACAAAACAGTTATATACAATATACCAACAAATGAGATAAAATAGAATTTAAAATATACTCAATTTAAATGAAGATAGGAAGAAGGTAACAAAGATAAAAGTCGGATTATCAATTGGATAAAAAGCTGTCTACCAACAACACACCCTTTCTCTATAAACAAAAATAAGATAAATATAATAGATTAAAAATACATACCGTCTAATGACTAATCCAGAAAACTGGAGGAACCATATTAATACCAAATAAAGTAGATTTAATAGAGAAAAGCATTGCCACCAATAAAGATATTGAAATAGAAACAGCTAAACGTTAGAGAAATATTAATGAAACTAAATGTGGTTGAGAAGGTCAATAAAACTGATAAAACTTTAGCAAAAGGTTAGGAAAAGAGGAGAAAACAAATGACTCAAATACCAGTGTAAAACATGAGAACAATGATAGTATTAGATATGCTACCAATTTTAAAGGGAAAGAAAAAGAATATCTTGAACAAGTTTATGCTTGAAATTTGTCAGCTTAAATAAAACAGACACAACTATCAAAGTTCATAGTCGACCTCATCTCTCCTCAGTCAGCTATTATGGCCTTTGCAGGAAATTTGTTTGCAGTGATGTAGAGCAATTGGAACTCTCACGTACTGCAGGTGAGAAGGTAAAATGGTACTAGTACTTAGGAAAATAGTGATAGTTACTTAAAATGTTAAACATAAGCTTCCCTATGACTCAGCTATTCTACTCCTAGGTACTTACCCAAGAGAAATGAAACCCTGTGTCCATACAAATATTCGAAAACAAAGTAATGTTAGCTTTATTTGCAGTAGCCAAAACTGGAAACAGTTTAAAGGTCCACAATAGGTAGGTGAGTAAACAGATTCTTTTATACCCATACAATGCAGTGTTACCTCGGAAAAAAAACAAAACATAACAAATCAACCTATCTACACAAGCAGTGACATAAATGAATCTCAAAGTAGTTTTGTGGAATGAAGCTAGACAAAAAGTGTATGCCATATGATTCCATTTAGTTAAATTTCTAGGACACGCAAACTAGACTATGTTGTGACACCATTGGTTGGGTGGTGACATGAATGAGGGATTACATGGGGACACTAAGAAACTTTTGTGGGTGGCAGTTATATTCGTATCTTGATTACAGGGGTGGCTTCACAGGGCTTGCATATGTCAAATTGTATGCTTTAAATATGTGCACTTTATCGTCTATAGTTTTATAAAAAGCTTTTAACAAACCTGTACAACTCTCATTTATGGTGACGTCAAGTGTTTGCACTTCTACAATTTGTGAATTTATAAAACAGGATGTGGAAATATCGTTTGTATTTGGTACGGGTCATACAGGTCACTCTCTCCAAAATCTGGAGCATTTCACGAAAATAAATGGTCTCTATTAAAGTGAACTAAGTTCCAGTCACTGGTTTAAGAATGAAAAATTTCAGTTCATTAATGAAACATAGCATTTTGTACATTGATTTTAATTTTTTTCTTGGTTAAATCGTGGTTCTTAAATAGTTTTTGTTTCATCTTTATTTCTTTGTTACCACCGGTTAATTGACATACTTGCAACTAATTCATGACTGTGGGTAGGTATTTTCTTGCATAAAAATATTCCGTTACCACCATGTTTTAATTAGATGCTTCATAAAACACATTGAAATATCATATATATTTTTAAGTCACAAGTTACTGGAACTATAGTTTATGAAGAGATATATCCAATTAATTTATATGATTTGTTTATCTCCGGTGCATTGTTATGAATGTTTAATAACAAGCTTCTTCACTTTTCTTCTTTGCCGACTAAAAACCATGGTCTAATAGTTTGTATATTGTATTTTTGGTTTTTATTTTTAAACTTATTTTTGACAATATTGTTATAATCATTTCTCATTGGTTTTATGTGATTATATCCACAGTATTTGTGTATGTGTGTTTTAATTATCTTTTTATCATAGTCATGGATTCATAAAGATAACTAATTTTAGTTTTTTCTCATGATATATCTAACATGACTATACCATGCACTTTAGAGCAAAGGAAATTAGGGACAATACCTTATCTCCAGAGAGTTTTCTTGTTGGATTCTAGATTTCTCTGGTGACTCCTGAAATAGATTAAAACTCTGGAATAATGGCTGCCATTATACCAGTATTTGTATTTGTGCAACTCATCCCATGGAATGTCTATTATGCTTTAACTGTCTTCTGAGAGAGTCAGAAAAGATTACTGTAATAGCTGAAGTACTAACCACACTTTGGGTTTAAGGGTGGAGGAAAGGTATCTTGCATGATTTGACTAATACTGTGAGCAAATTCAGCGGTATTTCATTTCTTTGTGTGTGCGTGAGATATTGAGCCTTTTGTTCTCTCAAAAGGGAACAAATATAAAGTTTTACAATTACCAAAAATTAATATTTTTCGTGTTGGATAGGAAATAATGCTGCTATATTTTCATAGAACAGTCTGTAATCCTGTTGACCTTTTTTGAGAGCAATAATTGTCAAAATTGCATTTATCATCTGAGTAAAACTATACAGAAGAGACAACTTGAGCATTTATAGTACAAGGAAAATACTCAGTGACAAAAACTATGGATTACACACTTAGAACAAAACCATATTTTCTTCATTAAAAAATACTTCATTGATTAGTTAAGGTGTTTTGGAGCTATAGATATCAGCTAACATTCTGTAGTGTTTCTATGATCAGAGCTACCAGAGCAAGAAACCACACACACATACTTATTCACACAAAGGCAAAGATACACATAGACACCGAGAGTCACAGAGCTCCCAGATTTCACACTCACCTGTGCCATCATACAGGGGTCCCCAACTACTGGCCTGCGGACCGGTACCGGTCCATGGCCTGTTAGGAACCGGGCTGCACAGCAGGTGAGCGGCGGGCTAGAGAGCAAAGCTTCATATTTGCAGCTGCTCCCCAGCACTAGCTAGTATCACCGCCTCAGCTGCGCCTCAGATCCTCAGGCATTAGATTCTCATTGGAGCACTGGTCTCTGGTGCCAAAAAGGTTGGGGACTGCTGCCATAAGACATAACTAGATTTTCAAGATTTTCTGCCAGTATGTGTAGCGGCTTTCATTTCCCTGTTTTGAAGAGGAACATAAATTGTCTCTTGAAATCTAGGCAATGTTAGAGAGGTAACACAGCCTGTATATCCAGAAAGCACAAGTTTCATTTCATAAGTGCTAATCTTAAACATTGTAACACAGTGCAAGTAAGACATGGTAGAGACAGCGCTTTTTGTCTCATTCTTCCCAATCTTTGTACATAAACAGGGAGCACTGACTCATTCCTGAAATTATTAATATGGTTGATATAGTAAAGGCAGAATTTCAGGTCATAAGACTGAGACTGGAATTTATTGTGTACTTCAAAAGGCTTGACAGTTTGCAGTTGTTACATTTTCTAGACCCCAACGACTACTTGCTGGTTTGAAAAAAGTTCAGGAACCTGAGGAATCCAGAAACAGACTATATACACATTTGCTGATATGTGAGAACACAGTATCTTCCATTTATTTTAGTAGCTGTGTTGACATTTTTGTTCCATTCCAGAACTAGGTGATTTGCATATAAATACTCTTCATGTATAAATAATAACTTTCATATAATTTCTCCTGTACTATTTTAAAGTGATGTTCCTAAAAATAGAATATTATTCCTTCCCATTTTGCTATTTTTACATGCAGGTGAAATTGATAGGCTGGCCTCCACTCCTCCAGATATTCTAAATTCTACTTTGAGATGAGAACGTCCATATTCTTGGATGATATTTACCTTATGCTCTGTAGAGTCACTGTTGGACGTGCATTTAGTAATCTCATATTTCCAGCTTTCATCAGGGGACACTACAGAAAATACGTTGTTACTACATTTGTTGCAGAGATATTATCGAGTTTAATGCTTTATGATATTACAAAACTCCCTGATATAAAATTTCACCTGAGAAATTTCCTGTTGAGTCAGTGGCTGAAATGAACTTTGCTGCTTCTTAAATCTCAAATGCTTTAATTATTTCGTAAATCAGAAATTTGTAGATGATTACTTCTCCCTCTTACACTTCGTGGGCAATATATTTTGTATTTTATTATTTAAAATATTGGCATTTACAGCTAATTTGTTTCTGTACTTTCAGCTTAACTTAATTCCTAACTTTTACTTATAGTTTGTTAGATTTTGATAGAGTGGAAAAGAGCTAGTTATGTGCCACTCTATAAGAAGTTATTATTGATTTCTGAATACTAAGGCTTATGTAAAACTGAATCTAGTAGAAACTTAAGGGTTATGATTCTCAGGATGACTTTCCTATAAAGTAGGGATATGTTTTAACTGCTATTCCTTTAAAAATTATATTTTAGTATCTTGGGATTTTTTTATTACCTTAATTATTCAAAGTTGTTTTTAAATGAGATGGTTATATAGACTATTAAGGCAAGTCATCTTTTCTACACTGCTAAAAAAATTGTGTATTGCATTGTTTTCAACAAATAATTGGGCCTATCAGCTGCTTTGTTTTTTCTTTCATATTGAATGTACTTTATTAAGGTATATTAATTTATATATATATATATATATATATATATATATATATATATATAGTAAAATGCTCAAATCTTAAATGTGAAACGAGATGGGTTTTGACATTTATTTACACTTGTATCAAAACTCCTGTTTCCCCATCTTTTCAGTGCCCTCTCCCAGAAGCGACCACTGACAGCTATTACAATAATTTTAATTCTACCTGTTCTTGAACTTGATGTAAACAGAAGAGTACATATTCTTTTGTGTTTGGCTTCTTCTACTCAACATTATCTTTTGAAGTTTATCACATTTTTGCTGTACTGTCTGTAGATTGTTCTTTTTTATTTAAGGGTAGTGAACTTTACAAGTAAACTTATTTAATCTACTATTGATGAACATGCAGCTCGTTTATAATTTTGCAATATTATGAATACAGTGACTGTGAACATTCTTGTAAAACACTGCGTGGATGTACACAATTATTTCCATTCAATGTCTATTGAATCAAGTAGGTGCGTCAAACTTTGCTAGAAATTTGTTCTGATAATAATATAGCCACAGACTTAATGGTTTAAGTAATGCAGATTTACTTTCTCACAGTTTCTATAGGTCAGGCGTTCTCTGTTCCGGGCTTTACACAGCTGAATTTGAGACATTAGCTAGACTGAGTTCTCATCTGGAAACTAGGAAAAAATGGTGTTCAAGCTGCTGCTTGTTGTTGGAAGAATTTAGTTCTGTGTGGTTGTAGGACTTGAGGCCGCCATTTCCTTGCCAAGTGTCATCTAGTCTCATCCTCTTAGAGTCTTCCCACATTCCTTTACCATATCACCCTCTCCATCTTCAGGCCAGAAACAGCATGGCAAAAATTTCCCATGCTTCTCTGATTTTCTTTTCTGTTACCAGCCTGAGCAAATGTTTTGCTTTTAAAGGCCTGATATGATTAAGTTAGGCCCACCTAGATAATCTCCCTACCTTTAAGTTTATCTGATTAGCCACCTGAATTACAATGTGACTTATTGCTGTGTAATATAACAATATCATGGCAGTAACTTAAAGGATAGAGACCACGGGGCCATCTAATAATTCTGCCCAGGACAGTTACTCCTCTTGCAGGTCATTGTGTTCAATCCTGAACCAATCACTGTTGCCAGAAAATGGGATATACTGACTGGCTTTGACGAGGAATAGACCATCTCATCTGTGTATTTGAGAAAGTGAGAGTCCTTTTAAGTCAGGGAAGGAGGGAATAGACACTGAGGAGGCAACCAGTAGATGTTTACTGCACTTCAGTTCTGGGCCTGGTACTGCCACTTAACAACCATGTCAGTTTGGGCAGAGAATTCTCTGATTGTTACTATATCTCTGAAATAGTGATGATAATCTAAATGTAGCAGACACTGTTGGTGCCCGATGAACTCCCATCACATCTTTTTTTACCATCCTAGTATGGGTGTTGTTCCCAGCATCTATGTGATTTGCTTCTAAAAGCTATACCTATGACTTATATCATAAGACTGAACTTGGGCTGCTGTGTTTCAGAAGACAGAGAGCTGCATATCCCCAATGTTCGTAGTGTTAAGAGAACATCTTTCATCACTTTCTATATCCATCCTGATAATGGACATGTGTCCGCAAGCTTTAAGATTAAAATAACTTTTATTTTGCAGATATTCTTTTCAAACAGAATTCCAGAATAGACAGGATTTTAATTTGTAACTCGTTCATCTCGGAGGACATAACAGGAAGATAGATTGTTCTACACTGGAAAAGTCCATGTGGACTTTATTGAAACACAGACATATACGCTTTTTTTTAATTTAAAAAAAATTTTAAAAATTGTGGTTATTTATTGGTAATACTAACTCTAGGAAACATTTAGGGAAAAGTAACAATGACACTTTGTCCTAGAACTTTTGCCATCAGTCGCCCAATTATTTGTTTCTTGGTGTAGACCCAGGATTAATTTCTAAGGAAAACAAATTCAAATTTCACCAGGTGTACACCTCTAAAATGGTTGGTTGGTCATCCACTCAGGCATAAATCCTCATTAGAGTCTTCATTTCATATTTACTCTTCCCGCTTGGTTGGAAATGCATGGACATGTGCTTCGATCAGAAGAACAGCACTTCTCTAGATTTCTGCCAAATACTCTCGAAATTCGTGCTGTCAGATTGTTACTAAATGCCCATTGTGAGTTACGTATTTTTTGAGAATTTCCTGAAAGGCCATGCAACATGTGCTCTCCTGGCTGTCCTGAGAGTTACCTTTGGATCAAGTCCAGCCATCAGAGATCTCTCATAGTGTGTCAGACAGTGTTGTTTTGACCCTTCTTAAGTATACTTCTACTGAATTATGCTTTAGTGCCGGGTCATTGGCCTACATTGAAAGAATTTATTTGAAATAGTTCTGTGAAATGCATCATTATAGGAAGTCTAAGAAAGCATAGGAAACATCGAGCGCTTTATCACACTGAGTCTTCTTTATGAGAAAACAAGGAAGAAATTTCCCTCAGGTTTACCAATCAAGAATAGCTCTGCTTCGGCTGAAAAACTTATTTGATTTCATATTATGGCCCCTGAGAATCCGGTAACGTCATGCTTTGGTCACTAGGAGCTGTGTTTGTGGACCCCGTGCCCCTCTCTTCTATGACACGATGTGGAATGCTTTCCTAGTATGCTTCTCCAACCCAAGATGTAATTGCTTCCTCTCTGTAATGATTCTTTTAACTACATATTCTATTTTTTGTGTTTTTTCTAAGATGAATTTTTCTAAAATGTTTCAAATCCTTTGTGAAGTGAAAAAGGTGGTTTCGAGAACAAGTCAAATACTGTTTTTTTTTTTTGACTTCTCGATTTTCTATTTCTTTTCAAAATTTGCTAATTATCTATTATGTGTTGCATATCTTCACTATTTAAAATCTGTCATTCTTTTACTAATCCAAATATTTTTATATGGCTCCTATGGCCAAACTTAGTGCAGGGAAAAACGGGTGAATCATTTAATTCCTACTTGAAAACATTTTTAAATTTTAGTGGTAGAGAAAAGCTGAAAATGGTAATGTGGCAGGCTGGGAGAACAGAAAGGAGGAATACCTAACCCAGACTTGCATGTAGTCAGACAAGACTTCACAAATACATTTGTGTTGAATTTGGAAGGGTATCTTTTAGCCGGGACAAAGGTGATAGGAATGGTGTGGGGTGGTGGTGGGGAGTTTCTGTTGCGGGGAACAGCCCATGGAAACTCACTAAGACATGAGAGATGACTGCGGCTACTTTAGAACGGCTGGAGAACAAGCCGTAAGAGCAAGGCTAGCAAGGTAGCCTCGGTAGCAAGGCTAGATCATAAAGGGCCTTAATGCTAAACTAAGGATTTGCATTTTTTTCTGAGGCATGAGGGAGTCACTGAAGGGTCAGGTCCCATGGAAAGAGAGGAAGGCAAACAAATAGATTTCTTGTATCTTCCCCAACAACTGGCATTGCTTCTTGAAAATATTAGGTATTCCATGAATACTGATTGATAAATTGAATACTATGAGCAGTATAAGTACGTATTTCACTCATAATATTCTCAGCACTGATGCTTTCATAAACTTTTTCATCATGAACTTTGTTATGAAAAGGAAGACTTCTGTCTCTCCATTTTGTCATTTTTCCCGTTCTGCTTAGTTCTTTAAGAATTTTATGGTGAAGGTGAGCTCCAGAATCAGGTAACCAGAGTTTGAATCTGGGTCTGCCCCTGATAACCTAGGTGCACAGCCTGAGACAAACAATATAACCTCTTGGAGGCTTCCTCCTAAGGCAGTCGGAGGATTTAAGGAGTAAATGTTCATTGAGGTACATAAACAGTGCTTGGCTTAGAGTGAGCTTCCAGAGTTGTGTTATTACAGGATTATTCTATTTTCTATCACTATTTTTTCACACATTTTTCTCTTCCTCATTGATATATTTGTTTTGGCAAAGTGCAGTCTCCTCTATATAATGTCTATAGTGAAGAAACTGTTTCTGAAAAATGTGTATAATCAATGACATTTTTAGCATACATGGGCTGTATTTCACTGACAGGAAGACAGATTTAGTCTCAATATCTCTTTTATTTGCTCTGGTCCTGAAATTTTTGCGTTATTGTTCATCATTCTATATTTTGAGAATCTGACTTATTGCAAACACTTTTCTGATTTTTATTTCTATGAGGTGCATTGTGTTTCCTCAAAAGAAGCTTCACGTGAAGGCAGTTGCTAACAACCTTAAACAACTGATTCATGAAACTGTTTTTTTTTAAGCGAGTCATATATCCACCCTCTTATTGTCATAGAATATATTTACATATACACACATACATACACACACATACACATATATTTACATTTAATGTGAATATATATTTTATATAATATATATTTCTTTGAATCTCTTTTTTCTGTAGTTTGAAAGACCTAGGTAGAACCAAGATTGGACAGTATTTTAAAAATTTATTATTAATTTATGCCCTGCTACAATAAAACCAAAACCCATTAAAATCTGCATAAAACAACAAGTGCCCAGTGATAAAGGAGAACATCGGATATATAGGAAAGCACCGTTTACACATTTTCTTGGAACGGAGAATCCAGAGGCTTCAGTGAAATAAATGTATTCTCTGGGAAGCTTTCTGTCATCACTAGCAGCTCGTTTGGAATTACCCCTGGAGTGACGGGAAGTTTGGGAAAAACACTTGTTGAAGCTTTTGCGAAGTCATCGTCTCATCGCCTTGGTTTATCCACCCGACTTTCAGAGGCTGGTCTTTGTTTTCTTCCCACTCGCCAGGATTTCTTTTCTCTCTTAAGGGGCCTCTGCCATGCTGATTTCACGAGGCTTTGCCTGTCATTCATGACTGAGTCTCATTTTTCCCAGACCCAAAGTGGCGTTTCATCTCCAGCGTCGGCTTCTACTTTCCTTGCTGGCGTATGTTTTTTACAACTGTCTCTCTTCCAGCATTTTCCTTTTGTCTAGAAGACAAGGAGGCTGTGTGTCCAAACCTAAGATGGGAACTTTATTTACCAACTGCTCCCTCTCTGGATGGGGCCCTGCTTTTCCTGCTCATCCCGTATGTCTATACAAGCATTGTGCGTTTCTCGCTCTCACTTCTCGGATCTCAGACTTTTGGGCTTCGTTCTCCTTGGTCTCAAATTAGGGCTGGAAATTTGATTGGGTAGAGGGTCAAAGGGGAAACATACAGAGCTCATTTTGCAAATCTTCATCTTGCAGACGTGCCATAGCTGTTATCTAGTCTAACCTAGTAATGGACATGTAGAGGCTTGTCAGTTTCATGTGCAGATCCCAGTGCCAAGACTGGACGTTCGTTTTCATCTATGCAGTAAATCACCCAAAATGGTTTTGTCCAATTCAGTACTTTTCACACTGTTCTCTGCTCCTTTATCTTTCAGCACAAGCAAACCTTCTTCTGAAAATACCTCTCTCAGTTTGAAGGACAATTAATGAGAAACATACCAGAAAGGTTATTATGCCTGTTTTCTGGCCAGAGCCTTTTGATTCACCCAAAGGGAAGCTAAGTATTATTTTGACATTCATTATTGGCTGAACACCGACTATGCGTTTCTGAAGGTAAGATTGGCAAACTGCTTCCGCAGCCGGATCCACACAGCATGACATGTGCTTGTGAAAGGGACTCATCTGGTCTGAGTTCTCCTGCCCCATAGCACGCAGAGTTCAGCTGGAATTTGAAGCTTGAGTACTATTTCTTTCCAAAGGCGATTAACTGTCCACGAGACCCCAAAGGTATTATGAGCTGTAATATCTCATTCATCCTGGACTATTGACTCATCAGACATCTAATCACATAGTAGCAAAATAGGCCACAACAGTTATTATTTCGCTCTCTAATTCAGAGATTTTGTTTTTAAAGGTGATGAATATCAAATTACCAGGTCATCATAAAATAAAAATTTTAAAGAAGAATGTTTCAGGAGAAAGATGAAGGAGAAAAGCATTCAAATAAAAATTCGCTTCAGCCTTCAGGTTCTTTCTTGATGCCAGAACTTGTTTTCCCCTCTTCCTTTCTGAGCTGGGCTTCTGAACTTTTGTGACATTTCCCGACATAATTGCGCGAATACCTCTCCTGTTCACAGACCCCTGTCAACCCCTGCACTCTCTAATGCTGCCTTTGGAATATTTGGGATAAATCCTTCTTGCCGTTAGCAACTTTTCATGCCTCACCTCGTCATATGCTCAATTTGCAGAGCCCCCTTTTCCCCTCAGCAAATAACCCAAGAGGGTGCTTAGAACAGGTGTGAAAATTTAAGCTCTTTTTCTGTTCCATGGCCTGCTTCCATCATTTCCCTTCTTGTTTCCTTTAAGCTGATGTTCAGCTCCATCATGCTGCTTTTATAGCTGCTGTTCAAACTTTAATGAGGACAATCAATGCTTGCTCTGCCTTTTTTCAAAACAGATTAGAACTTAGAAATTACAATGTCCAACAACTCCAATTGAGTAAACACAATTATATTAAAACTGTGAATTAAAAACAGTATCTTACAAATTTAATACCTTAAATTAGACAACCAAGGACCAAATGTCTCTGTTTGACTGTTATGCATCCTAAATTGCTATTCAGCCGTGGTGACCTTGCTTTAGCAAATAGCATCCAAACCCATTTATTCATTTTCCACCCTGAGGAGACCAGTTATCGTTTATCTCCCATAGGGATGATCAGAATCAGGGCAGCTTGTTTCGTGTCTGTCATTATAAACCTTTTGAAGTCAGATCACCCATGTTTGAAGTATCGGGTACAACCGTAGCGATCTATGGCACGAATGCTTTTTTCCTCCCCGTACTTTCTAGCAAAAGGCACAAGATAAAAAAAAGCTGAGCACACTGACATTTGAGCATTACCCACCTTAATACCCACCTTAACTGGTGAATTCACATCAATTACATTTGCTCTTGGTTTCTTGACTTTTATTCCATGACCTGACAACAAAACAGATTCAAGTATGGAGATTAAAATTAATTAGAAACTATAGCACCAGATATACCTTTTCTGGGCTTTACTAGATCAGCATTATCCAGTGAGGCCTGAGGGTTCAGTTCAGGTGACGGCAGAAGTGGTTTCAGCACCTTCAATATACAAACGGTTTTGGATGGCAAGCCCTCACACAGATAGGGAAAACGCCCTCTTTTCCTTTCTGTGAATTAAGGATGAATAGACCTGAATCACTGAACATCATGACTTCATCTCCAATGGCAGACTGATGGCAGCGTGTCGGAGAAGGCCACGGGGTTGTTACACCTGAGACGATTAAATGCAAAACTAGGACCAAAACACCACTACTCAGAAAAACGCCCTTGGATCCTGCACAATATCTGTTTTATTTGTGCAGTGTGGAGTATTTTACTGCAGCACAGCTGAGCGGGCATCATACACATCGAGTACAAATGCCACAAACGAACCCTTCCGTGAAGGCTAGGGAATTACGCGTGGCCTTTCTCATGTGTGCGTTCTTCCCGTCCTCCTGACTTACGCAGGCTCTTTTGTGTCTCCCGGATTTTTCGTGATGTGCGAACATGGAGTCCTGCTTCCCTGGCCACCCTCAGCATGACGGTAAGGAGTAAAGGCCGTCAAGCCCGGGAGGAATAGGAAGTGACTATGAGCCAACAGTTCGCCCCGCTTTCTCATCAGGAAGAGTGTTCTCAGAATTTACTGGCTTCCCTTCTCTACATGCGGTAGCTGATTTCCACCGCGGATTATATTTTTTACTTCTCTCTAAAACGCCTCTGCTCCCATTCCAGTCCATTCGACTCATTCTCATACTACAAGGCGCAGTCCCAGTAAATATGCCCGCCCCACCCCCAGTGAGGCCCGGTCAGACTGCTCCTCGCATCTGTCTGCAGTCTTTCTCCTTCTCCTGATGGGCACCACCAGGCGTGCGAGGTTCCGGGCAGATGCTTGGAGTCTTGTGGATGGCCTCCCATCCCCTTACCTGTCTCCCGTTGCAGATGGCAAAGCCTCTGCTGTTGCTCTCACCTGTTACTTCCTTCCATTCCCCAGGTTCCCACTCCAGTGATACACCTCTGGCTCCATTTTACCTCAGCGACCAGCTCAGTATTGCAAAAGTAAGACTAGAAAATAGAGTTAAATTTTCCTGCCCAGGTTTTTGTGTTGGTCACAGCTGCCTGTGTTGAGCTGGGTTTAGAGAGGCTGGTGGGAAAGAGCCTGGATTGGTTGGCTAAGGGGCCACAGGTCTGGACTAGAAGAGGTGACACTGGAATCACCTAAGTGAGACTCCACCCTACATTACACATAGAGTCGTGTTAGAAAGAAAACTGACATCGCCCTCAGCCACACGATATGCATCTTATGCCAAGTCTTTGAATCTTGACTCGCTTTTTCTTTCCCACCTGCCTAAATTTCTCTCTTCTTAAGCCAAATTGAAGCGTTGCCATTGCCTAAGCACACATTTTGTCACTTTTCTCTCCTCATGCCTTTCCCTTTGCATTTCCCCCAAACTGTTCAGAGTCCTGTTACAACACTGGTTTAAATCTCGCTTGCTCCATGGAGTATGTCACACAGTAGACTTTTTCTCTGAGCCCCTGCTCTGTGGCCTGTGCACGGCGCCCTTATGCTGTTCTCTACTTCATTGTCCTATTCTGTCTTTACCGTGTATGTTACCACATCTCAGAATCTTGGAACTGAAATCTCTCCTCACCCGGCGCCACCCCCAACCCGTTCTTCGCCTGGCACCATTTTACAGAGGAGAAAACTAAAGTTCAAAGGAGCTGTGACGTGCTCAGGGTGATAGCATTTGACCAGTCGGGACTGGCGCCCGGACTGCCCGACAGACAGCTGCCCTTCCCAGTTGTGACGCTAAATTGTGAAAGCAGACGGCTTCACACCAGTCAGCAGCAAATGATCGCTTCCAGTTATCAGCTCCTCAGATAACTGGGATATTGTTCAGTTTCATTTTCTGTGGGGATTTGTCAGTGCAGCTTATTTGAACATCATTTTCTCATATATTAACATTTCGGAAAGAAGCTCTTTCATCATTTTACATGAAAATAGATCTGTTTTTCTTTTTTACGCACATTGTTATTTTTTATTTGCTTTACCGATTCCTTGCCCACCATTTTCCTTTATCTCTTCCTTTTCTTCTGTCCCCACATCTTCTTGCCTGTTTTCTGGGCCCTGGTCTTTATGCTTGTCCTTCGGTCTGTCTCTTATCTTTTGTCATTCAGTTTCTTGACTGATCCCCTGCTCTGGTCTCTGATGGTGAAATAGATATACCAGTTTTCTTAATTTGTGTTGTATGTGTCACTGCTTTTAATTCATTTTTCAGTTAATTGTTTGGCTACTGCTTTTGCACTAAATTGACCTAAGCAGTGAGTTTTAGACTTTCTGAGGATGGGCAAACATCTTGTTCATCTTTAAAAGACCCCAAATACCTGGTAGAAACACTTGTACATTGTGTGCCTGATGAATGCTTGTTGAAATAGGAAATAAATGCAAGGCTGAGCTCCATAATCACGTCTTTGACTTAAAGAAGACTAAAACAAACTAGTGCTTCTTAATAATTTATATTTTTCTTCTAGTATAGTATAAAAAGTATAGAAATGTGATGTGAATCTATTCTTAATTTGTTCATTGATTTATCTTCGCTAAACCAAACATTTTTACATTTGCAAATTCAGTTTGAACAATTTTGGGATTGTGAGGATAAGTACTTTAATGTTTCAAAAAACTCATATCCCTTTCTCATTTGGAAAAGGGAAGGAATTATTACAATTTAATAAGTAATGGCTAAGAAACGCTCCGATGGCAGAATTCACCTGACCACAGCGCATCCACTCTTTACTGCTGACGATTAGCTTCGCTTCTAAACCTACGTGCTACTGATTCAATATGTGTAGTGGGAAAACAGGTAACACCATAGAACCTCAAAGCTTCAGCTCCCGTGAGCCTCCTCGGAGCATGCTATCATATTAATGACAATTTCTACTTCTCTGGACAAAACAGTAGTCACATTTTTTATTGATCTCCAATATTGCTATCAGACAAAACTTTGGAACTGCTCAGATTTAAATGTATCGCAAAGCAGTAGCCAAATTAATTAGCTTAGGCAGTGTACATGTAGAACAGAATTCTAAAAGAAGTAGTCGCAGAAATCTTCTTTCATTTGAAGGGAAATAAGGTATGTCCAAGGTTAATTAAGGTCATGTCCAGTGTTAATGTTTAAATGAGCAGAGAAGAAAGGACACTGGCTATTATAAACTATATCAATTTCGTTTCCTGTTCAGTGGTGGTTTAGGCTGAGACTTAGTCCTTTCGTGAACGCAGGAAAATAGATTTGGAACCCTGGCTTTGCTACTTGCTGTCCCAGTCAGTATACTCACTGGAGAGGTAATGAAAACTGCAGACTAAACACCTAACTGGAAGCTTCGGGGGCAGGCATTTTTTAATACCTCCACAAGTGCTTCTACTGCAATCAGAAGTTTGAGGAATATTGATGTGTGTGATTTGGGACAGGTTTCCAAACACTACCGAACCTTAGTTTCTTTGTGTGATATGGAAAAAACAAGACTGATCCGGCTGTAGGGAAGGCCACACGAGCTAACATAGTAAGTGCGGACGGGACCCCGCTCTGCCGCCCCACAGCTTAAATGCGACCTTCGGATACAATGTGTTCCCAAGTTGCATCAATGTCATGCCCCCCGCCCCCATCCTCAGGCTTTCTCCTTCTTTTTTGTAACCTGTCCTCTATGCGCTTTTTGACTTTGTCATATTCCTTTTTCAGTCGTTAGTCTATTCCATGTTAATAGGAAAATAACTCCTCGGATGGACAAAATCTTGCTGTATCTCTAAAGTGAGTAAATTGAAACAGATTTTCATTTGGCGGAAATGTTCCTAGGAAAACATCAGCAGAAGTTCCCAGACCAGCAAAACCAGGAAAGAAAAATTTTAATCAAGGGACGGAAACTATGTGAGCCTTTAAAGCAGATTCTTCACTGATTTCTGCTCCAGTATTGTTGGTTTTGTAGATAACATTTGTGTTGAAGGCTCCTGGGTAAGAACGTCTTGGTAAATGCATTCTGATCTGGACATGAAGTGGGTAAAGGTTTCCAAACCATTTCTCCTTATCAATTTTATTACCCGTTTGTCTATCATAGCTTTACTTAAATAGCCATAAAATAAATGAAATAACAAAGAAATCATGGCCATCACATCATTTCTTAATAAGAACATGAGAAGAAACTATGTTAGTTACAGATGAAAGAAGTTCTTATTTTTGCTGCTAAATACTTTTGTCTTTAAAATATAAAAATGAGATCATATTTTCTAATTTAATATCTAACTTTGAAATTATGAGGTCGTGTCATGAACACGTAATAATTGCACTCGCCAGGCTATTCAAAATAGAGTTAAATTGTGTAAGCTCTCCATTTGATGCCTAACGATCCTGAATGTAGGTAGTAATCTTGTGAAAAAGATTTGCAGATTTCAGACTAGAATCTCTTCCTGTGTCAACAATGGAGTGACCATGACGGTGGCATGGCTTAAAAACATGGAATCCAAACCTCCATATATCCCCCAAATATTATATTTTAAATTCAGAAAAAGTGAGTATTAGGAAAATTTTTGTTTATTGAATAGATATGGATTTTGAAGGTTGGAGACATACTGCTTTGGACTTACTGTGTTTGAGGGGACCTTACATAAGCAACCCGTCATCAGGAAATCTGGTTCTTTTTTCTTACGATGATGCTGTGTCTTGGCCTGTGTCTAAACTGAGTCAGTAATGGTAGCCCTTGCACAGTAAGTTGGAATGCAGAGGCAGGTTCTGTTTTACCTTATAGGGAGAAATGGAGCACCCACGCCTGTTAAAGCAGCTTTGGTAGCACACTTTCCAGAAGAGTCCAGAAGGAAGGAATTTGTTGTCTCTATTGTTGTAGGTTGCATTTACATTTGAAGAATTCAGCATTAGTCATTGATCAGCTTTAATTCCAGCACTGTGGTTGTGAGGACAGACATTCACCTTTCTTTGGGAGGGCAGATAGCTGACAAGCTGATGTTGATGATTATCTATCCCCTGAGTAGCTGTGATAGGAATTGGTTGTTCACTATCTATCTACTTGACCATACCCTACAGCTAGCTCACAGGTTAGCCTTCCACAGAGCAGCTTGTGCAAGTCGGTTTTCAGGTGCTGCGAGATTTCTCTACAGATTATATTCTAAGTGTATAACGTTTTCTTTTATACTTTTAGCATGTCTTTTCTTTAACATTTTGTTATTCAAAGCTGAACATTCAGTCTAGGCAGCTAATTACAAATTAACATTATATAGCTAATAGAAAGGAAGAAAACAAAATCAATGTGTGTATTTCCCCGAAAAAGAGAAGTGGATGTAGTAATTGTGGCCATAATATATGGATGTGACCAATTAAAAACAGTGGTTATAAAGCACATGTCTTAGGTACCCTCTCAAGTTTTCTCTGACTTCGCCGACCCCCAGACACTGAGCCTCTTGCCTCCTCAGCAGCTGCCCTCACCTCCCATCCCTGCATGGGATGGCACTGTTTTTCTGCCTGAGCGCAACCAGACTCATGCCTTTGGCTCCTTAAAATACTAATAAACTTAAACCCCACACTGCAGGGTTTAGGATGCAGCTGTCTGAGCAGTTGCAGAAGAGCCAAAGGATGCAACCAGGTGGTTCAGGGCCGTCGAATCCCCGAGCAGCTAACTTTGACGAATGGGAACGTGAGACAGGAGTGAGCTGAGTAGATCGGTTTGCTCTCTTTTTTCCCCCTGTCATAGACTGATCTAAGGCAGGGTTTCTCCACTTTGCCTTTCAAGAAATATTCCATGCGCCTGAGCAAAGCCACCCATGAAACAAACTTCTGGGTCTCTACAGCTCATTGTGAAGCGACAGCTAGTATTGCAATGCTTTACCTTACATTGCTTCTCGTGATATATTCATCCACTTGACTCTTTCCTCATTCTTTCTGAAGATTTAAACCATCCAAGTAAAGTATGGCCTCTTAATCCTTTTCTAAGCTTCTGTTCTAGGAGATCCATGCTAAGACACAGATCATCTTTAAGTCAGTTGAATGCGACTGAAGTTGAAGAGAAACAATCTCCTTTTAAAGACCTAAACAACTACTTTACGTTAGAGGCTTTATCCATTCAAAAATATTTATAGAGCACCTACTATACGAAGGCACTGTTGTAGGTTCAGTGGGCGGAAAAAGCTGTCTTCATGGGGAGTACATTCTAGTGTGAGAAGATATTTAATAAATGAAGTAAGGACATTATATCATACTGGTATATCATAGGTGGTCAGTGTAATGGTGACCTATTAATTAATCAAGGAGGTGTATTACTGGATGGTATACAATTTAAAACATGGAAGTTGAGGAAACCACATAACAAATGTGCCATTTATGTAAAGATGGGATTAAGGCAAAGAGGAACCCCAGTGTCTGTACAGAGAAGACCATGCCAGGAAATGGGAATAGCTTATGCAAAAAGTCTTAGAATTTAAGGGTGTCTTAGGTGTTTAAGAAATAACTAGGAGACCAATAGGGCTGGAGAAGTATGAAAGACGAGGTCATTGAGGTGATGAGAAGGGCCAAATTCTCATAAGTTTATCTCATCATCTTATATTTTTGAAAGTGAAAAGTGAACTTAATGATTATATCTGGATACTGTGCTGGATACCGGAATGAATAGTTACCCTTCTTGCAGGCTGTTGTAACAACTTTAGGCATTTGATAAATAGATAGAAAGCCTTTGGAGAGTTTTGAGCAAAAGAGTGACATGATCTGACTTACGTCTTGATAATATGACACTGACCTTCAAGGTTGAGAGTAGGATTAAAAATAAAAGAGTAATTAGGTGTCCGTGACAATCATATATGTGACTGGAGGTCTGGAATGCACACATCATTTTGAAAGTTGTGTTAATCAGTATATACTAGGCTGTGTGCTGTGAAGATAAAGAAACCCCCACATCCCAGTGGCTTAAAGCAGGGGAGATAAGAAAAATTGACAAGTATTTCAAAGATTTTGGCTATAAAGATGAGTGTAATGGGGTAGTAGGTAGAGGGGGTAATAGAGTCACAGAGTGTTTTTATTTCTCCCTTTTAAATGAAATGAAAACCTTTATGTTCACTTGTTAATGTACATTATTTAACAGAGAAAAATGTTGATACAAGTACGAGAGACTACAATGCGAAGTCACTGAGTGGAGCATGTGGAGAAATATAATGAACAAGCGTGAGGGATGCGCTTACTGCGGGCTGAATACTCTGAGAGGAAATGAATTAACTCTGCTAATGTCTAATCTCTGCTATAAAAAAATCCTCACTTCTCAACTCAGCGTTTAGAGATCAATATTCTCATTTTTCTTTCCTTTTGAACAAAGTTAATTTCAACGTATTCCCTTGTTCTGAAACATTTTGGGAAAAAAGCACCTGCAATTAGGTCAATAGCTTTCTGACTTTTCAACACGGATGTTTTAACCCTGGTAACACTTTATAATTACTAAAACACTGACTGGATTTCTTTTAATTACTATGATCCTAATGCCATCCCCTCGGTGCTGGGATGGCCAGCTGTTTCGCTTACGTTTTACGATCGTGTAACTGAACCTCTAAAGAAGCTTTAAATTATTTTTTCATGGAAAGTAGCTCTTTTCATGGTGAGCTATAAAATTTCAAGTGGAAACTACATATTCCCTTTCCGTATGCTATTTAATTTTTTCCCATAGAAATGCTCATCTACTATGTTTTTTCAAATTATAACTTTTCTTTTTACTATTAATATGAAAAACAACTTTTTCGTCATAAAGAACAAAGGTAAAATTAAAAGCCAATGATAGTACAGGTCTGTGATTATTCCCAATTTCTGCCATATGGTAGTTGGTAGTGTGAGTGTGTGTGAATGTGTGTGAGTGTGTGTGTGTGTGTGTGTATGTGAATCGTGAATAAAACAAAGGGTAGAACTTAATCCTTTTTAGTTAGCATGTTAATTTCTCATTTTAACAAGACCTTTTTTTTCTGAGATACAATAGTTGACATGAATCCCATAAGTTTCATTACCTTTTTTCTTGCCCTTTTATAAAAAACCAGCTTGCACATCTCCAGCATTGCATAAAATACCCATTTGTAATTATGCCTAACCTTTTCAAGCTTCTGGGTATAGTCTGCTCATTAATCTTTAACCTGACAAGCCTTCGGGGTTGTGAAATTAGTACCTCTATGTATTAGAGACACAGAGACTATAGACCAGAGGTACAAAAGGGGTAATTAAGAGGAGGTAAGAAAAGAAATAGAACAAAATTAGAGAGATATGATTCTGTTACGGTAGGTGTCAGTGAACAGCATGGACAATAGAATGCAAATCACCCGAGACAGAGTTCAGGAAATAGATGAAGCTATACATTTTTAGAACAAAACCAATTTAATCATACCCTATCCCACTCAAGTGAAAATAACTTGCCCCAAATTGATCTAAAATAAAGATTTACAAATATAACCATATAAACTATAGATTGGCTATGCTTTTACAGTTGTTCCCCATAAGCATTTTTCCATGTTGTACTGAAGTATAACAAAGGACATATTTTAAGTAAAACTAACACCATTGCCTGAAAAATTGCTCTTTTATGATGAAGGAAATGTCATATTTTTATCTATGCTGACGTTCATTATTTTCGTATTGGGTGTCGATGAAGAGAACTTACACGAGTGAGCTGTAGACTTCTTCATATCACATTTCCCTCCATATAACATTCTGTCTAGGCATTTTGTGTCAGTTGTTGAAGATTTGTTGCAAAAGAATGCACATAGTTTATGCACGTATTCATATTGCATAGGCCTAATAATAAGGCAAGATTTAAAAAAAAATTATGGTAATTTTGTTTTATTTTTAACCAATATTATTCTTCGGTAAAGGTAGAGTCACTTTGTGATTGAGTATAAATACTCACAGAACAATGAGAAAGAAGTAGGGAAATAGCTGTATGCCTTTATATTAAACAACAAACAGTATAAGCTAATTCTGTGGTCACGTCCTACTTGGGTTGGTCAGTGGTGTTGAGGGTAACAGCTAAGTCACTGTAATAAAGAGACTGTAGAATATAGTGAATAAAATAAGTTAGCGATTGATTTCTGTCTCATGTCACAGTCCAGAGGGTAATTGAGCAGAGACAACAGGGCAGCTCTGTCACCTGAAGCCAGCTGCTCCTGAGTGTGGCGTGTCTCGCCCAGTGCTTAGGAAGGTCACAGAGAGTTCTGGGCAAACTTCCTTAAGGAGATGATCTGGGACTCGCACCCATCGCTTCTGCTCATAGCCCATTGGCCCAAAGTTAGGCTCACACATCTAAATCAAACTGTGACAGAAACTGAGAAAAATTGTGTGTAGAGGAATCCGTTCACTGAAAGGAAGAAGATGACACTCTGTACTTGGAGACTGTTAAGTCTCAACCTTTTACATTTATATAGATGCCATATATTAATTGTTCAGAATTTGGTAAAATTAGAAGAGAAAAGAAAGAAAATGTGCAAATGATCGTATGCATAAATATAAACATGGTTAAGCATACAGTATATTTATTTACATTTTTCTTTTATTCGTACACATTTATGTAATTGTGTGTATGTGTGAGTGTGTGATAAATCAGAATTTGGACTTTTCATGCTTTACTTTTTCTTGTCACCAGCTATCCCTTGGGGCCTTTTCTTGCCCATTCCGTGTCCTTTCTTTTTTATTGATTTCTTCATTATGTAGAATACAATTTTGAGGCTCCTTTTTACTCATTAATCAATTTGTCAAGTGTTTAGTGAACACCTATTGTGTAACAGACATTATTTTGAGAATTTTGGATGTAGTAATGAATAAAACAGACAGACATCTCTGTCTTTTAAACTTCTATTTTTACCATTGGAAATAGACACTGAATAGTAAATTTAACAGTTACGCAGTCTGCACATGAGGAAGGCTAGACGTGCCATGATTTAAATGTGCCGTCGCCATGCCAGAGGAGAAGAGCCCAGAGTGCTGGCCAGGTAGTTGATTGCTCTGTCCAGGGAGGAAAGCCCCCGCTTCCATTCACAGGCCATTGGTAAGAGGCCCTCGCGAGGTCCCACGCAACCATAAGAAGCCAGCGTGGAAGTCTGGTCCTGCCAGGTTCCTTGTAGTGGGGAGAAGGGGAACTATTTGGTACGCTCCACTGCCAATTACCACAGCAGCTGTATTGGATTCTGGAGTTCTAGGGCTATTAGCTGTGGGTGGTTGGAAAACTTATGTCTCATTTGAGTTGGTGACATCCAAGAAAAATGGAAGGAAATAATGAACTTCATCAAGCAGATGTTTGCAGGAAGAGTCCTCAAGGCAGAGGACGAAGCCAGTGCAAAGACCCTAAGGCCAGGCTGCACGTGTCCTGTTTGAGGATATTCGCAAACATTTAGGAGGCTAATGTGGCTGAAGCAGTTGGAATGAGAGAAGGTTGGTGGGAATGAGGACAGCGACGTACTGGGCCAGAACACATTTGTGCTGTAGGCTGTTGTAGTGACTTTGCCTTTGCTACAAATAAAATGAGGCGTTACTGCGGGGCTTCGAAGTACTGTGAAAATATCTGACTTACACTGAAAAAAAAATTGTTGGCGATTGTATTGTGAATAGAATCATAGGAGAGCGAAGGTAAAAACAGGGAACGAGTTTGGAGGCTATTTCAGTCCTAAGGGATTGGTTGCTTCCCAAGTCGTTTGCCTTTTATCCTGGACACTCAGCTAGCCTGCGTTTCTCAATGCCCTTCACTGTTAATGTGGCTATGGCTTAGGAGTAAAAGTAACATAAACCCATATTTGTCTGGACCATAAAATTATATGTGTAACGAATCACTTTTTTTCCCATCTGTCAGCTGAGTGGAGAAGATGCCAAAATAGAACTACAAATACGAGATGCTTGGATATCTTAAGGATCACATGGAGCTGATATTTTTCCTTCCCCAAACTTTCTTACCACCAGTTATAATTAATGTGAGTGAAATATAAACTTCTTTTGAATTTAGCCACCGAGATCGGGAGTTTATTTGGTATGACAGTTAGTTACTCTCATATAGAAATGTGTATTCCTTAGTGCGAAGTTCTGCTTAACACATGGCCCTGGTTTAGCAAGTAGGAGACAGGTGCCATGGCAGAGACACTATATCAGAAGCTGAGAAGCTTATGGCTCATGTCGTGTAATTGTAAAACATTTGGCAAAACTCTCTCATGAGATGCTTGGAAGGCAAACCCTAGACCTCCAAGCGTATAGCTCTAGGAAGTGATTGGAAAAGGCCAAAGTGTCAGGCTGTGGTGGCTTTTACTGGCTGACTTTTGCCAATGTGTTACAAATGATAAGCTCAGGCAAGAATTGGGGGGTTTCAGGCAGAGATTGAGATGTAGAGGGAAGTTCAGTTATCAAGGGCCCGCCAGAGTTGGCAAAACTCTTGTTTCTGGTCTTGAAAGAATGAGAGATAAGATTTAAAATGGTTTTGAGAGATAAATACCCACTAACATTTCTCAATTGAACCGAGTCAGCTTTGAAGCAAAGTTGGAATAAGGATGCTACTGCCCTGTCAGTACCAACTGATTGCCAGAAAATTTCAAGGTCTCAGACATTAAGCTGAGAAAGCATAGGGCACAATGGGAGAGGGGCGGTTTATGAGAAAAAGAAGCAGATTTGAGAACTAAGTCTGGGAGAGAACTTTGGGTCATGACTAACCCATGATACAGATAGGAATGAAATAGATAAGAAGCCTACTTGTTTTTAGGTATCACATTGCTAAAGAAACTATGAGCCTACACTAAAAATGTATTTGTTCGAAATTTTTTTACAAAAAGAAGGAAGTGTAACTCCAAACTTGCTTAGGAAGGAAATATTCAAATATCTGTTTATATTCATTTTTCACCTATAAATACAAAACAATTTAAGCCTTAATATAGTTTAATATATCGATTAACCGTAGTGTCCTCAAAGATCCTTAGGTCAGACGATCAGTCTTCTGTCACAGTAACTGAGAGATCCTGCGGGCAGTGGAGGAAGTTTACAAGGTGGAGTGATGGACATCGCTACCCTTTTTTATTCATTCACTTTCATTATATTGCTCTCCACTGCAGTTTACATGTGATCATTTGAGTGAATTTACACATTATGTTATTTAGTTTTAACAAGTTCACCTTAACAGAATGAGAAAGCGGCTTAAAATATTCTTGCAAAGAAAATTTGAAATTAAAATACTATTCATACAAGCATAAGGAACCACCAGGAAATGGCAAAACTGACACTTATTTTAGTATGAATTCTCATTAAGTCATATCACAAATTAAGTAAAACGAAGATCTAATTAGATCTGGTAGATAGCCAAAATTTTGAAAATTAAAATTAAGAATGCTTTAAAAATGTGGATTTATATGTACTATCGTTAAGTATGACCCTTATGTGCATATTACACCATGAGATGTTAGCTAATTATGGTAGTATATGAATGTAATTATGAATATATGCGTATTGTATATGCATACGTGCATTTGTATGTACGTATATATGCTTATACAAACATATATATAAAAGTGAAAGATCAAACATTTTGGAGTCTACAACTCTAGATACCATGTAGGGTGTGAATTTTTTTATTGTGTTAAACACGTAAAAAAATTTACCATGTTACCATTTTTTAAGTATACAGTTAAGTAGTGTCAAGTATGATCACATTGTTGTGAAACAGATTGCCAAAACGTTTTCGTCTTCTAAATCTGAAAGTCTGTACTCATCAGAAAACAACTCCCCTTTTCTCTCTCCCCCCAGATCCTGTAACCACCATTCTATTTCCTGTTTCTATGAATTTGACAAATTTAGATACCTCATATAAGTGGAATCCTACAAAATTTTTTTTTTTTTTTTTGTGACTGGCTTATTGCATCCCTGTTGTAGCATGTGACAGAATTTCCTTCTATTTTAAGGCAGAATAATATAGTATTTGTGTATAGACCAGATGCGGTTGAGCCATTCATGGTTATTTGGACTGCTTTCATGTATTGGCCAGTATGATCGTACAGCTATGAACATGAGTGTAAAACTATCTCTTTGAGACCTTGCTTTTAATTCTTTTGGGTGTATATCCAGGAGTGTGATTGCTAGATCATCATATATTAGTTCTATTTTTAATATTTTAAGGAATTTTCACACTGCTGTTCATAGTGGTTACACCATTTTACAATCCCAGTAATGGTACAACAAGGATTCCAACATCTTCACACCCTTGCCAGCACTTTCCTGTCTTTTTTTAAATAGTAAACATTGTGATGGATATGAGACAATACCTCATGATGGTTTTGATTTGCATTTCTCTTATGATTAATGCTCTTAGCATCTTTTGATATGCTTGCTGGCCATTTGTATACCAACTTTGGAGAAATATCTATTCAAGTCCTCTGCTAATTTTTTAATGGAATTATTTGATCTTTTGTTGTTTAGTTATAGGACTTCTTTATATATTCTGGATATTAATCCCTTATCAGATACATAATTTGCAATTTTTTTTTCCATTTCATAGGTTGTCCTTTGACTTTGTTGATTGTATCCTTTGAGACACACACATTAAGTTTGTTGTGGTCCCGTTTGTTTATTTTTGCATTTGTCACCTATGCCTTTGGTGTCATATACAAGAAATCATTGCCAAGTCATGAAGTTATTTCCTTATGCTTTCTTCTAGGAGTTTTATAGTTTTTGGTCCTACATTTAGGTTTTTAATCCATTTCGAGTTAATTTTTGTATATGATGTGAGTTAAGGAATCTACTTCATTCCTTTGCGTCTAGTTTTCCAAATTCTATTTGTGGAAGTGACTATCTTTTTCTCATTGAGTGGCCTTGGCATTTTTGTAGTAAATCATTTGACCATCAATGCGAGTGTTTATTTTTAGGCCCTCTATTCTATTCCATTTTCTATTTGTCTATCTTTATGCCACTACCACACTGTTATTTTTTTTTTTTTTATTACTTTAGTTTCATGATATGTTTTAAAATCAAGAAGTCTGAGTTCTCCAAATTTTTCCTTTTTTTCCCCTAAGGTTATTTTGAATATTCAGGCTCCCTTTAGATTTCATATGAATTTTAGGATGAATTTGTCTTTCTGCAAAAAAAGGTCATTGGAAATTTGATATAGATTACATAAAATTTGTAAATCACTTTGGGTAGCAAGAAACATCTTAACAATATTAAGACTTTCAGATCAGTGAACACTGGATATCTTTCCATTTATTGTTTCTTTTTAATTTTCTTGTAGCAAGGATTTGTAGTTTTCAGTGTACATATCTTTCACCTTCTTGATTAGGTTTATTAAGTCTTTTTTTTCTTTTTGATGCTATTATAAATGAAATTTTTGTTTAATTTCTTTTTTTGATCGTTCATTACTAGTATATAGCAACACACCTAGTTTTGTGTGTTGATAATATATCCTGCAACTTCGATGAATTTGTTTATTAGTTCCAACAGTTTTTGTGTGGACTCTTTAGGGTTTTCTAAATAAGATGATGTCATCTGTGAACAGAGATAATTTTACATTTTCCTTTCCTATTTAGATGCTATTCATATATTTTTATTGCCTAAGTTGTCCTGCCTAGGACTCCCAATTCTATGTTGAATAAAGTGGTGAGAGTAGAATTCTTGCTTTGTTCCTGATCTTAGAGGAAAAACTTAAGTTTTTCATCATTGTGTATAATGTTCACTGTGGGCTTATCATAAACGATGTTGAGGTAGTTTCATTCTATTCCTAATATGTAGTGTTTATACATTAATGCTGAGTCTTGTCAAATGCTTTTTCTCCATCGGTTGAGAAGATCATGTAGTTTTGGTCTTTCATACTGCTAATATGATACATGAAATTGATTAATTTTCCTATGTTGAACCATTCTTTTCATTCCAGGAATAAATTTCACTTTGTCATGGTATATTTTTCTGTTAAAGTGCTGTTGAATTTGATTTGCTGATATTTTATTGAGGATTTTTGCTTGAAATTCCCTAGCGATATTGGTCTGTAGTTTTCTTCTAAAGTCTTTGTCTGGCTTTGGTATGATGGTCTCATAGAATGAGCTTGGAAGTGTTCCTTCCTTTTCAAGTTTTTGGAAGAGTTTCCAGGAGGATTTGTGTTAATTCTTTATATGTTTGGGAAACTCTCCAGTGAAGACATCTGGTCCTGGGCTTTTCCCTGTTGGGAGGTTTTTAATTACAGACTCATTCTCCTTACTCATTCTTGGTCTGTTCAGATGTTATATTTCTTCAGGATTCAGTGCTGGTAGGTTATGTGTTTTTAGGAATTTATCCATTTATTGTAGGTTATCTAATTTGCTGGCGTATAATTATTCATAGTGTTCTCTTGTAATCCTTTTAATTTCTGTGGCATTGATTGGCATGTTTCTTCTTTCATTTCTGATTTTAGTTATTTAAGGCTTTTCTTTTTTATTTTTGGTTAATCTACTTAAGGGTTTGCCAATTTTTTTTAATCTTTTAGACAACTGACTCTTAGATATATTGATTTTTTTTTTCTATTTTTCTACCCTTTATTTTCTTTATCTTTGCTGTAATCTTTATTTCCTTCCTTCTGCCAGCTTTAGGTTTTATTTTTTCTGTTATTCTAGTTTCTTGAGGTGTAAAGTTAGGTTGTTGATTTGAGATCTTTTTTTCTTTCTTAATGTACATATTTACAGCTATAAACTTCCTATTTAGCTTTGCCACTGCTGCATTCCATAAGTTTTGGTATGTTATATTTTCATTTTCATTTATTTTCAGGTATTTGCAGATTGTTTTTGTGACTACTTCTTTGACTCATTTGTTGTTTAAGAATGTACTGTTTATTTTATACATACTTGTTGATTTTTAAAATTTTCTTTGTGCAATTGATTTAGTTTTATTCACTTGTGATTGGAATAAATATTTTATAGAATTTCAATCTTTTTAAATTTGTTAAGACTTGAAGCCTAACATATGGTCTACACTGAGAATGTTCTATGAGCACTTGAGAAGAATGTATAATCTGCTGTTGTTGGGTAGAGTGTTCTTTATATGTCTGTTAGATCCCTTTGGTCCATCATGTTATTCAGGTCCTATGTTTCCTTACTGATACTCTCTGGTCGTTTTATCCTATTATTGTATTGCTATTTCTCCTTTCAATTCTGTCAGTATTTGTGTCACATATTTAGGAGATTATATAAAGTGATTCTTATAACGGTGTTTTGTCTGATATTAGTGTAGCTGCTCCTCTCCTTTGCTTATCATTTGCATCAATATCTTTTTCCATCATTTTGCTCTTATTCTATGTATGTTTTTAGATCTGAAGTGAATCTCTTGTAGACAATATATAGTTGGATTCTGTTTTTTAAATCCATTTAGCCAATTTATATATATTTATTTATTTATTTTGAAGTTTAATTCATTTATTTACATTTAAAGTAATTACTGATAGGGAAGGATTTACTATGGCCATTTTGTTAATTGTTTTCTATATGTCCTGTCCCCTCTTTTTTGTTCTGTCGTTTCTCTCTTAACAGCCTTCCTTTGTGTTTTATTGCTTTTTTTGTAGTGATATGCTTCTAATTTCCTTTTGTGTATGTAATACAGGTATTTTATTTGCGATTACTGTTGCAATTATATAACATTTTTAAATTAATAGCATTCTATTTTAATGTGATAACTTTAATTGCCAACAGAACCTCTACTCCTTTAGAGTCTCCCACTGGATATCAATTCACTCTTTTCCAGCTTGCAAAATTTCTGCTGAGGAATCCACTGATAATATTATGGAAGCACCTTCTTTGCTCTGAATCACTTTTTTCTGTTGCTTTCAAGATTCTCTGTCTTTCATTTTAGACAATTTGATTCTAATGTGGGTTGGTATGTTTTTTTTTGGATATTTCTAGTTGGAGATTGTGGCGCTTCTTGAATTTTTATGTCCAATTATATCTTCGGATATGGGATTGTTTTCAGTCATTAATTCTTCAAATAAGTTCTATGTTCCCCATCTCTCTCTCTCCTCTCTCTTCCCCTCCCCCTCCCTCTCCCTCTCTCCCTCCTTCCCGTCCCACACCCTGACTCCCTCCTGGAGTTCTCATAATGTTTCATTAGTCTGTTTGATAGTGGCCCATAAATCTTTTAGGCTCTCTTTGTTTTTCTTTAGTCTTTTTTTCTCCTTTGCTTCTTTGTTTCCCATTGCTCCTCGGAGGATTTTAAATTACCTTTCTTCATGTTCACTGATGCCCTTATATCTAATCAAGTCTGCTGTTAAACACCTCTGATGAATTTTTCAGAGCAGTCATTGTGTTTTTCACTTCAGGATTTCTTGTTTGTTCTTTTTTTAAAATATTTTTTTTTTATCTCTTTGTTGATAGTCTCATTTTGTTCCTCTACCTTCTTCCTGATTTTGTTTAGTTGTGTGTCCCTTTTTTCTTTTTTTTTTTTAGCTGATCGAGCATCTTTATGACTTGTTCTAAATTCTTATCAGGCAACTCATAGTTCTACACTTTTAAAGAGGCATATCAAGACATATTTTTCTGTCTTAATTGGGCAATATTTCCCTATTAAGTTGTATATCTTATGAATGTTTTTACTGAAATTTGGGCATATAAAAAACTCACCACCTCCAGTCTTTGTGTATCAACTTTGTGCAGGGTAATACCTACGTCAAGCAGCCCAGGAGGTTGTCTGACCTTTTCTGATCTCTTTCTCCCTCTGGCATCTGCCTGCAGAACTGTAGCTGTTGCAAACTGTTCACCTCAGTTTTCAGCAGTTTCCAAACTGTGGATCCAATATGGACAGTGCTCTGAGTCAGGTGAGACAGAAATCAGTACCTCATGCAGCCCCCTATAGGCCAGAGCATTAAATACACAGTGAAGTCTTTTGTTTCCATCTAGAGGTAGGAGCTCCAGTATGGGGTGTTTTCTCTTGGTTGCTCCATGCCATGCTGCATAGAATAAGGGCGTAAATAGGCATGCCAAATGCTGTGAGAAGGTTTCCACTGCTTTCACTGGGATCCATTCTTGGTTTTATAATGGCCTGGATGCTATAGCCTTTCAGCTGATCTCTAGAGTTCTCATAAAGGCATTCTGGAATGTATGTTATTAATTAGTGTTCCTGTGGGGAAGAAGGGTTTGTAGCTTTTTAGTCTGCCATCTTACTCATCAGAGAACAAAACTAAGTTACTAATTTTCATCATTTTTATGTTTAATTTTTTCCCCCAAATAAAACCATCCATTAATATTTTTTGTTTGTTTCTAATTTAAAAATATTATTGAGATACATTTGACATATAACATTATATTAGTTTTAAGTGTACAACACAATACTTTGAAATTTGAGTGCATTATGAAATAATCACCACAATAAGTCTATCATCAGTTAATATTTATTAATGAAGATTTAGTAGTAGAGATGTGGGCAAAATCAATTATCACACAACTAGTAAGTAAAAATTTACTTTCTGCTAAGTGGCAAATACCTACAAGTGTTGCCTAAAAATATTCAGTAACAAATGGACCCCAAAATATATATTCGATGGAACAGAATAAGGTTTATTTCTTGCTTATATATTAGTCCTGAGCAGACTACATTTTCTCCAAATATTTTTTAAAGACTACCAACTCTTGTTCTCTCTTGTTCAATACTGGGCTTCTAAGATTGCTTTTACAGTCCCCTTTATGGACATTGGGAAATGATATTATGGAATAAATGTAGGAAAGGTGTATAAGCCAAGTAGCACATGTCACATCCACTCACATTTCATTGATTAGAACTCAAGTCATGTGGCCACACACAATTGCAAAGGACATGGTTAATATAGTATAGATGAGAGCCCAGGAAAAAAAGGAAATAGCTAGCATCTTTGGCAATAAAATGTCATGATTTTGGATTTACATAAATATAATGAAAATTACTCAATTACTGAGTATGGAAGCAGAGCTTATTCATGGGGAGTTGCTACTGCACAGATAAGGTATTTCATATAATGGATCGTGTGTGTGTGTGTGTGTGTGTGTGTGTATCTTCATTTAAAAAAACGAGTGTCTTAAATTCAGCTCACAATGATATAGCCTATACCAGATCCATTGAGAGAATTCTAGATGAGCCAAAGTATTCAAATATATTAATCTACAGCTTTTGCTTTCATTTTTCTCCAGGGATAAGCATTTTAATTTTCTAATGAATGGGAAGAGAAAGTATTTGTTCTCTGTAGTTACAGCCATATCACTAAACTGGAATCACCTCGCAGGTGCAAAGGAACTGTTCTTAGTTTCCCGAGCACTATCTATACAGGATTTATATTTTAAAACAATTTCTGGGAGGTATTTGGAACTGGGAAAGAATGTTTAACATCTTACAGTCAACGAAGGTGTGTCAAACAGTTTGTAAATATTTTAAATAATTTATATTCTTAGACAGTTTATAATAAAAAGGAAATTTGTATTGAGTAATGCACATTTCCACATAGATTTTCTCAAACTCGATAACCATAAATGTAATTCAAATTACATCTTTTATCATGGTGGCATCACTAACTATCCTACAAACAAAGATTTGGCTTAGTGTAGTAGCTTTGAAGAGGATAGTAAAATATAGAATGTGAAAGTGTTTGAATTGATTCCAATTTTTCTATTACTTGGAACACCCAGTGACTAAAATCTAAAGTATTACCATAAATTGAAAACATCAGTGTTAAACTTAGTGTCAACTTTTCTATTTTTCTATTGTAATAATGCCCTTCATTATAGGAGCTCAGAAAGAAATGAAACACATTTAGATAGCCTTGGTTACTAACTGCCGTAGAGATATCTCTAATCATTTATGTCAATAAGAATTTCAGTGTCATATTCTTTATTTCCTTAAAACTCCAAGCACATCAGTTTCTTAATAAGTTATATAAATCTGGTTTATCAAGAGACATGTGTACATATGTAAATATATGTAAATAAAGGATCTCCTAAATTTTGCAATGCTTCAGATTTAAAAAATTGCTTTAAAAAATAAGCATTAATATTTAGGATGTAACTAAGTTTTAAAATGAAAAACATAACCACTAAATGTAAAAAAGATTGTTCCTATAGATAATTCCATAAAAAGGAATATTCTAAATAAATCTATTTTTTTCCCTTTTTTTGGCTTATTTGTATTTCTAGGCTTCTTTTTGAATAATTATATCAAATTGTGACCATTTTTACGTGTCAGCATTCCTCTATTGTTAAATTGTAAAATTATTATTATTATTGTTATTATTATTATTATTATTATTATTTATTGTGGATAGCATGACTTCCTCTTGATTGGCCATAGAATATTTTGTTTTGTTTATAGCGTAGATAATCTATGAGGAGTACTAGTTCTGCCTCCAGCTAGCTGTGACTTAGAGCACATAATTTACCTTATGTCTAAGTTATAAAGAACAATACCCATCTTAACTTAGAATGATGATGTTAGAGTTGGACCATGTTTTAGTTTGCCAGGACTGCCATAACAAATATCACAGACTGGGTAGCTTCAACAAAATAAAGTTATTTTCTCACGATTCTGGAGGCTGAAAGTCCCAGATGAAGCTGTTGGCAGAGCTTGTTTCTCCTAAGCCTTCTCTCCTTGGTTTGTAAATGGCTGCCTTTTCATCCTGTGTTTACATGGCCTTTTTTTTTTTTTGGTGCATCCTCCCCTGGTGTCTTTTCTCTTCTGATAAAGACACAAAATATATTGGATTAGGGCCCTACCCGTATGACCTCATTTGACCTTAACTGCTCATTTAAAAGGCCTATCTCCAAATACAGTTATATTGGGGATTAAGGTTTCAATATAAGAATTTTGAAGATACTCAGTTCTGTCCATAATAAATAATTTAATAGATTATAAAGTTTTTGGTAAATTATGAAGTTAATGCTTTTTGTTTGTTTTTGTTATGTTTTGTCTTAATACAGCTAGATTGTTCTGATATTGTCAAATGAATTCAACTATTTATAAAACAGTTACTTTCCCATCTCAAAAATATGAAGCATTTGTGTATTGAGATGGGTGGTAATAACCGAAAACCACATAAATTATCCAATAATGCCTTTCTGGGGCAGTCACCTTCATATTGGCAATGTTTCTAAAGAGATAAGTGTATTTCAGTTGTCAGTAAATAGACATTTATTTAGACACACCCTGATAGCCAAAACATAGCTTTCTAAAGTAAATGGTGGTTTCTCTTTCCAACATTTAAATATTGAAATGCTTGCTTTTAGCACTGATGCCAAATACACATTTGCTTATTTATATTATTTATAAAAATCATGAATACCATGCCCAGATATCAGTTGTTATACACAATATATTGTAAGCTTTTATTTATTTTTTTTTTTGTAAGCTCTTATCTAGGCAGCTCCTAGATAATATTGTGCAAAAGGTTGAAAACTAGTTGTATGGACCCTATGCCTGGTCTTAATGAAAAAAATTCAAGTGTCAGTTAAGCTGGACATACAAAACAGGACTGGCAATATTCTTGCTTATTATGACCTGCTCTGCATAGAGATCAGGCATGACACTTGTGAGTTCACTTCGTTTAGCCCAGCACTTTGTGCAGTTAGGCATTCGAAGAATGGATGGGACGATGGTGACAGATATGGAGATAGTGATGACCTCCCATGATTATATATTGCCCCTGACCTATTAAACACCCTTTAAATGCTCTTCATAAAAAAACGATTGACTGCATATGACTCAGAGAAATTTATCCCTTCACACATTTGCTTGTATCATTTCTGTCCACAGTGACATTTTTTATGCTCTGCTTATAGATTTTTGAAATCATCTTTTATTTCATTGCTTTGTTTCATCAGACAATTCACCAAGATATCTTTTCATTTATGAAAATTGTTGAATTTTCATCTCTTTGAGACCTTACTCTCAAATCCTATATTCACAACTCACATTGTTTTCTTGTAAAATATTCATAATTAGTATGGATCAGCTAACACAAAGTACCCAAATGCTATCCTCTAAGATCTTAAAACTTCTAAAATTTATTTTTAAGTAACATATATCAATAAACACAACTGAAGATGGAATTTAAATATTAGCCGATGTTAGACAATGGAGATGTTGGTGTGTGAAAGAACGCTGATTGACTGAATCTGTTTCCCTTTACCTTCAACTCCGACTATACAACTGAAAGCGTCCTTTCTCTTCCTAGTAGTATGTACAAATATTATTAGATAATTGTGTTATCATTTGTTTAGAAACATTTTTTCTGCATGACAGTATGTGTCCATGAGGGAAGGGATTTGTCTTGTTTACTTTTTAGCTCTAGTATTAGTTATAGTGCCTGACACATATTAGGTTCTCAATATGTATATACCGAATAAATGAATAAATTATTAAATAAATCAAGATTTCATGATTCACATTTAGAATGCAATTCTAACTTCTTACTACATTTCAGTGGTTCTTAACTGTAGGTAATTTTGCTCCTCATAAGACATTTGGCAATATTGACAGTTTTAGTTGTCACATTGGGGGCATATGGTGCTTGCATCTAATAGCCAGAAATGTTGCTTCACATCCTACAATACACAGGTCAGCCACTCACAACACAAACATCCGCTGTGTCCATAGTGCTGACGTTGAGAAGCCCACAATGCGGTGGTCAGGCTCCCATGTTCCTCCATGCATATCTCTGGCTTATTTTTCTTTCGCTAACTTCACCAGGTCCATCCTGAACTTCTGCCAGATGCTTATCTACACTAAGCTTTTAGGGTCTTACCACATTGTGTTCTTAGGCTTGGAAATATTTTTCTCTTCATCTTTTGTATGAATAATTACTCACTTTTTAGGTTTCAGCTTAGCTCCCCACCCATCCTGATGCTAATTTCTGTCTTGAATTCTTGCATTTATTTCCTTCAGAGCAGTATTAAAATATGTAATTGCATGTGTGTATATAAGCATCTGGGTCAAATTTCTGTTCGACCTTATAGTCATGAGGAGAGGGACTTAGCATAATGATAGCACACAGTAGGTGCTCAAAATTTGTTAAGTAGCAGAAAGAGCAGCAATGTTGGGATGTAGCAAGTTGCATTTGGGAGACATATACAAGGTGGATTAGATAAGTAGGTTGGCAGGGTCTTATAAGTCATGGAATATTTCAGATTTATCCTACGTACAGTAAGAAGCCATTACGTTGTTTACAAAGGGAAATAATCAAATCTGATTTTATTTTTAAAGATCACTCTGGCTGCTGTGGAAAAATTAAATTAGAATGGGAGAGCACAGGAGAGGATAATCAGTAATGAAGATATGAGAGTGGCAGCATGGCCTCAGTGCTTAAAGTAGAAATGGCAAGCCGTCATGCGTTTTAGATATATTTGGAAGTAAAAGCAAGGACGTATTTATATATTGGGTATTTAAGATTAAAGAAATAGATTCATGAAAGAAATTTTCTTAGTTTTTTCTTTTTTTTTTTAACTTGAGCAACTGATAGGAATTGATTCTACTTCTTGTCTCGGAGAAGACTAAAGGAAAATGTTTTAAGTGATAATAAATAATATCATTTGAGCCGTATCATGTGTGTGATGCTTTTACATCAGTGAAAGAGGAATATCAGTTTACTGGCTGTGTGGGGCCCAGAAGAGTCATATTTTGCTATATGAATTTGGAGTCCGTTAGCATGTAGCTGTTGTTAAAAACTTAAACCTACATCGATTTTTACAGATCGAGTGCAGCTACAAAAATCTGACGTACCGGCATCAAAATCCATGACATACTAACATTTAGAAGGGAAGTAAAAGAAGAGATGCAAATGTAGGAGACTGAAAAGAGCATCCAGTGAGGAGAACAGGAGTTCATGGAAATCCACAGCAAAGAGCGTTTCTAGGAGGAGAGAGTCGACACTTGCGTTGGATGCGTAAGAGTCGAGTCAGATGAGCACGAAGCAGGACCCTTGGGATCTGGTGACACTGATGAGACTTGGTATTTATGAAGTTGTGCTAAAGGAATGCAGTGAGGGCCGGATTGAAGTGGTTTAATGTTTAAATGGCATTCGAGTGGAAATAGACTTTGTAGAGAGCTCTTCTGAGAATTTTTGTTATGAGGGGGACTAGGGATGCGGGACAGTAGCCCTAGAGAGGCACGTGAGGTCCAGAGGGGAATTTATGGAAGACCCGTGAGTGTGTCAGAATGCTGATGGAATTACGTCATAGAAAGAAACAAGGTGCAAGATGGAAAAGAAGTAGCAGAATATTTTGATTACAAATCTCTTATCGCTCAACTGCAACCTCATGCTTCTTTGTTCTGCTCTGTGATACTTGACCACTAGTGCGGCAAACACATTTCTCACTTACCTGCTGGTTTCCTATTAGGTTTTACCAATTGGCGGCTTTAGAGGGATCCTGAAAGTAGGAAAAATGGAAGAAGGGACTTTGTTTTTGTTGTTCTTGTCAGTGTCCTCCTAGCAATACCTGATTCCAATTCTGGTTTTTTTGTTTTTTGTTTTTTTTTTTTCCCTTCTGTATGCTTACAACCAGCCTCACTGAAGCCTGAAGAGCTGGAAGCTTTCCTGGAGCTCAGAGCTGGGAGGTGGCCCCTCTTCAGAGCCAGTCTCCAGTTGCGTGGGGATTTTTTCTTCTAGGTCCGATAGCCCCAGCCTCTTTCCTTGGTTCTTCAGCTCTAGAGAAGCTGCCTCGTGTAACCTTTACCGAAGTGTCTGCTTTTGGCTTTTTCAGTCCTCCGTCACGTGTGTAACTGATTCACTATATCAAATTCTCTACATTAAAATAACTAGCGTAGTTTTGGTTTTCCTGTGGAAGCACTGGCCTTTTATAGGACAATAAATTTTGTAATAATTGCAACAGGAGAGAAGACGGATATAGTCGCAGGATGACGTCCATGCAGTAAAATGCCAGCTGAAAGTGAGAGAGGGAAGGGGTAAAGAAGGAGGGGTTTCAGAAATTTGAGAGGAAAGGATAAGGCTTGGGTTGCAAGGCCATCAGGAGATCTCTAAAAGATCGCCAGACAGTATTGAGTGCCCCTGGGTCTGGGACCATGATTTTAAAGAGAACCAATCAACTTACCGTGACCATTTTCTTCAGCTGTTCTGCTAGTCCATGATATTTGGGGGCCAAACCATGAGGGGCCATGAGCACCATGCGAAGGAATTTCAAAGAGGTACTATAATCCATAGGCCAGCCACATGGCCCACAGACCACCATTCCCCAGTTTCGCTCGTAGATCATTGTCCCATGTCCGGCTGAGCTTTATAACACATTGCACCAGGCAACCACAAACAAAATCAGTCTCCATTGGCATGTGTATTAGCTCCCAATGCCATAACAAAAACAAACAAACAAACAACAACAACAAACATGGGCCTGAGTGGCGTAAAGAACAAAAAAATGTTTTTCATGGTTCTGGAGGCTAGAAGTCCAAGATCAAGATTCCAGCTAATTTGGTTTCTGCTGCAGTCTCTCTTGGCTTGCAGACACCTGCCTTCTCACGGTGTCCTCACATGGCCCTTCCGCAGTGCATGTGCACAGAAAGAGAAACAGTGTTTATTTTTGCATGTATAACTTACTGTGGGCTCCGATCTTTCTTCTTATAAGACGCAAATCATGGTGGATCAGGGCCCTATCCTCATGAGATCATTTAACCTTAATTCCTTCCCCAGAGGCCCTCTCTCTGAATATAGCCACCTTTGGAGTTAGGGCTCAACATATGAGTTTGAGGGGACACGGACATTAGTTCATAACAGCATGTAAGTTGGAACCTATTTACCAGCTCTTAAATAGGCAGTTTTCAACTGAGAAGTGAATTTTGAATTTTTTCAGGGTATAATTTACAGCAGTATGGAGCATGAATTAGATGGAAGGATAAAGCAGAGAGACTCCTTAGGAAGCAAGGGTAGAAAACATTTTGAAGCTGAATTAAGACACTATAACGAAAAATTATATCTCCTTTATTTGCTCATGTTTTGATCCTGCTTATATTTCATTGCTGATCTTATTTAGGAAGCAAATAAACCATTAAGTGATAAGCCCAGTTTTCGAAGTAATATTCTTACAGTAAGGAACCTTTCAAGAGCTAGTAGTGGATAAGGATAGTAATGGACGTATCGGAAAACTTCGAGCAGGCTGTAGTCCGCAGCATGTCCCAACCTTTTCGGATATGGGAATCCTATTTTTAGAGTCTGCTGCGAGACTGCTATTTTACGGATGGCACTTCTGGAATGTTCATTTAGAGGAAGTCTGACAGGATGTGGCCTCTGATATCCAGCTCCTTCTCAAGCTCAAGGACGAACATTTTTCAGGAAATGAAATATTATTAACAAAATACAGAGCAGACAGAAATGGCAACAGAATGCTCATTTAATAGCAGAAGGCACTCTTTCACACAGACTAGACATGTGGCATTTCACGGCGATCATTTTATGCCACATATGTAGCTTGAAGCTATATAAACTACACGAGAGTTCATTTATTAATTTATTATGGGAACCACTGTCCCAGGGGCCATATAAATTGCTTATCATAATAATAATTTATAATTTTGAGCACTTACTATATGCCAGTCATTCCTCTAAGTGTATTACATTGGCTTAATGCTCCCCAAAACTCCAAAGTAGCTATTATTATCAGGTTCATTTTATAGGTATAGAAACTGAGCCATGAAAAGCTCAAGTAACTCACCCACGTTGTACAGGTAGTAAGTGCTGGAGCCAGGCGATGCGCCTGGATAGCTAGCTGTCTTCGGAGGCACCACTTAACTTCTGCACTGTTCTAATGTTTAAAGTCCGTCTCATTCTCTTGGAAGGAAGGAGGTGTGGAGCTGGAAGCTTGTGCAGGGATCGAGGATTCAGACTGAGAGAAGGGGAACGGGTCACGTATTGCCCAGCCATCGAACACCTCCGCTTTTCTCCCTGGGGAACCATGGCACAGATATCATCAGATATCTGTTTTCCAGGATTCCTTAGCAACCTGCGCCACTGCTGAAGAAAATGCATCCTTTTTGAAATATATTGATAAATTCAAACACATTTTGGTCTTATTGTATTTTCTAGATTTGTATCTTTAAGATTAATGAGCAGAGGTTAATACATTTCCCTGTAATCCAGATTTTGGATGTCCCACAATCAAAACACTTAAGTACTCGTTGTACCCCACCCCCTCACCGTCTTTCTAGGCATGTTCTAGTTCCATTTATTTCATAAAATGTGCTGCCTTTACCCTGGCCCATTCATTTTTACTCCGTTCCTTAACTCTGTCTTTGTAATTAGTTTCATATAGTTTAGTCTTCCAACAGGAAACACCTAAATATATATAGAGATTTTCATAATTTGTGATAGCTCCTAAATCACTCACCATAAAGAACATGAATTTGTATAGTAAATGAATTACCTTGGAGGTTGCTCATTAACTGAATGAAACATCTCTATTTTTAAAGGTTACTTTTAATAATACTACCATATATAATGTGATTTTTAGTAAAAATTTTAATGAAAATTTACTAGTTTAATATATTTGTTAATGCTTGTATTTAAATATCATATTCACTGAATATTCACTTTCAAATAGTGATTATTTGGTAACTACATAGTTTCACATTAAAACCAGAAGTCGGAATATTTACTTTTAATTTCTGATCACTAAGGAAGTCAGTTTAACAATTCTTAAGAAACATTGTCACCTTTAGAGAAAAAATGATCAGTATAGATGAAATTTACTGCTTTAAATTTGGTGATTCTATAGGGATTCTATATAGAGAGCAAAACATGTTTTATTTTAAAATCATGTTATATTAAAATCATATTAGGTATAGATAGTGTTCTTTTCTAAATCTTCTCCAGGCTGGAGTGTAACCACTGCATTTTTATATTATCAAATTCCTCAATACTGCTCTTGTCAGGGGTTGATTTGTTACTTTAAAATTTATCTAGAATTCCTGTGACCAATCTTTTCTCTGTCCCGAGTCTAGGTACTTTTGTGTTTCAATGTGACATTTTCCTATCTAAATAGATCTGTTGTTTATAAGGGAGAAATTACCTTTGTCTGATATTTCTGGTTAAGTTAATAAATATTTCATTGCCATCTATCCTCTATACCTGTAAAATCTAGCTGTCACTTTAACGTCTGAGTGGAAAGGGAAGTCATTATGGTGGGCTTTCATCTTATTAGCAGATGTGTGCTTGGTTTCTGTTAGGAAATATATTTGTAATCTAAAAATCCCAGCATCACAACTTTTGCCGTGAAACTATCCATAACACCATTTTTTTAAACAATTTACAAATGTGTTATAAATATTTATATTTATCAGTAAGCATTCTGAATATCTATGTGGGGAAAACTACACACACACACACACACACACACACACATACATATACCAATCACTGCTCAGCTAGTTTGTTATCTAAACCCAAAATCTAGCTATAGCAACAGATTGCCCAGAAAAGAGTGGCTATAAATCATTCATTTTCATTTTTGTTGTTGTTGTTCTAAGACTTAATAGAAATGGCAAGATTTTTTTCTCTCTTTCTTTCACTTGTGCCTTTGCTAATTAATGGGTAAAGTTACTGAGTCAGAGCTTATAGCTAATCAGGGAATTTCATTTATTGGTTTAGGTAAAAGCATTCAGAATGTTAATGTATCACCCGAGGTATGCCTGGGAGCATATTTTGGCAGGAAATACTTCCAAAGAGAATAGTCTGGAAAGAACTTAGCCCAAGCTTGGAATCTACCTCTACAGGCAGCTCATATCCTTTCTTGTCTCCTCCTATTCAATTATTCATTCATGTTATATACATATGTTGAGTAAAATGGATAATTCTAAGCAGGATCGGTTTTTGAAAAATTTATTTGTATTTGGATGCTCAGACACTTATTTTTCTTTAATCTCATCCCCCAACAAACCAACCATTCATCTTTTGATAATTTTATTCTCACTTTTGATACTTTCATTTGGCAAAGTATGATATTCCACACAGAAGTTTCTCATGCCCTTTTCACTGAGAGACCTTTACCTTGGCAGATGTCTCCCTAACCTAAATATTTGCTCATGATCTCTCCAAATGCTGCGGCGATGCTGGGCAAAGTGCGATGCTTTTTCTCAGCAGTGATATTAATATTTCTTTCTTGTGGCCATTTTGTTAAGGATCATGGTAGCACCCACTAAGTAAGTCACCAGAGACATGACAGATCATAAATTCAGTCTGCGACAAAGTCCATTTCAAGTTTGTCTTATCTCCCCTTTCCCAATAGAGGGACGGATGTTTAATATGAACCCAGAAATGCTCCCACTCACTCAGCTTGCTGCAAAAACTGCAGAGTTTTGAGTTTTTGCGTTTTATATACATTATGCCACAGGCAGAAAAGTACCAGGGAAAAGCACCGCAGGGCCCGGTGTGTGGCATTCACAGGCTGCTGACAACTCTTTGGTTCTGAAAACCTTTTTGTAAAAGTACAGAGTTTTGCAGTTAATACTGGGCACCACCTGTTGGCAGTTCGCTCCATCTAGCTTCCTTCCCACTGGGTTTAGTGTTCAGACTCGCTGGCAAAACCCCACGGTACCGAGGCTCTTGAAGATAGCTGCAAACACACAGAGCTGGACCCACCCACTGAGTCCTCCGTTTTCTGAGCTTTTCGAAACAGCTCTAACTTGGAGAGCTCCATAAGTGGGAAGTTGAAAGAAAGTCTGTACTCCACAGTTGTTCACTATTTTGTAATCCAAGTACATAACCACACTTTCGCTCAGAGACACATGGAAACCTGTTGGTTGTGGATTTCTGGAGCAGTGTTTTAATTTCAGGCAGGTACCTCAAATTTTGGAATAAAGACGGAGTGATTTGGTACCTGCACAGATACAAGCTGTGTCTCCTCAGAGAGCGTGCCCCATAGAAAGCAACAATTTAAATAAAGTAACGAGTGTGGCATTTTGAAATTGATCTAAGCGTTTCTGGAATTGTTTCCTGGGGTGATGGAAGGGGGAACAAATACAAAGTAGAGGAGTTCTGAGTATAGCTGGGGAAGAATTCACAGTAGCTTAGGTTTCTAAAGGCATCTTGATGCAGAAGCCATAGCACTTGATTGCGAGCTTTGTTCCTCAGGTAATTCCCTAACAGAGAGAGGATAACACACACCTTACATCTGAAGAAATCCAGATGAAAAGATAAGAATATTTATTGTAATTAATACCTGTAATGAATGTCTAGTGGGGAAATTATCGACAAATGTTGTCATAAACACAAGTATGTGGTCGCCGCCCCGGCCACAGGTGACAGGGCCTTGGGAGGCACCTGACCCACGATCGCCCAATCCAAAGCTCACCACTTTTCCTGTTAAATATAAGACCAAGTAGACTGTGCTTTGGATTTGTGCAAAATAAAGTTCCATATCTGCTTTAATCAGCCTCCCAAGCATCGTGACAGCTTTGATGCTCTTTGGAATATTGATAGTTGCCTAATTGTCCCGTTGTGTTGCTTTGTCCTCCCCAAATCTCGATTTCAAGTCATATTTGCTGATTTGTTGGTTTGCTAAGAGCACACCTTTACCAACCATCTCTATAGGCTGTGGCTTATTGCTAACCGAAGATCCGACTGCATGATCATGTTTTATTTTAATTTATTCTAGATTTGTGCTGTCTTAACACAGTAGCCACTATCCACATGTGGCTATTTAAAATTAATAAGGTAAATCATATTAAAATTTCAGTTTTTATGAAGTATATAAAATAGTCAAATACATAGAAACAGTAGAATGATGGTTGTCAGGGGCCAGTGGGAGGGAGACATGGGGAGTTGCTATTTAATAGGTATAAAGTTTCAGTTACGTAAGACCAATGAATTCTAGACATCTGCTCTACATCTATGTGCCTGTAGTTAATGATACTGTATTATAAGATTAAAATTTTGTTAAGAGGGTAGATCTCCTATTACATGTTTTTACCTTAATAATAAAAAATTCAGTCCCGTAGGCACACTAGCCCACTTTCAAGTGCCCTGTAGCCATGCGTGGCCGTGACTGCCCGTGACCGCCATGTTGGACAGCACCCATATGGAACATTCCCATCACACAGAACTTCTAGCAGACGGCACTGGCTGAACTATGTTTATCTGTTAGAAACGTTTTTTTAACATTTCAAGACAAAGCAAATTCTTTGAATCAGACAGGGCACATTGGTTGTAACAGCCAACATATTTCAAACAGGTCAACATAATGTCAATACAGGGAACATATTCACTCATGAAACTAGAAGGCTTCGAAGTTGGTTTGATTCAACTGCATAATAGACTTGTCAAAAACTTGGTTTTTCTGTTTTTTATCTTCTTCTGATTTTTGTCAGCTTTGGTCTAGGCCTGTTGTCTCCCCACATGGTCACGAGAAGTTTGCCCATAGTCCCCCAGCCTGCATAGCTCTATGAATCTAATAGCATTACCTTTTTCAGAAGACAGGAAGTTATTTTTATTTAGTTCTTTATTTTTCTATATGTAATCACAGACCTTTCCTGAAATTCATCAGCCAAATTTCATCACTTTCCTCCATCTGAACAAATCTGTGGTCAAAGAATAAGATTACGTCGCTTAGTTTAGGCATCAAAACAAGGAACATGGTGATGTATGAATGAAAATCAGGATAGTAAAGAGAATGGTTGGTAGGAAGGTGTCCAAAATGTCTTATTAATGCTCCATATTAGTGGTTCTCGACAGAAGGGGTTTTACCCTTCAAGGAACACTTGGCAATGTCTGAAGACTTCATTAATGCCATGGCTGGAGATGTCTACTCGCATCTTGTGGGTAGAGGCTAGAGATTCTGCTGAAAATCCTGCAATGCACAGGACAGTCAGCAGGGATTTATCTGAGCAGATGTCAACAGTGCTGAAGTTAAGAAATCCTCTTCTATAAGATTGTATCATATGGAATCTAGTTTAAATTTTAAAAGTAACTTTAATAATTTACGTAACTGAAAAATACAGAGTTTGAACTGCTTCAGGCATGATCTGATCCCGAGATCTGCAAAGTCTTACATACGCTAACTGTACTTCCTTGTAATCGTCTTGGCTACTCCATCATCTAGATTCTCAAATTCTCTTCTTTCTGATGATAGCACTGAAGATGGCTACACTCCCACATTGTTACATTTGTGCAACAAGTCATCTACAGAAGAGAAAATTACTTTTTCCAGTTGCTTTCACAAGAGAGAAGCTTCTTCCTCAGAACTTGCTGTGAGCAAATAGCTTCTTTCTTACTGTTAGCCAGAATTGGATCACATGTCCACTCCCCAACCACGTATGACTAAGAATTTGGTCACTTTCACCTGTTAAACAGCCGAGGAAAGGAGGTGGATCATTTTACAAAGAAAAATCTGGACACGCTGGTTGGGAGTGGGGGATGGTGATTACACATAGACAACTAATAAAAACTGACTGCAGTGTTGCTGGATTATATTGATATTAACTCTAGCCAGCATCTGGCAGACTAGCATTAGTATATGACTCCAATAGAACTATAACTGCAGAAATGAGACTGTGATCAAGTACATTCATGAAAAACTTGAAGCAAATGCTTGATCAGAGAGCTGGTTTCCTGCCGGTTCCTGTAATTTGATTCTCTTGAATCACCTACTACCACATTTTACATAATATTCCATTTCAACGAAAAGAGATAATATCTATATTCTTACTTCCTCATGGGAAATTTTCAAGTTCATTTGTATCTCCACCTTTTATTAGTTGTACTATTTGGAGAAATTACTGAATCTTTGAGTGATATAGTTGCTTCATTTGAGAAATGGAGATAACAATAGCATGTATTTCCAAGAGTTGCCTTGAGAAATATATTTTTAAAATGCGTAATAATTTTAAGGAGTAACCGTATGTTTGTAAATGCTCGATCAATATTAGGTATGATTGTTACTACTCACTGCTAGTCAGATTTCTCAAACCATACATCATTCCTATTCATTATTTTTTAATCTAAGAATTCTAGGGTGATATTTTTATGATGCTTCTTTCTAAATTACATCTTTTGAATTTTGGAATATTTTAAACGATTTCTGGATATTCTACTACTGACAATTTGTCTTCATCATTCCTATTATTTAATAAAGACTGTTTTCTAGAATCTTTGATTCATTTTTAGATAGATAATTATAATTATTTAGCATATTTCTGATTATTTTCCAAAGTCATAATCTTTAATTGAAAAAAAGGAAAATATTAATCATACTTTCACTAAGACTTATAGAAATGCATAGTGGGTATGTGCTGTTGTTGTTTTTAATTTCCGTTCTTTCATACATGAATAAGCAAAGAAAGTGAACGTGGCTTAAAAAATTTAAGTTTTCATTTTAACTTTTCCAAGGTAAAAGAAAACTTTACCTCTACATTGGACTGACATATGGTTAGGGGGTGGTTTCCATTCCCCATAAAAGAAAGAAAAAGTACCTAATATTTCTTGGGCGCCTACCTATTCTATTTCAGGTAGATGATAGGTAATTAATTAATAAGAGATGTTATCTTTATTTTGAGATGATAATATTAAATCTCTGAAAACTTACATAACTTTCTGAAAGTTGAGGAAGTGAAGAAACTGGGATTTGAACATGGATCTGATTGACTCGAAGCCCTTATTTCCCCTTCTTTTTTTTTCTTCCTGCTCCATCTTCGCTGCCTCAGAAACTATCCACATGCACCACTACAATTTTATTCTATCGGGAGCTCGAAAAGATTCTTTGTGTTTTATACTTAGGTTTCTCTTTTTACATGGAATATAGGATTCTGTTTCTTTAGAGAGTATGTATATATCTTTCCTAGGAGGAACTGTTTATCTCTTAGTAAGGCATGGATGATGTTGAATTTCTTTTGTTAATGCTTTCTTTCCATGTATGTTCTCTTATTTGCCAACTCTCTTGATACCGGTTCTGAATTCCTTATACCTCTCAGAATTTTTTTGTTATGGTCCATTAATGTATTTTCCCTTCTGTCTAGAAATCGTTTAGCCTCTGATTCGTTAATTTTATTTATTTGTTTAATTTGACTTTAAAAAATTTTTTTTTAAATTAAATTTATTGGAGTGATATTGGTTAATAAAATCATACAGGTTTCAAGTGTACAATTCTACAGTCCATCATCTGTATATTGCATTGTGTGTTCATCACCCAAAGTCGCATCTCCTTCCATCACCATAGATTTGACCCCCTTTATCCTTCACTACTTCCCTCTCTCCACCTTTCCTCTGGTAACTGCTAAACTGTTGTCTGTGTCTCTGAGTTTTTGTTTGTCTTATTCTTTTGTCGCTTTGTTTTATATCCCACATATGAGTGAAATCATATGATTCTCAACTTTTTCTGTCTGACTTACTTTGCTTAGTATGATTATCTCAAGAGCCATCTGTGTTGTGGCAAATGGTGGTATTTCACCTTTTCTATGGCTGAGTAATACCCCATTGTATATATGTACCTCATCTCCCTTATACTCAAAGCAATATACAGATTTAAAACAATCACCATCAAAATCCCAATAACATTTTTTAAAGAAAGAGAACAAAAAATCATTAGATTTGTATGGAATCACAAAAGACCCTGAATAACCAAAGCAGTCCTGAGAAAAAAGAACAAGACCAGAAGTATTATATTCCCTTACTTCAAATTACACCACAAAGTGACAATAATCAAAATGGCATGGTATTGTAAGAAAAACAGACACACAGCCAATGGAATAGAATTGAGAGCCCAGAAATAAACCCACATATATATGGACAAATAATTTTTGATAAGGGAGCCAAAAATATATAGTGGAGAAAAGAAAGCCTCTTCAACGAGTGCTGGGAAAATTGGAAAGCCACGTGCAAAAGAATGAAACTAGACTTCTGTCTGTCACCATACACCAAAATTAACTTAAAGTGGATCAAAGACATATATATAAGACCTGAAACAAATTGCATAGAAGAAAACACAGGTACTAAACTGACAGACCTTGACTTAGAGAGGATTTTATGAATTTGACCTCAAAGGCAAGGGAAATAAAAGCGAAAATAAATGAATGAGACTGTAGCAGACTATAAAGCTTCTGCACAGAAAAAGAAACCATCAGCAAGACAAAGAGTCAACCAATTGAATGGGGGAAGATATTTGTAAACAATGCCTCCAATAAAGGGCTAATATCTAAAAATATACAACAAACTAATACAACTCAACAACAAAACAATCAATCCAATTAAAAAAGAAGAAGACCTGAACAGATACTTTTTCTAAGAAGACATATAAACAGTCAACAAACATATGAAAAGATACTCAATCTCACTAGCTAGTAGGGAAATTCAAATCAAAACCACAATGAGATACCACCTCATACCTGTTAGAATGGCTATCATCAAGAAGTAATAACAAGTAATAACAAGTGTTGGAGAGGTTGTTGGGAAGAAGAACCCTCATGTACTACTGGTGGGAATGTGAATTGGTACAGCCATGGTAGAAAAACAATATGGAGGTTCCTCAAAAAATTAAGAATAGAATTACCATATGACTCTTCCCCAAATTAGAAAACACTTATCCAGAAAGGTATATGTACCCCTATGTTCATTACAGCATTATTCACAGTGGCCAAGACGTGAAAACAACTGAAATGTCCTTCAATAGATGACTGCATAAAGAAGATGTGGTACCTACGTACAGTGGATTATTACTGAGCCACAATTCATGAATTTAGCAAATCTATATGTGGAATTGTGTTCTAGGTAACTAAAGCCCTACTCAAGCTTATAATTACCTCCATAAGTAAGGACTGCCGGCTTGAAGTTAGATATTTTGCTTTTGTGTGATTATTTTTTTCTTTTCATAATTTCAAACTATTTTCTTCCTCAATTTCAGTGTAAACTATAGCTTATTTCGATGTTTCCGATATTTTATAATAATTTTCTCAAAAAAAACCAAGCCTGTTATTCCACTATAAGAAAGTTTATCACCATAAGTTCTCCACTTTTAACAAATTTATAACATCATAGCATGCAAATGTAGCATTTTAGATGACTTTCCAAGATACATAGTAGAGGACCTTTATGTGATTTTAAAACACTTTCATTTGCTTGAGAAAAAAGTCATTACTAACAATCTGAATATAGCTTTTAGAATGAAAAAAAGAAGAAGATAATATAGAATGTCAATGATAAAGATGGTGCTCAAGAGGGAAAAATGGTGGACAATCATTAGAGAGATGAAGTTTACATTTATATTTAGTAGTTGATTTAAACAGACAACAGTAGGCTTCTAGCTGGTTAGTAGAATGAACATTTTGTAGTCTCTAAAAAAATAATCCAAAAATTTGGGCACATTTTTTTCTTATTTTGGCTTATTTATTGTAATATAACCAACCGACCAAAACCTTAGAGCCTTTTTTTATATCATCCATTTTTTTATATCTCCAGGTTTTGTGGGTCAAGATTTCAGTCGGGTCAGCTGGCTGACTTTTCTACTCCATGTAGCACTGGCCCAGGGTAACTTGATTCTTTCCTCTGGTGGATGGAAGGTTTGGAGGGTCCAAGATGGCTTCTGTTACATATCTGACACGTTGGCAGAAATAGTTTAAAGGCTGAGCTCAGCTAGGACAGTCAACTGCAGGTCTCAGAAATGGCTTTTCTAGTCCTCTGGTTTTAGATAGGTAACTTCTTACTTGGAAGCTCAGGATTCCACAGAGTGTTTCAAAAGACGTGGACAGAAGCTGCAAGACTTCTTTTGACTTAGCTTCATAAGTCCCGTAATATCAATTCTGCAATGTCTTTTTAGTTAAGTAAGTCACAGATTCAAGCCCAGGTTCAAGGGAAGAGGGATTAGACTCTACCTGTCAACAGAAGTATCAAAGTATATTCAGCTATGTTTAATCCATTGCATTCATCTTTTGCTGTATGCAGTGTGCTCTAAATTAGGTAATGGATTAATTTTCAGCAATAGTTTCTAGCCTTGATGAAATTATAGTTGTTGAGAGAAATACAACATATAGTAAAGCAAAAAAAAAAAACAACAACAAAAAAGGTAAATATATAAAATTCACCTTAGCATCACTAAAATTGCCTGCATTGTGGCCACAATCCAATTTCTAATATTCACATAGATTAAATCAAATAAAAATATGTTACCCTGACATAGATAAGATGAACTGGTGTTTACACCTCAGAAGAGAAAGTTGCTTATAGCTTATGTTTTCCCATACTTTACACTTCTCAGCCTTGCTAGTGATATAATTTGCATATCGTATGCTTCCGTGCCAAGTTACAAATCATTAGGCAGAACAGTAATGTTTAGGAATGTGACTCCTTTTCAGAGAAGAGAAGCAAAGGGATATCTAAAGAAGAGTTCTTACCAGTTGATAAACTTTGACCTCGAGGCAAATTTCCCCAGGATGCCCAAATTGAATTCTTTTATTCTTGTCTCTTTAATGAAATTACTGAAGGGTGCACATCTCAGGTTCTTTCTCCAGATGTCATGGTTCCTGTTCATAAATTTTTCACATTTCTACTGTTGGCTAAAGTGACACCTACTGCAAAAATTAAACCCAATTGACAGGAACCAGGATTAGATGAGTCTTCTTTACTCTTTCCTAGCGAGACATTTGTTGGACCTTTCCATAAGGTTAAAAAGCATTGGAAAATGAAAGGAAGGTGGCCCAACCTGTTTTGGTAATGATTACAGAATGGTTATGGTTGCATTTAAATTTACATAAGCATGAATATATTAAGCTAAAAATTAATCAGTTGTAAGACCTTTACAACTGGAGAAAATTGAAATAAAGCTGGAATACACTTAATTATCTAAATTACTATCAATATCTATCATTACAAAGTACCAACAGCAGTGCAATTTTGTCCTAAGCCTCTACACACTCAACCAAAGAGTGAGTCTACATATATTCCTACAACCCCCAGTGGAGGTGTTGAAATTACAAATGCTTTCACTAATGTAAAGAGGGACTTTCACACTGGGATGCATTAAAAAGAGAACATTTAAATAATAAGTAATTTGCTTTGGCTGTAATTGAATTCCCCTTGCTGTTATTGCTAATTATTGACAATATTTGTGATTGACTAAGAAGCTTTTGCATTCTGAAACAAAATTATTTTTCTGCCGGATCTTAAAAGACAGTGACTGTCTTTTCGACATCATAGACTGTTACCATGGAAATGATTGTGATTTGAGAAATGTATCAGCAACATGCAAAAAAATTGCTCTGTACAGAGAGAATTCCCTTTCCTTCACTGCTCTGGGCATTGTACAGCCTTGCATAGTAAGTACATGATAATGACTTCTCACATTTATATAATGTGCCTTTGTTTTACAAAGTACTACACAATAGACAGAGCATAGTATATGCAACTATAAAGAAAGGACTAGAAAAGCAAATTGAAGTCAACGAAATGGAATTATTCTATATTTTAGGACAGATATTCAATTAAATTAGAAGATAAATTATGCTTTTAAACTTAACATTGAGATCTCAATAAGAAAATATCTAATCAGTGTTTTATTTTAAAGCAGGTTTTGTATTTCTGGGGTCATTAGTCCATTTGTCTGGTAGGACAGACATCTTTGCCCAGCTCATTAAAAGACACTTCCCTACTTTCCATATGCTTCTGTCTAATTTGAAGGATTGTTGAGAGAATCTACTCCAGAGAGAATGTGGCCTAAAATGGCCCTATTAGAAGATTAATTCTTACACATTTTGCTTGGAAAAAGAGGGAATGGAGAAAATAAATTGAATACCTTAGGGCAAGAGAAGCAATTAGGTAGCCAAAATACCGGTTTTCTGACTTTCTCCTTTCTTGCTCCAACACCTCGAAAGCAGGACTGTCTTGCCCTTTTCAATTGAATTCTGTACTTGAACTTTTTTTAACCTTGCAAATATAGAAGCTTTAACTCAAACTAAAATAGATGTGAGTAATGGAATAGCAAGCATTGTGTAGACAAAGAAAATGCAGAACTAGATATGAAATAATGGTGGGGACCAAAGAAAATTCTTCTGCTTGGGATCTAAATCTGATGGTCCGTGGTGTGCTAAGTGAGACAGCTTATTATAGTCTGTGGCTCTTAGAACTTATGCTGAACACCTGATTGGAAGGCTCCACTTTCATATTGCCAGGCCAGACGCAAACATAGAAAAGGACAAAATGTATGCATAAACCTCTAAGGGAAACCTTGTACTCATGGCCAGTTTCTGTGCCTCATCTGAATTTGCCAACATACCAGGTATCTGTAAGTAGTATATTTGCCTTTTTTTTTTGGCAAAACTAAACATTGTGATAATTAGAATGTCAGTAGTTGAGGGAACAGAAAGATTCGAAGAATTGCATGACACTTTCCAATGTACTGCCAACCACAATCAATAGCCATTAAAGAAGAAATGGTGTGATCCCTTTTTACACCAGGCAGGACTAGAGTTGCTATTCAGTTCACGTTCATTTTCCCAAGTAAATTTTGGGAGGGAAGATACTTTATTGCAGGGTTGTAATATTGCGTGATTCCAAGAATGGCATCAATTTTCATGCAACCCTGTGCAGCAGCCCCTTGCACTTGTCCTAGTCACTTTCCAGCCCTAGAAAGATATAGGAAGCATATGATCCCCAAAACCCTATCTAGAGAGGAATCAATAGAGATATAGTTATAAGAGCCTAATGCAGAGAATATTTATAAAAAAGCTCGATTAAGAACAAAAGCTATTTGAAGATTGGAAATGTCATAAAGGAGGCAGAGCCCGAGGAAAGTTTAATTGAAAACAACAGCAACAACCAACAACAAAACTGCAACTCTAAGAAATAGGGTTATGGCTTTCTGACCTCGGGCAAGAGTGCTGGCCAAGCCCCATGGCTGTTTTTTTAAAAGAGCATTGACCAAAGCTGCAGTCTTGCCAGCTAAAGTTGAAAAGATCAAAGAACAGGAAAGTGCAAGCTACTGGAAATGGCAGTGAAATTATGGTAGCATAAGATCTGAAGAAGGTATGAGATCTAAATTCAATGCACAAGCAGCCCAAAATCCATGGCTGACAGCTAACTACATGTGAGTGGGGAAGTCCCTAGGAACACATCGAAACATCAGAGAAAGATCAGAAATGTCTTGATTGTTGACATATAGGACTGCACAGAGCCATAGCTGTCAGTTTCATGTTTTTCTAAACAGTTATATTCCTCACAAGTGTACAACACAAGTGGGAGAATGGTACATCCTGATAACTAGAAGTATCAAAGTGTAGAGAGTAGAAGCAAGAAAACCACAGAGAGGGTGTGTTCCTTGTCTGCCCAAATCCTTGCTTGACTACCAAATTTTTCAGCCACAAGGGAGGCTCAGGGGAAGATGGCAGCAGTAGGAAGCCCAAAGCCATAAGTATGGTTTTGAAATATCTGCAGCTACATACAGTGACAGAGACATCATTTGCAGTATGAATCAGACAAATCCACTGCCAACTAGAATTTTTAAAAATCATTAGAAGAACACAACAGAATATAGAGTTGCTAAAAATATTACTTATGAATGTTTAATATTCAATTGAAAGTTATAAGAAATGGAAGGAGAGCTACATTCAGAAAATATGCAGTGGGTAGAAACTGAAGACAGCCTAGATATTGGATATAGCAAAGATGTTAAAGTATCTTTGATAAATATTTTGAAAATATAATGGAAAACATGACACCAATGAATGAACAACTGGAATCAACAAAGATTGGAGAGTATATTTCAATTGTGAACTTAGATACAAAAAAATAAATATTTTGTTAGCTAATTAAATCTACTTGGCTAATTAAATAATACATCTCAATCACATGGGGGGGGTCATCATTCATGCAAGATTGATTTAATTTATACCCTCTATTATCTAGAAATAAAAGAGACGTTCCTTAACTTATTAGGGCTACATACCTAAATCTACAGCCAAAATAATTAACTGTGAGACTTTAGCACATTCTCATTTTAAATCAAGAATAAGACCACGATCTCCACTATCATTACCTCCTTTTAAGATAGAATTGCAAATGTGGTGAATGCAATAAGATCAGAAAAACACAATCACAATCTTGAAGGAAATTGATTTGCTCTTTTTCAGATGCTATAATTGTCTATAAAGAAAATCTGATAGAGTCAACAAACTCTATTAGAATAATGTATTTTAGTAAACTTATTGAAATATAAAAAATAATAGCTTTCACCCAGAAAATACAATAGTACCAATAGTACCAAAATAAAATAAAGTACTATTCATGATGGAAAACACAACAAAGAAGTTTTTTAAGAATTAACGAAGAATGCACAAAACTCTTCATAGAAAATAAAAATTTAAATCTATTACACATCATAAAGATTGATTAAAATGAAGAGATACATAATGAAAATGGTGGAAGTATTCCAATTGGATTTTTAGAGATACCCAACATAATCATTCTACAATATTGGACTTTAGAAAGGTCCGCAATGAAATAAGCCATGTTGTTTTTTTTTTAAACAAACAAAAAAAATAGAGTAGAACTTACCTAATCTTAAGACACTGTATAAAGTCATTGCCATTAATATTAGTATTGTGTTGGCCTAGTAAGAGATGAATGAACCAAACAATATAGACTTCAGAAATAGAGCTGCATTCATCCACGAGGAGGAAATATGGTGACATTATGAAGTAATGAAAGAGAAGTAGCTTATTTAGCAGATGATGTCTGGAAAGCTGTATCATTACATGGAAAAGAAAGCTTAATCTGTTTTTTCGCATACAAAGGTGGACATCAAATGGATTAAAGTAAAACAACAAAGCTAATTGAAGTAAAATTGAAGCAAGAAAACCACAATATCTTTATGAGCTAGGGTTGAGAGACTCTTCTTTGACAAGAAGCAGAAAGTACTAAGTGTATTTTAAAATGATGCATTTTACTACACCCAAATTGCAAATTTTTATTTTATTAAATTTATAGATGAATGATATACAATGATAAAACATTTGCATATCTAAAACAGGTAAGTAGAATATATAGGGAACTCTGGCAAGATAAAAATACAATAACTAGAATATCAGCAACACTTGGAAAGAGGTATGTTGAATTGGGATATGAACCCACAGAAGGGGCACTCAAAGGCTGTAACTATATGAAGATGTGCTCAAACTTACTAATGATCGGAGAAATGCAAATTAAACAATCATTTATATCTATCAGAGTCACAGAAATTAGGAAAAGAAGTCTTAGAATTTATTTTCAAGGATGAAGAAAGAAATTCATTAGTTCTCTTAGCGATTGCAACTAATATCCACATGCTCCTAAGTGATATGGCAGTATTTACTGCAATGTCTGTTCCTTGTGGTCCAGCAGTTCCTCTCCCGGATATGTGCATATAAGTGAGTATACACACATAATAATGGTATTTTATATGGTAGGAACTAGAGATGTCTACCACAGAAGTATATGCTGCTAAAATGTGGAATAATATGTGACAGTTAAAAGCAAAAACTTCAGTTACTGCAATTTGAATAGAGCTTAGATATAGAGCATTTAATGAAAGTGCTGTAAGAAAGAGAATAAGAAATATAAGGAAGAAATGAATTAGAAAGAGAATATAAGAAAGAATAAAGTAAAAACATGTTAATACTACATGTTATAGAAAGATGTGTACATGTTTAAAGCAATAACTCAGACACATTGTTAGGTTGGTCTTCATTAAGAAAGGGAAGATGGCAGGAAACTGCAAAATGACATAAAGGAAAATGACACCATGGTACCAGCTGGTACAAGCATTTGCTGTCAGTAGAGTATGTGCTTACCTGTTTATATACAATTATAAAATTAAAAAACAAAAACAAAAAACAATGCAAGTGTTGATATTTCTGAATTTCACAATTTTGTCATATAAATGTTAATTTTCTCAGAAAATTATTATCTGATGTATGTTTCATGTTGTTCTGAGCATTCACAAATATGATCATATTAATTCCCAGAATTCTTTAGGCTGAAAAATTTTTTTTCCGTTAATCACTTATATGCCTTATTTGCATTATCTCTTCTCATTACCATCTGTATTTTGAATAATATGGCAATGTTTAGTAGGTATGAACCCAGTGTAGATTTAGTGTTTTGATTCTTATTTCTATTATATGGTAAGTGCTGTCTATGGCTTAAGAAAAGGAATTTTTAAAGAAAGGCATAAACAGAGGTTTCTGAGGTTAGAAAGTTTTATCAGATTAGTGTCTAGAGAGGAGAAAGTGACACTTTTGTTTTATAAGGGATATAGGAAGCAATTGCCTTTAATAGTGCAAGCTGCACATTAAGAAGCAGGAGACAATTAAGTGTTGGATGTTATATTTATGCAAAGCAATTTCTAAGGTAGTTCTTAAACTATTTTGTGTGAGCTATTGCATATTTCAAATTTGCCTTTATTCAATTTCCTTCACTTTCAGTGGCTGAATATAACATTAATGAAAGAGAGAGAAAATGAGACTGGAACTTACAAACCTATAAATAAGACCCTAATATTTGTTCCGTTTGAAGCTGCACTCAGGGAACTGGTGCACACGCATTACGAAAATCTCACCGGGGACTTTCACGCTTTCTGAGATGGACAAAGTTCATGCATTCATCTTTCCTGTATTTGTTTCCTTAATAGTAAAATAATCTATGTGTTATTTCAGAACATTTACAATATAAAACAAATTAAAATGACCCATATTCCTACCACCCAGATGAAACTATGGAGATGTAGAACCTTGTGTAAAGCTAAGAGCAATCTGACTGACATTTTGTCATCTGCTTTTTTGACATTACTTTTTAACGCTTTCTCACATCTCAATAGTATGCTAAAAATAATATCCATTCGGACGGATATGTCTTAAGTTATTTAACAAGGTCCTGTAGATTTAGTAAAATCATATTGAGGATTTTGCTATTATCAATTTGTGATAAGCATTCAAACACATGATTTGTTTTGCAAATGAATCCTTCTTTGCCTCTTTATTTTAGGTATGCATTTTGTCAAGAGTGTATTACTGAATTTTGATTTTTTTCCCCCTTTTCTGAGAGTCAGTGGTTTTATAGTGATTTGTAGAATTAATATAGGGTTATTGTGGAAAAGGATATACTCGTCCTCTAAACTTGCATTATGCTTTCTCTCATTTCCTATTATTTCCCCCTTTTTAATCTACCAATTTAAAAGATAAATATCCATTTTTTTCTACTCTTACTTGCCTTCCAATGCCTAGAAATCATATCTATTTATTTGTAGTTATAAACAGCATAAATGTATACTCCTGTTTAAGATTTTAAATGTTTAATTTTTTCCAACCTTCTCAATTTATAGTTGTTGCTGATCTAAGTTCCGTTTACACCCAGACTCTTGTGACGAAATTTTATAATTGCTATATACTACATATCCTAAATCAAGGTTTTCTTTTTAATTTGTGTTAATTTGTAACCAGAATAGCAGTATGTTTAAAATACAACTCAATAATATTTCCAGGGTTTCTTGTTGGTCTTATATCTTTGCTTTCCTATTTTTGTTTTAATTGATTGTTCAGTCTCTAAGTACATTTTAAACCTATACATGGGTCCTGTTCCTTCTTGTTCCTTTATATGTATGCCTATCTTGACCTAGTTATCACACATAAAGACGACTTCCTAGAGAATTCTTAAAAAAAATTTTATTCTTCTAAAATCTTCGTGGTCTTTTCTACAATACCTTCATATTCCTTGAAACATTTTAAGTAAACACATCATTAAAAAAAATGTATCTTAGATTTCACTTCTCCTTGAATTTGTGTATGTTTTTCTGTTATCATTGAAATTCTAAATTTTTATCTCAATACAGATTAGCCTTTTCAAAGTTTTCCCCAGACACTTAGCGAATCCATCCAATTTGTCTGCATATTCGGTTATTTCTTCGTGTGTGTGCGTGTGTGTGTGTGTGTGTGTATGTGTGTTTCCCCCTGTATTTTTTTCAATTTTATATATTTTTGGTTTGGTTTTGCTTTCCTCTCTTTTTCTAGGATTCCAATTATCAGCATATTGTAAATCCTGGGTCCTTCATGTCCAGCATTCTAGTTTTTCACATGTTCATGCATCTCTTCAGGTTCGGGCGAATCCCGTGAGTGTGGTATTCATCTTTCAGTGCGGCAGTGAGTGCCCCTTGCTCTTCTCCCTGTGTGTGATGGACTTTTAGTTCACGACCATGGTTTTCATCTTTAAATTCTGTTTCCTGATTTTAGATCAGTCCTCACCGTGATGTGCAAAATTTTTGGAAAGCCGAAGCCAGTATTTTCTGGAACATTATGCAGCACAGCTATTTCAGACGGTGACGTTTCTTCTGATTCTTCAGAGTGGCCCCTTCTACTCTGTATCTTTCATGGGTCTGATTTTTGCTGCTTGCTCATTTCTGTGTGTTGCAATCAGCCATGTCAGAAAGGCATCCGGACTCTGAAGGCTTTCATGTACTCGTAGCCCCAGTCAAAATGAATTTTGGCAAGTAGACTTTTTGCTACCCATCTAATTTGAAGGATGCCCTGCTGAACTGGTACTCTGTCACTATAAGCAACTCCGATATGTAGCTTTCTGTTTATTTTATGCAACCTCCATAATAGGAAGTCTTAACATCATACTGGCGGTCATTCCTTCATTCGTGGTCTGCTCTTTCTTTTTCAAATTGACAAGTGGCTTTGAGGATTTATCAAGATTCCTTCTGCTTACTTTGCAAGCTCTTTAATGAAAGGAGTTGGCTCTTTTATCCTCACGTAAATTCAGTCTCTACTTAATCTGCAGAAATGCTTTAAGGTATATAAAATGTGAGTAGTAGATATCTTTCTAAGTTGCTAGCACTTATACATGTTCTTTCTCGTTTTTGTATTTCATTGGTCATACCTATCAGACTTTGAGAGGCACGTGTGGTAGGTGAGAAAAGATTGCTTCCCTGTGGTCATATGACCTCATTTATACCTAAATCTGCCATTGACTTAAAATCCGGCATGTAAGACTAAAACTCCTTGTTATTCAATAGGAAGCAGGTCAGATGAAAAACTAAGTCGGACATTTTCTAACCTACTAATATACATGGATATGCTTAGTCAATTCAGGTTTCTTTCTTGTGATGATGATGAATTCATATATTTTATTAGCGTTGAGTTGCCTTATTTTGTGATTGCCACAGGATTTAGTCACTTTAGATAGAGACTCTATAATATTGGCACCAAGATAAAGTCTTTGCAAATAAAGTCAAACTGAGATTTGTGGAATGTCCCCCAAACTGTGCATTTCAACTCTGTCTTTTCCCCTGACATTTTTTTGATGGGCCTCTGTATCACAGCCCTTCAAAGATGAGCCCTGATATCATCAGTGACTAATGATCAGCCCTTGCATTGGGAGCCAAAGAAAGCACCCCAGATTCAGGCTCGCTTTTCCTAATTAAATGTGGTTAATAACTCTTTTATTAAAACTAGATTAAATTCTTATTTGGGAAACTTTAATTTAAAGTACGACCTGTCAGCTACATGGCACTTCTATCCAGCCTCATCTCCAAGCATACTGACGGAGAGTAAATTGTGTTTTAATATTCTCCAAAAGCGCAGAGTGAGCAAGAGAATTATAAAGTACGGGGGGGAAAAAGTGGTCGCTTTTCCTTTATTTGCAGAGAAATCATAGAAAATGAAGCCAAACAATTTGAATTTGTGTAGTTATGTAATCCTAAAAAATGCTGCTATGATAGCCCTAAGCAGTTTATATTTTTTATCCTAAAACTGCTGCAAAAGCACCTCTTCTTGCCTACCTGCATTTAGCGGCACCCATTGAACCCTTTTCTTCAGGCTCATTCGAGGGCATCTCAGTGTACACAGTGATTGACTTGGACTCCTGTTCTTCCAGACTAATTTCACCTCTGTCTGTCATGGGCTCATTCTAACTAGAGCAGTGTATGGCTAGCTTCCTAATACTCCCTGAGATGCTACCTCCCTTTTGAGAGTGGCACGTAGGGTGATATTTCTGGGTGAGTAGGCAGGGCAGAGTTGCTGGAGTCGACAGCAAGCCTGGCAGGGAGGCAGCGAGACAGCCCAGGGCTGTGCGACCTTAAAAACTTTCGAGAAACTACCATAAATGATGCTCCCAACTTTGCACAAAACTCCTGCTGAAGAAGCTCAAGATTCCATGCCTCTTTCTATGGAAACAAGAAAAACAATATAAAGAAGATGAAAAACGTCTGCCCAAGTCATTGTTTGGCTTCATGGATCACTTAGAGAAAAGAACAATCCTGATAATTATTCTTTTTTTCTTTTTCTTCTTATTGTTCTTTTCTGTTAACTAACTGCTAATCCATTTTAAAATAGAACGTTATACCTTGTCAGATTGTTCACAGAATTTTTAATGAATTGGTCTTATATTCTTATGAAAATTACTCTCAAGATGTGAGCAAAATTTTTCCATTAAGGTATGTGTAAAAATTGACACTATAATTCTAGTTCTACAATATTTCCCCTTTCTAGGGTTAGTCTATATTTCTGTTATCATGTCTCTAACTTTCAAACACTTTTCTGGAATTCCCAGTTCTTTTTATTGGAAGGAATAAACACTCTAGTGCATGTGCTGTACCATGAAAAGACTATCTCTCCTGCTTTTGCTTGACAGGTCACTTTTTTCCCTTTATTATAGCTTTCATTTTTTTTTCCTCTAATTGTTTTGAATGTGTTCTTAATTTTGTTTGGATATTTTCATTAACTTATTTTCAAGTAAGTTATCAGCCTATGGAGATTAATTACTTAGGCAATTATATTATTCAATTTACTTGATCATTTCTAATTTTATATTGAATAAAGCTTTTCATGTCTTTTCTACATTTACTGATTTTTTTTTTTTTCAAATTGATAATGTTTTTCGGTCTCCTCTGTCATTTATCCCCTGCCCAGCATTTATTAAATGTCTACGCTGGTTCCTGGACATAGTCATTTTCTAAGGACGAAAATGTTTCTTGAAATATTTGTTTGTCATCACTTTGCTCTCACTAAAATCAAGCAAAGTTAGGATGGTAAAGAATGAGGTAAATCCTGACTGTGTTGCGTAAATGCTTTTCTCCCATTTACCTTCTTTATAGTCTCCCGGCACTGGTCTCTTAGACCTAAACGTGCCCAGTGAAGTTTGATTAAAACATTCTTCAAATATCCGAGATATTTTGTCACTTATGATAATTTTTAGTCACTTTTTAATTGCCATTATTTGTTTCTATATTGTTCTAGAATTCATCTTAATTTCCTAATTTATATTCGTGACTTACTATTTTTTTATTTTATAACCACTCATAATTATGAAACTTGATAATGCTAATTTGTTTCATTTACATTTACCTCCTTGATGGCCTGCTCTCTTTGGGGATCATTTTGCTCCTTAAATGCTGAAAAATCTTTGTCCACTTGAGTATGCAAGTATATTCCCTTCGTGCAGAGCTTTCTTCTAGATTTGGGTGATCGTTAGGCCAGTACCACTTCGGAGGAAGAATTTTGAAAAACGTAATTTGAGATTTTATTCTTGCTGCTGTTAAAACTCTTACAATCCTCTCCCCCTCCATTTTTTTTTTGTAGTATTGTTTGTTCAATACCCTTTAAAATATTTCTGTACAGAATTATAAATGCCTAGTGTAACTTCATTTTTTAACTAAAGTCTCGATCATAGAACTGCTAGTTTCGTAAGGCGCGACCCATGTTTTTAAAGGTTACCAAGTGACATTACCTGGTTATATGATCTTTTACTTCCCACTTAATAGTTTGCCTCATTTGTTAGAACACAGGGCTATATTTTGCCCCAGGTAATAGTTATCGGATGGTGCATAAAATTTGCAAAATTGAAAAATACTGAGAATTTGTGTATAAATATTTAATTGGTATGCGAAATGAATATCTGTCTCATTATTATTAACATTCTCATTACAACATCCCAACTATTAAAATATTTGCTATTAAACAGCCATTTTCGAGACCTTGTATATGGAATATGAATGACCACTTTCATAAAGAAACTTAATTTTTAAGGCCACATAGAAACCAGCATGGAAATATCAATAATAATAGTAAAAACCAACTTTTTCATAAATTAAATTAAAATAGTGTTTCCCTGTGCTTCTTCCCTCTGTTTTTTTTTTTTTTTCCCAGCTAGTAACCTAAAATATAGTTGTGCTGGTATTGCTAGAATTGTTTCCAAGAATGCATTTCATATTAGAAAGAATCCTTTTCTTCCTTTGGGCTAGTCAGACCCCAGACCTCATCTGAGCTGGATTAAGGAGGCCAGGTAACCTATCACCATACCTGACCCTTTGCACATTTTTAGCTAATGAATTATGAAAAGAAACAACATTAACAAAGAACACGAAGAAAAACTGACAGTTGATAAATCTCCAGCTCTGTAACGTGGTGTTTCTGTCGTGATGAAGCTAGCAGTCTCTCACACACTGCGTTAGCAGGACCTGTACCTTGACCTGCTTTTCCAGTGGGCAGTGATGGATGTGCTCTGTTCCGTCAAAACTCTTTCCCCCAGGTCCCACTGTAACTGACAGCAATTGTTTCACCACTGCTGATTTGGGTTGGGGTGAAGTCCATGGCCTTGGAGCACAGCCAAAGTAAGTGGTCCACCCAGGACCCAAAAGCATGGCCTCATTATCACTCTGCTTTAATAAACTGAGCTGCCAAGTCGCTGAAGCACTGATACCTCCAGAAATTCTGTTCAGGCTCTTTGATTTACTTTTTATGGGGTTTGAGATTTCCAAGTCACCTGAGTACGCTTTTCTTGCTGTGACCTCATTTTTTTTTTTCACTCTGGACTGTCTTTGTCTTTAAGCTGCCCCTGTGAGTTAGACAAAACTTTTAAATCTTTTTACAGACTGATAGCTTCAGTAAGAGTTCTCCCTGTCTACAGAATTGTGTTCATACAAACAAACAAACAAAAACACAGCAAATCTGGTGCTAGCTCTGAGTTAGGGTCTTCACTCGCATGGCTTTGGTTTGGGATTTATGTGTAATTGTTAGAGGCGGACGATTTTGGATATGTAAATCACCCTCTGTTGGGACAGTCACGAGATCTAGACAGATGCATAGAGGGAGAGGAGAATATGAGAACATTGGGTTGAGGCAGTTGAAAGCTGTAGAATACTCAGGATGCTATGGGTTGTCCCAAGCACATCAGGAAGTTGGGGAGTTCTGCAGTTCTTTTGATGCTTGATCATTTTGTGAATCCATATTTTAATTTTTATGCATTTAGACATACTCGTGTTTAATTCTTTTCTGAAAATGTCAATATCTAAATTTTTTGAGAATCGGTTCTCTTGATGCTCACTCATGGCGATTAGTATCCTTGTGTAGTGTAGGCGTTGATCCTTTCACCTGAGCTCATAGTTTGTACGTCTTTCCCACGGGAAATCTGAAGACCTAGATGTTGCTTCTATTGTGAAGTGAAGAATGCGATGCACATGAGAAACCACTTTTAGTATTCCCTAATTAAAACTTGCTGCTGTACCAAAGGTTAGCATTAAGTTGTGGTAGTGATCATAATATGCATTTGTCCTCAGAACAATCCAAGGTCTGGTTTCGGCTCATATTTTGCTGTTTCCAGTTTTAACTCTTCTCTGAAACTGCTTTAAATACAAATGACCTCATGACTGTTACTGTATTTGTCTTTCGTTGACTCAACCTCTTAGCAGAATTTCTTAGTTCTCTAAACCCTCCTTCTACCTTCTTTCTCAAAACATTCTCATCTGCTTCTATGGCATTGTCTCCCCTGCCCCCACCCACCCCGCCATCATGCTTTTCTATCCACTTTTGGTCTCTTTTGGATTTTTCCGCCCCCGATTCCTGGCCCTTAAATATTGCCGTATTTAAGATTCTCTCTTCTGTTTATCTTCTTCTTGTATACAAAGTGAAACTTATCCAGAACTGTGAACTTGATGACAGTGATTCTCATCCTTGCTTTTGTTTTAGGTCTTTTAATTGAAGTCCATTGTTGCATGACAAATTTCCCCAAAACTTAGGAACTTAAAACAGCAAGAATTTATATTCCTACACAGTTTCTGAGGATCAAATCTAGGAGCAGCTTAAGTGGATGTTATGGCTCAAAGTGTCATAAATATTACTGGAGATCTGTTGTTGGGGCTTTAGTTATCTGAAGTCTTGCCTGGGGCTAGGGAGGGTCTGCTTCCAAGATGGCTCACCTGGCTGTCCTCAGAAGTCTTCAGTTCCTTGTCATATGGATGTATACTCAGTCCTCCCTGAATTTCCTTGAAACATGGCTACTGATTTCTTTTGGGGTGAGTTATGCAAGATAGAGCCAGGAGGAAGGCCATGATGCTTAGTACGATCTAGCTCTTAAAGTGACATGTAATCATTTCTACTCTATTCCAATGATTCACAGACCTATACAATGTGGGAGGAGATTACAGAAAGATGTGGACACCAGGAGGCAGGAATCCTTGGTGACATTCCCTGAGCTTGGCCACCACAAGGTGCACATTTCAGGCACATGTTCATTTAATCATCTAATAGGTACTTCAGAGTCAGTACGTATAAACGAACCCATTATATTCTCATTCAGACTCTTCACACTGCATCGAAACTGCCATCAGTTACTCCTCTTCTGATATTCTCAATCTGAATGAATGACACTATTATCTACCTAGTTAAGCCGGGAACCTGGAATTACCTTTAATTTGTTCTTCCCTCTATTCTGCTGATACAGCACCTAAATATTTTTAAATCTTTTTACCCCACTTTAATGTCCCGAGTTCAGGTCCCCATCATTTGTCACCTCTGTCACTGATCTGTTCCTCATTCTTTCCAATCCTATTTCCATCCCCAAATCCGGCAGAATGATTATTATGAAAAAGAAATTGAAACATGCCATTTTACTGCCTAAAGCTAGGATCAGATTTGTAAATCTGTAAATGAAAATACCTTATATTGGATAATGGCAGGGGAGTAAAAATAGCAAAGGGTTGTCAGTGCAGTAAGCTTCCAAATGATTCTAAGAGCCTTCTATAATGTTGACTGAAAGCGAAGAGTTGAGTTAGTCTTTTTCTTCAGTTGGATGCTAGCTATAACCCCCAATAACTTTATAGTTGCGGGATCATTCTCAAACAGTGAATACTGACATTTCAACTGGTATAAATCAGCTACTTAAGAATGAAGCATAAAGAAAAACATAGCAAATATCCACGAGAGCGTGTCATTTTTTCTGCAATATAATTATTCAAGAGGGCAATAGTTGCCAGCAAAATTGCATGATTTGCTCTTCACTAAAGAATGGATGAAAATGCAGTAATAAATAAAATTAGTTTGTATTTATTACATCTTTATGAGGCATCATTGTTAGGCCAAAGCAATGCCCCGGCCCTTACTCTTTTCTAGCTACCCTGTTTCTTACCCATATTTCCTTCGATGTGTACAAAAATTACACGTATTAAAAAGAAGAAATAGAAATACAGTATTCCCCCCCAATTCACTGCTTTGCTTTCCACAGTTTCAGTTACCAGTGGTCAACTGCAGTTCAAAATTATTAAATGAAAAATTCCAGAAATAAACAATTCATAAGTTGTAAGTTGCGTGCTGTTCTGAGTAGCGTAGTGACGTTTCGTGCTGTTCAGCGAGGATGTGACTCATCCCTTTGTCCAGTGTATCCAGGCCATATACACTCCCCTTCCCTTTAGCCACTTAGTAGCCGGTTCAGTGTCAGATAGACTGCCGTGGTATCGCGGTGCTTGTGTTCGCGTCACCCTTATTTCACTTAATAATGACCCCAAAACACAAGAGTAGTGATATCGGCAATTCGAATATGCCAAAGAGGAGCCGTAAAGCACTTCCTTTGAGTGAAAGGGTGACAATTCTTGACTTTATAATAAGGAAATAAATCATATGCTGAGCTCGCTGAGATCAATGGTGAGAACGAATCTTCTATCCATGAACTTCTGAAGAGGAAAAAGAACTTTGTGCTGGTTTTGCTGTCACACCGCAAAGTGCAAAAGTTATGGCCACACCTCACGCCACGTGCTCAGTGAGGATGGAAAAGGCATGAAGTTTGTGGGTGGAAGACATAAATGGAAAATGCGTTCCAGTGGACGACAATGAGTTGCTCCAGAAAACTGTCAGCCTACGCGAAGACTTCTGCAGGGGACCTCCTGAAACAAGTGACGTCAAGCCATTTACTGCAAGCGGGGGATGGTCACACAGAGTTAGGGATAGGTTTGGGCTGAACACTGTGACAGTTACTGGGGAGGCTGTGTCTGCCGAGGAAGCTGCTGCCACCTTTCTAGTTGGCAGAACTGAAGAAGTTGATTAGGCTTCAGTACCATCCATGGTTTGAGGCATCCACCGAAGGTCAGGGCGGACTGCTATGTCCAGCACAGAAGGTTTTGTGCATGTGCTATAGGTCACAGCACTATGTTGTTTACGCAAGCCGCTCATTACATTGACAACATTGCCAATGCGATGTAATGAGCCGGGAGAACCGAATGTTTATGCAGCTTTGGTATTAAACACAAATCACTGTCTTACATAAGAGTTAGGGAATTAATTAACCAACATTACATCTGAAGAGACGCTAAGGTCACGTCACCCCACTGCCTCATCTCACAAGTGAGGAAACAGACCCAAGGAGAAAATTGTGTCATAATTTTAAAATAAGAAATAATTGCAAATACGAAGGCAACAGGCTAACTTCAGAAATGTACTTAATACCAGAGAACCAATGGCTAAGAGAAGTCTATTCTAATAAGATAAATGAGAAAAATTAGAAGTGTATCGTCACATCATATTTTATGTAGATGGTAACAAAAATAATACTTATAAACAATACTAGTTAAAATAACAGTAGAAATGAGAAGCCCTGGAGTATGTGTGGGTGGGGTAGATTGCTTGATAAAATGATATGTAATCATAATTATTAAAAATGCAGTAAAAATTAATACAATGTAAATTATAAAATAAATCCAACCATTCATTTTAGAAAATAAGTACTACTAATCTTGGTGATCAGCTAAGCTGAAAAAGTTAATTCTTAATGTTATCAAAATAGAAAAACACAGCTGAATGGTAGGGCATTGTGATATCGGAGTCAATCAGGAAATTGAAGATTTACCAGATCAAATAATTCTATGATGTGGAATTTATAACAGTATTTTAATTTATTTCACAAATAATCCCAGATCCTCTGCTTGGTAACATATAGAAAATGGTATGAAAGGCAATGTGCACATTTTTATACATCATTAAATAAAAACTATATTGTATTATTCTTAATAGTACTTATCACACTCTGTATGTATCTGGTACTTAAATATTAAATATCGTAAAAAATACTATCATTCAGCTAATCCTTCTTTCCTTCAAGAGAAATGCTCCCCGAGCCTTGTCCGCAGCCTCGTCTTCTAAAACTAAACACATCCACATCACCTCCAACCAACTTCTCCTCTAAACTTTCATAATGTTATTGAAGACATAGTATTTTCTCAGAACATTCAGGCTCAATCACTTGGAGCCAGTTTTTAATTTTCCTTTAACTACGTCGTGTAAGTTTTGGAGAATCTGTCCTCCAACTTCTCGCTCATATGTATCCTTCCTTTTGATTCTTATACTATTCAAGGCCCTAGTTACTTCTCATCTCGTATCAGTTCCTCCTTATTCTCCCTACTCTGTCATACTCATAGACCCAGAGAGTCTGAAAGCTCTAATGGCTGTCTTTTCTTACGCGAAATGAAAAAGCCAACATGTGCCTCTTGAATTGCTACTGAAAGCCATGCACCACGCTGGACTTAGAGCTATAAGGATGGGCCGTAAGAGAAGCTTTCTCTTCACTTCAGTGCGTTGCTGTTGATGTAGCTCAGCCACACTCTTGCATTGCCTTTTAATGCCTTTTGCATTTCTGCTAACGTCGTCACTTGCTTAATATGCTGATACCCTTCTCACATTTCAAATTCCATTTCACGAGAGATTATCTAGATAATCTGGTCGATATTTTCTCTACTTGTCCAGTGCTTTGCAACAACCTACCTCTTAGGACACTGCCCAGCATGAAGAAGAGCTGCCCTTTGACTGGTGGCCACTGCTTTAATCCCCTCTGAGAACAGGAGGAAATACAAGGTTCATGACTGGACCTCTGGGCTTAATGAATTGCCCCAGCTTAATCCTTGAGCTGGTCAGTTTCCTTCAGTGCACAGCTAGTGTGCTTACAGGGAACCTGCTGTCCTAACAGGAGAATGACAGTGCCATTTACGAAATCTAGGGAAAAAAAAGAAGACACGTTCATTTCGAGGTGCTTTAGGAATATTTGAGATGAGTAACCCATTATGTAGTTGAAACATGGATCTGGAGCTCAGAAGAGGAATACGGACATACAAATGGAAGAAACACATTTGAGAATCACAAGGATGTCAGTGATGACTGGCGCTGAATGTAAAGGATATTGATCCATGCAGCCATAGAGGGTGTCTTGAATATCGAGTCAATAATGTAACCCTGGGGAATATCAGAAAAACAACAGCCCATGAGGAGAGTGGAAAGAATCAGAACAGTATGAGAAAAGCAAGACTTACTTTTGTCGTGGACATCCTGAGTGTGAGCAAGTCTTGTGGAAGAGTTTCCCGTTTTAGTTTTTCTATCTTCTTTTTCCTTTTTGTATTTCCAGTACATGTTCCAATACCTGAGTCACCTGGACTTCTAACCATTACCCAGTCATTTCTCTTGCTTCCTGCAACCTGTGCTTCCCTCGCACCCATAATTCTCTCCTTTGCTTAATCGTGCATGGCACAGTCCAGATCTGAACTTATGTTTTGAGCTTACTTTCTTTTCCGTGTGATTATTTGTATACTTTTTCTAATTCCTTCACGAAGTTTTTACTTCTCTTGAGAACCCAGTGTTTAGTTGTTCTACTTCTTATTTTGCTGGTACTTATTAAGTGTTCAAAATCTATTTTTCGGTTGACAGCAGTATCATTCATTCTGCCTAAGTCATCTTTTGCCTCTCCCACTTTTCCTCTCTACTCTTACTTGCCTGTCTCCTAGTAGGAAAAAAAAACTCTTTGAAGTGTAAACACATGACACCTTTCCGAGAAAGAGAGAAAGAAAAAAAGCAAGTCTTCTTAGGCTGAAGTTTGACAGTAATATGAGTGGTGAAATTTCATTTTCTTACATAGATTAGTTGCAGAAAGGTTTGGCAAGGAAAGTAAACACTTTCCATGTCCCTTGTAAATCTAGTGTTACATGTTATTGAAGCATGTTTATAATCAGGATTCCACTTTTTCAGATATAAACAATGCACGCTAAAATTAATGAGAAAAAGTAAAATTAACATTTTGAACTATCCCACATTTTTGTCATGTGCATGATCAAGAGTTGAAATTATTATAGTAACTTATAATGAACTTTCTAACACTTTCGAAAGTTTTATTTAGAGAAATACTTCTGAGTGAGGCTTTAGTACATTTTTAGGACCTTATGGCTTTCTCTTTCTCTTTTTTTTTATTTTTTATTTGCTAGAGATAGGATTCCCTATTCCCAACAATAGCTTGAAGAACAAGATGACAATTAATTTCAGTGTGTGTGTGTGTGTGTGTGTGTGTGAGAGAGAGAGAGAGAGAGAGAGAGAGAGAGAGAGAGAGAGAGAGAGAGAGAGGAGAGAGCGTGAGCACGCGCTTGAGCAAGCGCAAGCAGAATAGCTGACCATATAAACTTCCCTTAACAACAGGCTCTCAGCTGTTAACATTGTATTTTCCAATATCTGCCTGGGCTGCATCATTTAATTTTGTTTTGTTTGCAATAGCATATATCCAATCTTTAACAAATTCTTCCAGTTGTTTCTTTCTGCTCTTGGCATTATAATCAATTAAGGTTTTCTATTGAACTGTTTCCTAATTTTCCTTCATCCATCTTCACACCATAAAGAATGAAATATATGACTAGGCGAAAGCTCATGTTTATTTGTGTATACCTTGTTTTATTCCTTGTAGTTGAAGCAGGTCTTTTGCTTTTCTTTGTCTTAGGTTCCCTTATCTCAGCCTGAACTTCCCCAGCTTTGCCTACTTAGCGGTGTTTCCTTTAATCCCAGGCAAGCCAAAAAGCAAATTTCAGAGTATTCACAACCACAAATAAACCATCTAGTGCCTATCAGGCCATTTCGTGATGTCATTTCATCAGTATATCCTTAATGGCTCCATGCGATAACCGATGTTATCGCTGAGCACCAATCACTTGAATCGTCCGTTAAGGGCCACACGTAATTTTAGTGATTGCGGTTCCTGTCCAGATAACTGAAGGTTAGCTGGCTGGCTCAGCATCACAGCTCAGATTCCCTATCACTTCTTTATTACATATATTCTCACACGTATCTCAACACAATCTTTATATGCCAGCAACTGAGAAATCCTAGTTGTCAGTCTCTTCACGGGTTGATTAGAGTTGTTACTGGCAGTCAGCATTCAAGTGTCTTAAAATCCATCGCCACATATCTTGATGTATTTTAATTATAGCCCGCGTGCATGAAGAAGGACTGTTTGATTTTTATGAGAAATCATATATTGTCTGTATCAAAATGACCTTGTGCTAGAAGAGAAAGAATGGAAGTAAGGATATAGAATATAAGAATTGAAGAGGCCAATCCGTGAAATGTCTTCTAAATATTTGTTACTCTGTGAAGTATGACATACATTTTTAAAGTCCTGGTTTCTATTTGTGTCCTTAACTAATAAAAATAGTTTGAGAGATGCCATATGTTTATCTTTCTGCCCAGTCATAAGGAACATCACAGACAGAGGTGACCCTGAGCCAGACCGAGAATCGGGGGCTTCCTTTTCACTTCCCCTGTAATAAAATCCTCAGGATAGCATTTCCTATGCCAATAAGATGACCTTTCTTCCTTCCTGAGTCTTTCTAGAGCATTAAAGACTGTACCCAAGGGAATTTGGTTAAAAGGGGTAAGAAAATCCTTTTGGTTTTTTTTTTTCTTGTCTATTTTTGAGATTACCTTGATCATGTTTTGTTTCACCTTTTTCATTTTCTGCTTCTGTCATATCTTTGATACAGCCCCAGAGTCATGTGGGAATCGATGCAATAAACTAAACAGCCTTAAAATTCCTGATGGTAAAGCGTGCCATTTTATAACTTCACCTCTAAAGAAAAAAGACTCTTCTTAAAATCAGAAGAAAATAATTCTAATCTCATTCCTATACAGATTGATAGTGCCAGTGCGTTTAAAGAATATCATGCTTGGAAAAGAGAGCACGTTTTATAAAATGCCTAGGTGTCAAAGAACTCAAGTAAAAGACGTTGGTTTTGGAGACTTGGGGAAAATGGCAGAATTCGCCCTTTGTCTTTTCCAAGCATTCTTGTTTTTGCAGTGTTGTCAATAGGGTTTGGCATTCCACGTGGTAAGTTCATATAGGCACCCATTGAAGGTTTTAAAGAGTTTTCCAGACTAGGGCAGAGTTTAAGAAATAACGTGAATGTAAATAGATGCACATTAGATGATTGATTTCATAAAACGGTGGTGTTTCTAAAGTGATAGAAAGCAGTTATATAGTGAAAATCAGTATGTTTTTTTCTCCCTACTTGCATCATTTAAAATGTTTGAATATTAAGGTTATTAGAGGGGGAAAAGGTTTTAATTATCTTTCAAATAAAGATTTTTATTTTCTGAGATAAAAAAATTTAGAGAGATCACTGCAAAGGATTATGGAACATTTTAGTCACCAGGTAGTTTTTAAAATTATTATTGTTATTGTTATTCAAAGTGATAAAAATCTTTGTGGAGGAAAAATATTATACTTCTTGTTTGCAAACATTATATATATACATATATGCATTTTTTTAAGAAGTAAAAATTATCTGTATTCCTAGAACTTGGAAATAACTTTTTAAATTTGGTTGCATATGCTTATATATATCATAGATAGACAGATAGATCAGTAAATAGATAGACGGACTGATTGACTTAGGGAGAATTGCAGAATTTAGATAATTGTAGATAGGTAGGTAGATGGAAGGGCAGATAGAAAGGATACATTTGCATACATATATAATATTTTTAACAAAATCGTGCTCCTATTAGGCATACTCTTTTTAGCTGATTTTTTTTCAGTGTTATGTCATTCTGAGTCACTCTTTGCAGATCTCCCCATTCAAAAAATATAACGCACTTGCCGCCCTGGCCCCTGCCCTCTTTCTCCAGGACTCCATGCCTGGTTGAGCATCTGTCAGCGTCTCTTCCCTGACCAGCTACTATGAGGCTGTAACCAGACCTCAGCATTGACAGTAGCATAGATTGCTGCTTCCCCATTCATCAGAAAGACAATGCTGCCTTACAGGGCTCCATCCCAAGACCTAGGGACTCACGGGCTCACCTTTGGTGGCTGTGGTCATCCAGCATGGGGACAGAGGTGTTAGCTCTTGATACTACCGGGGAAAGGAGCACTGTCATAGTCCAGGGCTCTGAGTTCGGTCTCTGAGGTGGAGATTGTATCAGGGAGGCTCAGAAGAGGGAGCTGCAGGGCCGGTTCTACCTGGGAGGCTATGAGGTGATGAGTGGAGAGACTGATGGTTCCCTGTGAGCGGCAGGAGCCAGAAGAGCTCCCCAATCACCTGGAATCCTTCCAGCTAAGAACGGTTTGGGGGTGGAGCACCAGACACTTTAGCACTTATGTTATTAACCTGGCATAACCTAATAGGAGTTTGTGCCAGAGTCTTTGGCGTGGCTTTTACTTTGAACATATTCATTGATTTTTCTTCCTCCCTTTAGAGGAACCTGGGAGAAAAAACTATCATATTGCCAGGAACTGTTACGAAGAGTAGAGACCATGCTGGCAGATGGTTGAAATCATCCATCCATCCATTCATCCATTCATTCACTCAGCAAATATTTTGTGAGCCTGTGCCATGTGTCATGCTCTTAACTAGGCACAAGGAATCAAAGATGCATTCTGTTGCCAGCTGAATCTCCTTGACGCTTGGAACAGCAGGTGTGCTTTGTTATATCCTGAAGTCAGTTGCTAGCGGAGCCAAGAACATTAAATATAAAGGGAAGTTTAGGAGATATCTGGAAATAGCATTGCTGTAGTCTGCAAAACCCACTGACACGAAATGCTCATTTAAGTATGTGAATATTGGGAATCCGGGGCACACGTAAATAAAGAATCCACCTGATACATTTCAAAAACTGCCTTCTGAACTATTTAATTAACAACCTATGAAAAATATACTCTTGAGACCTAAGTGGATAATAGATGTCACCTCTCTTCTATAAAAATGCTATGCTACCTGTAAAACTTAATTTTAAAATGAACAGTCAGCACTTGGCACGAGCTGTCTCTCTCGAAGTTTCACCCATCCTGGTTTGACACAGATAATAAAGAAGGGCAGCATTTACCCTCGTGGCTGCCACGGACAGTTTTATTTATCGTTGGATCATAAGGTGTAGTGTTGTCTCCTGGGTATGAAAATTGATTGACAGGGCAGATGGTCTTTATTGTTCCTAAAGTTCTCTTTAGTAAACGACACACTAATTCTTTAATGCTTTCATCTATCTAACCCTCCCTGTGCAATTAAAATTGGGTGACACATTTTTATGGTCACCGAACGAGCATAAATTGGCATTAATTAGGGGTATTGTAAGGTAATTCCCTATTCAAGAAGGTACGTGCAGCCGGGAGGAGCACAGGACTGCTAATAAAGTTCTCAAAATCACCTCTAACGCTCATGCAGTAAAGAGGTTATGCTCCTGTCTTCATAGGGTAGGCTTTGCAGGGGGGAAAAAAAAGGTTGAATTTTTATACTAATCTTATGTGTTCAGACATTCATCGTCTGTCTTCCCCCTAACTCCACCCTCCCCAACCCCCACCACCTGATCCTGAAATAACATAGGTCTTTGGTAAGAAACACAGACAAGCTCTTTGGATTAATCAATTCTTTAGTTAATCAATAGAAGACATGCCTTCTAGGCTTGCATTCAGGGTACTAGAGTCTGAGGATTCTTATGCTGAGCACAATGGCTTCAATGAGCCATTAGGTGAAAAACCACAATGAGGCATTTAAAAAGCTTTGCGATTAGATCAGAGGCAAACTGTTGACCTTAGCAGACTCCCTCCTCCCAGTATCCAAGGTATCAATGTAAACCGTTGCTGTCGGATGGGCAAAAATGATTTCTACCTTTTAACATTCTCGTGGTCCTATGAAATGAAAATGGCTGACCTCCCTGATACTCACTCCATGCATCGATAATGGCAAAAGGAAATTCATATGTTGAATAAAATGCTTATGTTCCCAAATGTAAACCAGTGGGTGGGCTGTGGAAGACTATCAGAGAAGAAGAGAAAGTGTAGGGCAAGGCCTAGCAGGCTGGGTTAGCTCAGTGTGCCCCGGCCCTGGCCCACTTACACTGTGACTCGGTTTCCAAATTGATAAAATAGAAGCATCACTTGCCACAGAAGCCAGTGATATCATTTTTAAAACAAAGGACTACATGCACTTATTTATTCAACAAACGTTTATTGAGCGCCTGTAGGGTGCTGTGGGGCAGGAAGACTCTTTACCCTTCTAGGTTCTTCCAGGTGGTCTAATAATCAAATCCACATGAGACAGATTGAAAAGAGAAAATGACCAAATCTAATTACATATGTCTGCACGGTAACCCCACATACATGAGAGTCAGACCGGACATGCATGAGAGGTTCAGGGATGAAGTTACAGGAGCTGTAAGTGGGGGCTTCAGAGGGGAGGGACGTCGCAGGGCGGATGAGATGAACAACAGATGTTCCGTAATTAGAAGTTTGCCCTGTGGTATAGGTGGGTCGTAAAAAGTTGTCTCTGGTAATGACTCTTATTAAGGGCAAAACTCCAAATTCATATTCTTTAAGGGAAAGCTAAAAATTTCCCATTAGCCTCTAGAATCTCCATTTCCTTCAGCTTAGAATAATTCATATACCAAAGTGGCACGTGTGGGGAGTCCCGTTCTGAACCCTTCAGTGCCAAATGCTGTTCTTGACACCCACACCCTACATTAGAGCAGACGGAGCAAGGAAGAGATGTCAGGTGTGTGTTCGGACAGGCTTTGCCTTCCGGTCGTGCCCAGACCTGAGGAAAATCACTGCCTCTTCTCACTCGCTTTTTCTGCTCATGTCTCTGTGCCCACACTCCCCCGTTAGTGGAACGATGAGCAGTCAGCAGCATTTAGATACCGTTTTCTCAAACTCTTCCCTTTCAAAGCTATGCAAATTGTGTAAGTATAGAATCCAAGTTTTGGAAATGGGAGAGGTGATTGGTGTGGCTGCTTGGTTCTCCTTTACAAAAATCGAGTGTCATCTGTTCTCTATGGTCATTTTTTTCTATCTCAGCAAGTAGGAGAGAGATTAAATACTTTTTCTCAGCTGCTACCTTCTTGAGTTTGAATAATAAACAAATCTCTCATTTAAAGCAGTGAATCGGGACTATTTAATGTGTGTTCATTCCATAGACACCCCTAATCTCGTGCCATAGAATGTTTTTCATTATCTAGTAGTCTTACGTAGATGCTAAATGCTGATTTCAAGGTTTGTCCCTCAAAATGAAGTTCTCATACATAAAAGGAATCTCTGCGCTTTTAAATTTTTCATTCTGTCCACTTTTCAAATCATCTGGTTTAGTGGAGCTCTTGTAACTCTTTGATACAATTTTCATCACTTGTAACCTTTATATCTTTTAGAATTTTTTGCATGATGCTTAGTTCTTACCTTGTCAACAAGAAATAGCACTGCTGGTTTCTGCTGCCGAATATTCTACATTAAAATTCACGATATTTAATGTTACTTAGGAAAGAAATTGGCACAACATCTCTATGGTGCATCTGCTGGGTATGGCTGTCAGTTATTATAAGAGGGTTTCTAACAAATGACACACCAATGCCTTGACTTTCAAAGCCCTTATGCAGAGTGTCAATCATTTACTCTCTGCCTGTTCAAATGAGCATTCTTCCAAGAGCACCTTTAAGGAGTGTGTCTGCCCTGACTTTAAATCAAAAATTCTTTCTGGCCCAGTTTTATCTTGTGGAAAATCTTCACTGTAATGGAAATGTGAAAGGGCAGAAATGACCCATTTGGAGTAATAACGAAGCGCTTTTTAATACTAATGTTTAGTATTCTTTGTTGTAAATTCAGAACTTCATTGTTCTTTCTCATACTGTCCCCTCCAACATGTCCTGCTTTCTCAATATTCTGTTAGTTGCGAATAATTGTTTACATTGAGAGCCTGTGTCAAATTGAGCAACTTTCACCTTTGAAGTTAAAAATGGAAACATATAAGGAACAGTAATAAGCAGGAGTTATAATATGTGTTATTTAGCAGCCCTGAAAATTATTTGATTCACCATGTTTCCAAAACAAATCAGACGATAGCCATAATCGTTTACGGTCCACATTCCATGGCGTGTTAGCAATGATTACTAGAGTCCGAATACAAATTTGGACTTTGATTGGGAAAGTAGGTTTTAATTTTAGAAAACTATTTCTGGAAATAAATCAATTAATACTGTAAAATAGGAAGCATGCTGTATTAAAAAAAAAAAAACATATGTTTACTCTTACTCTCCGTTAATTGACTAGCATTGAGCAAATACATTTCATTTCAAATAATGAATAATTTATATACTAATTTTGTATCTTAAAGAAGTAAATAATTTTTGAAATTAAAGACACACTTATTATTTTCCCTTCTTTCATTCCTTCCACAGACATCGATTCAATGCCTACTATGAGCTCAGTATTAGAAATGTATGGACTCGTGCCCTGGATCTTATCAGAGACATAAACAGAAACGATGTTAAACACCAAACACCATCGTTAATAGCTTTCCTTATATCTTTTTCTTTCCTGGAGGTGAATTGAAGGTGGTTTGGATAATTCAGACATAAAAGTTAAATGTTCTACCTAGTAGAACAACAAGCGATAGTTTCCTGCAAATATACCGTCTCGTCTTATTGTCCCCACGGTGCACATCGGCGCTCCTAGGTACTCTTCATCAAATCTATACTCTTTCATTTAGTTGGATCACTAGGCAGTAAACTTGTTGACCTCATTGTCTTCTATATTGTCTGCCTCTCGGTAAATATTGGATAATAAGGAAAGAGTAAACCAAAACAACGTATGATGAGGTTCAGGAAGTACGACCTCCGATATGGCACCTTGACATTCGAATATCTTCAGCTGAAGGGGCTGAGAAAAAGATGGAAGCGAAAAGGTCGCTCTGCCCTCCCCACTCCTGTTCCCACTCTGAGCCTTCTTCCCTGAAAGCAGGAAGTGAACCTCTATGTGAAAGACACCCTCCCCATACCTGGCATGGAGAAAAAAGCCTTATCAGCAGAAGGGGAATTTAGGGCCCAGAAGGCTGTATAAACAAACCTTGTTAGGCGAACCGTTGCCTTCGTAGTTACTTCTATACCATTTACTACCCAAGGCTTTTGTCTTGTCAGTTCTATACAAACGTATTGTGTCTTTGTCTAAAAGGTATAATGCCTTTGTTTTCTTGTGATAGCTGGCCCCCACTGCGTACATGGAAAAATGCAATGAGATATGTATGCTTTTGTCTTGTTAATATCTCTTTGTCAGTTTAATTTTCACACTCAGCCAGCGACCCTAAGAGAGTCAAGGAAAACCTTTTTCTGCCCTGCACTGTTCTATAATCACTAAATGTAACCTTTTAATAAGATAACTCATACTTCTGAATTTTCTGGATCTAAGATCCCAATTAAGAGTACCAGACTCCCACAAGAACTGTTCTTTACTTGCAAAAGTATTAACAGCAACAACAACACTTAAAAAGGAAGCCTTCAGCCAAACTTTGTGGACTCAATAGATTAAATACAATCTGGAAAACACGTTTTTGCCTTCTTATTTAAACCAACCCTCTAAACCTCATAGGTTTGGCTTTCACTAATGTTTGTTGCTTTTCCTTGGTGACAAGCACAAGTACCTCTTCAGAAATCATTAAGTATGCTTTCAGAATGTATTAGGAAAATAACTATTTATTTACAGGTATTTCTGAGAGAATGATTGAGCAGAGAAGGGAATAGAAGGAATTGGGCATCTCTTGCCAGAATATCTAACAGCTTGAACTTCATGAAAAAAAAATATATATATATGTAAAATATAAGTAAAAAAATAAGTAAATATATATACATATATATATATATGTATGTATATATATTTATAGTGGAAACAATCTTTTCCATCCTTAGACATCTGCCCCAGAAATGAACAAAAACTCCCTTAATTTAACCGAGAGAAGGTAGCTTAATTATGCAAATCAACAGGAGATTGACCCTGCCGTGGATTTTTAATAATAAACTAATTGCCCAATAAGGAAATCAAATTAGACTTTAGTGGCAAATTTCTGTTTGAGTGTGCTGGGAGTTACAGAATCAACTCTGTTATACAGTAATGGTCCTGGAGCTGATATTTAGTTTGCCAGATGACGGTACCAGTCTCTCTTTTGGCATGTGTTCTCTTAAGTGCTGACTTTTAAAATTTCACTTAAGTCCACCTCAGCCCTTTTCTAACGATCTCTAAAATGAATCTCAGTTGTCTCGTCTGCTTGTTTACAAGACTACACAACAGTGACAATTGGTTAACCATGAAAGCCTAGTGAGGCTTTTTCCCTTAAGCATTAGTAAGTAAAATATTTTCTTCTGTAGTCAGAGTGACACACAGCAAAAGGGGTCATTTTCTTGGTGGGTTTTTATCATGGAAGAGCTACTTGGAACTTTGAATAACTTGCAGGGTACAAAGCTCTTTTCAGACATGTTTCTATAAAATATACATTTTTTCTCTTATTCTTTACTTCAAGAATCTTAGAGAACAGATCAAAATAATTTTAGATAGAAGAACATCTTGACTTCTTAATGACAAAAATATATTTTTTCTCTTCCTGTAAAATCAAGACAATAAGTGGAGAGAAAAACTTAAACCTAGATTTATAACTGGAGAAATTTCCAGACTTACTAAGAAAATATACTGAAGAGGGAGGAGAGAATTTTCTTTTACTAAATTGCTCCCACTTTACCATGACTCTTTTCTTTAAAAAATGGATCTTCCATCTTCGGACGTGGCTAAGCATCGGAAGTTAGCTGACTTTATAAATTTGTTATTATTCAACAAGTATTTATTGGAGCCGACTATTAACAAAAAAAAACACAACAGGTCCAGAAAGGAGTCACTTGTTCTAAGCCCACATCAGTAAACCAAGTCTCAGGTGCAGTTCAGCCTCTCTCAGGAATGTGACCTGTAACCAGTCAATCCGGAATTTCCTGATACATATTGGTGAGGTCATCTTCATGATAGAACTCTGACCTTCCCCCGAAGAAAGGTGACTTTGCTGGAAACAATCCCTTTCTTGTCAGAAAACTTCCTTTTCCGCTCCTTCCTGTCTATAAAAGCCTCCTGTTTGGCATAGTTCCTTGGAGGACCCCTCTCTCTGCTGCTTGAGGTGCTGCCTGATTCATGAATTATCGAATAAAGCCAATTAGATCTTCAGATCTACTCAGTTGAATTTTTTTTTTTTAACACTTTTTAGTTGAAAGGCATAATATTAGGCAGAGGGGATCAGAACGGAGTTAGAGAAAGGAAACAAATAAGTTTGCTGAAGTCACAGAGGTTACGAGTTGGCAGAGAAGACATACTTCCATAGGGACTTAACTTTCTAAGCGAATTAGATAAAATTTCAGACCTGAAGATTTGTAGATATTTGCTAGATAAAGGGTATGAGGGAGACATTTCACTTTGAGGGAACGCCATATGTTAAAGCTCTGAGGCTGAAGCCAGCAACTACACGCTGAAGAAACAGACGAGTCCTTTGTGGCTGGTATACACGGTGCAAGGATGAATAGCAAGATGTAAGGCTAACAGACCCTGGAGAAGTGAGATCGCACATGACCTTGGAATGCCAAAATGTGTCTTTAAGCATGGCTCGGTATGACTAAAATGTATTTCAATTTCAGAAAATATCTTTAAGTATTCATATTTGAAAGTAATTTTTGAATAAAAAATGATTACATTAATTGTTCTTATTTTCCAGAGCTACGCTTTTTTTTTTTCCCCCAGAATATTTGTTCAAAGCAAAGGCTAGGGGGTCCACTCAGCCTTCAAAGTCCATCATTTCCATAGTCTTTCTTTGACTTAGAATGTTATGAGAAGACACTTTACTTTCCCAGTGATTTCTTACTCAGTTTGCCCAGCTGGCACTGGGAGCTCTGCAAAGGCTGTGACTTTGGAGACAATGGAGTGAGGAGCAGAGTGGACTTTCTTTGAGGCTCAGTTACCTCATCCATAGGAGATGCACTAGAATACCTTCCTTTCAGAGTTATTGTGCAGTTTGATAGTAGTTTAGGTAATGGCCAGCACGTACGATTTCCAAACCCCGTTCCAGAAGCTATTCATGTAAGATGAACTTCTTTTACCCCTACTACAACACTATGAGGTAGGAGTTCCCCCATTTTACAGATAAGTACACAGACAGAGGGAGTCTACATGAATTGTTCCAGATTATACCGTTAGTAAAGAGCAGAGCTGAGATTAGAACTGTTTCACTGTCCTGCTTCTGGCACATAGTAAAATAATAATGATGTACCGTTTCTCATTCAAGATATCCAAAATCTATAAATTTAACTTGTGCACTTTTATTAAAGCTGATGTATTTCAAGTAAACAATCTATTTATTGGCCAATCAGATATTTTGATATATCACTTATGTCTTGTGGCAAATTAGCAAATAACATTAACTGCTAAATCTTTGAGTCGGTAGGGTGAGGTCAGAGCCTCAGTCTATTGTTTTTAATAGACGAGGCTGACAATAAAGGTGTGAGAATCAGGCCCCAAACTTCCCAGAGGATGTTGGAAATCAGATATGAAAATATGAAAAATATACCAGAGTTCTAGTAATTAGTTACTGTAAAAATCATTTTTATTAAATGGAAAAGACAGAGGAAGGAAAACCCTGAGATCTTGGGGTTGCCATGAGGATCAAGTGAATTAATTAAATCTGTAAATCACTTTAAGACAGTATCTGCAGTAGAGGGCGTGTTCAGTAATGTTAACTGTTACTGCTACCTTTTTTGTTACCGAATTTCATCTGTCTCTTTTTGTAAACAGGACCTTTAGTTATTGTGGTCACTGGAGTAATTGTATTTTTTTTGCGTACTCTAATAATGTATGCGTGTGAAAAATCTAGAAACAGTAAATGAAATTTTGCTGTGAGAAAGTGGGGTTCCAAGATGCCCAATCAAAGACTTGCCATAGAAAACGGACAATTATGGCATGAGAGAGGCATGCCCTGTACGGGGTAGGAGACTCGCAGTTAAAGAGAAAAGGAAATGAGTAAAATGAGTCAACCTTGAGATTTCTATTTAAAAGGATTTTTAAAAGGCTTAAATCAAGAAGGGTAAGGGAAAGGAGAAAATGGATGACAGCAAAATTTAGGAAGCTGGAAACAAAGTCGGTCTGCATGGGTAAGTGGCTGTTGGAGGTGGCATAGGCAGCAGGGAAGATTTAGAAGCAAACAAGTTCACGCTGTAGAATGCCAGAAAGTGCAAGAATCAGAAGCACCAATTATTTTAGAAAGTAAGGGTACAGGGGGTTAAAACAGGACTATTTGAAAGTCTATCTCTGAAGTACTTGATGTGTTTCAATTTATTTAAACAGGATTTATACCCGTGTCTGCAAGTTTGGGGATGGATATAAAATTATAATTACATGCAACCATGAGAAAATCCCTTCAAGAAAAGCAAAAAAAAAAAAGTTAAAAGAAAGGTGTTAGTGAATACTAATATTGATATTATAAATACAGATACGAATATATGGAGAGATAAAGTATATGCATGTGTGAGGAGACAAAGAGGATAAAGTTCAATTCCTGTAGTAGGACATCAATCTAACACCTCGAATGAAAACAAAAGAAAAGGAGAGAGGGAGAGAAACAGCCCAGGAAGCCTGTTATTTAGACCCATAAAAGGAGATTCCAGAAGAAACAACCAAAGGAGCTGAAAGTCATTCCCCCTGGGGATCGTGGATCAGCTCAGGGACAGGACGAGAGGGAACAGCTACATTTTATTTTAAGCCTAAGAGAACTATTTGACTGATCTAAAACCATATCTATTTATATCTTTGATAGATACAAAATTGCATTAAAAGAAAAAAGAGTATCCTTGTATATAGTAGGAATGGAAATTCTTACAACAAAGTCAAGTTAAAAGAGGTGTTGACAAGTACCCAAATTAAGGTAAAGAATGGGGTGCATTGTAAATGGTGAAGTGCATTGAGGAATGCAGTCATATGTCAGGGGGCAGGTGGGAGAAAAGTGGGGAAATAAGTTAAACATAAACATTTACCATACTTCTGCTTCTTTAATGCTTCGTGCTTAAAGGGGCTTTAGCATACTCTTAGCTCTTGACAGCCTGTTGATACTGAGGATGCAATAAAGTCATCTAGTTCAATGAGTAGGCCCATATATCAAGTTAAATCCCTTGGCATGTTGAGTTGGTCACAGCTCACGCAGCTTCTATTTCCTGTAAAATTATGGCAGTGATACATGTAGATATATATTTAAACCGTGCCCAAGAGTAAACTTTCTGTTTTATAAGTCAGATAACTTATCATATAATCAGATAGCTGAAAGAGACATTAGAAGTTATCTGGTTCCACCCTTTGTTTGATTCTCGAATTCCCTGCACATTATTCCTATTTAGTGAAGACTGTTTCCACATATCTTAAGTTTTCTCCTAATGACTGTATAAAGATTGATTATTAGATGATCAGTGTACGTGGAAAGATGAACCATGAGTACCGTCAGTAATCCAGAACATGTTTGTACATCACTGATTACAGTGGGATTCCGCACAGATATTTTGACATGGTAAGGTCTTCCTTGACTAGATATAATGTGAACTCAAGGACTTCCCATGGATGTCTTCAGATAGATCCAGGGCTTGTGTTCAGCAAGCGAGAAGGGATGAGGGTCTTGGTCAAGGGTTCGTGGCTTCTCAGATATTCAAAAAGATGTACAAGATTCCATTTTTTAATTGCTAGAAATCAAACAGCTATTAGACAGGCCGAATGGAATTACAAGGGTGGTATAAATGGCTGACGAACATCTAGAAGTTCTTCTATCACGGTTCATCCCGACCTGAGAGTTAGGTAAAGGAAGACCCCCCCCTTTGCCTAACTGTGTGGCTGTGTTCACACACGGAAGTCATAACGGAGGTGGCAGAGGCGGATCCTCAAGAATAAAGAGGTTGATCGTCATTTTTAGTGAACATATTTTTTTAATTGTTATGCAAGTCACGCCTTCATCATCACTTACCAAGGCCACATCCAGCCTGTATCCAGCCTCTCTGATCATGTTTTCCTTCTCTTCAATCAAACATCCATAGACCTTCCCAAAATATAAACTGATAGCATGAAAAAGGAATTTTTGCTTAATATGCTTGCTTCCCCTCCCGAGTGACCTGACATCCACCATGTCTAACTTTTGCCCTGAGACATTAGATATGTACATGCTCTTTCATTTCTGCGTCTTCACATGTTTCAACTCTGTGTCTGAATCGACAAACTCTCTTACCTGCTTTGGAAACTTCTATCTGTGTTTCATGTCTTGACTAAAATATCACCTTTCTGGAAGCCAACTCGGAATAGCCCCATGCAAAAATAGATAATTCCTCCTTTATTATAATACTTATATTTTAACCACATATAAACTTTTTTTAGAGTGTGCTCCTGGGAGTACTAGAAATATCTAACAAGGGTGCTTTCTTTTAATCATGAGTTGTCCAAATCAAAAACTTTTAAGACCATAATTTTTCAAGATCTTTTTCAGTGTTTACCGTCGGCAATGCTTTATTCCATTTTTCTCACTACGTTCGAATTCTGGTAAGTTCTGTTTTATCCAAGGATAATAAATTTAGTGTACCTGTCGACTGGAATGACCTTCAACCTCTTTCATGTATTTCTTTACTAAAATGTCATCTTCGCAGTGGAAACGTCTCAGGTCACCCCCATTTAGAATTGTACCCCGTTTTCCTCTTTCCTGGTTTTTCTTCTTTGTATCTCTCATCTCCAACAAACTATATATATTTTCCTTATTTTCTTTATTGTTGGTCTACCCCTCCACTATTATGTTAGTTTCTAATGAAGATATATTTATCTGTTTTGTAAAGTGTGCCAAGAACAGTGCCTGACACACATAGTAAGCCCTTATTAGTTAAGTTAGCTTTTTATTGTACATACATAGGTTTATTGCAGTGCATTAAAAAAATGTGTGGTCTGCAGTTTCTACCTAAAATGTTTATTGAGATTTTGGAGCATCTGTGGTTCAAGATAGCATTATTTGTGTTGTGCATATCTCTTATGACAATATATAGAGAGATTTGTTTCATATTCAATTAAGAGAATCAAAAATTTTATTTGTTTTTTTAATTAAAAATTTAAAAAAAAATTTTTTTAGGAAAGGCAACCCTTGGTTGACCTCACAGGTTGCAAGGACCTTGTCAGCTTACAATCCCTTATTTTTTAGTTTTTATTTTTTATGCCTACAGCACCTGGTCTTCCTGGGCGGTCTCCCATGCAAGTACTAACCAGGCCCGACCCTGCTTAGCTTCTGAGATTGGAGGGGATCAGGCTTGTTCAGGGTGGCATGACCGTAGATGAGAATCAAATATTTAATACAGAAGTTTAACTCACTCATATTATTGCCTCTAAACCTTTTAAAAATATATATGCCCTCATCTACCACATTGGGATTGTGTTAATTTATACAAGAGCTTCATATTCCATAAAAATTATCTTATTAAAATAAAATATTTATATATCATGACTTCTACTATTATTTTTATAACATTAATGGTAAGTTATTTATAATCATCTCATAAAATTATTAGTCTCATTAATTTAATCGGTACCCATATTCACTTTAATCCTTGTTAATATGGGCACCTCATTATGGCATTCTTGATTTTGAGATGACTATTTTTGGCTATAGGCATGAGTAACTTTCTGAAGAATTTATAAAATTGGCACATTTTGAGTGGCTTAATTAAGAAAGTTTTCTGTTGACTTCAGAACTAAATGATAATAAGCTGGCTCCGTACAGCGTTTTGCGTTATAATATTTGACCTCAAATTCTATGGGCCCGAAATAATATGCAACTGTTAAAAAGAATGAAAAAAATATGTAGGGTCTAATATAGCAAAACCAACTGCTAACATAGGAAATTTATATTTAGAAAGTACGAAGTAACACATACAGAATAATAGAAGTTGAGATGGTAATTTTAAAGTGCTTAGAACAGTGTTCGGTGTGTAGCAAATGCTATGTAAGCATGTATTAGTGTGTGTACTTTATTGTCTGTCTAGCTTATAGATAGCTATGTACTGTGTTCAGTGGAGGATGCACAAGTAACTGCAAGTATTGATTACCTTCAGGTAAGGGACTAGGAGACGGGAGAGTAGAAGGAACTCGATTTTCATTTATCGTATAACGTACAGTGTGAATTTTTAACATATATACATATTATTTACACCTAAAATGTCTTTAAGAAATAAATGTAAAAAAATCAAGCTAATTCTAGAAATCGAGCTTCCTTCTTTAAAACTCAATAGTCCAGGTAATAGTTATGAGGAAGACTTTATCTTTGTACCCTTGTATGAATTTGACTTTTCTGCTTGTTTACCTGTATATGTTTTCCTTAATTTTGAAGTTTTTATAAGGCCATGTTCTACCTGACTTTTTTAAAACTTGGCTTTAATCATATTAAAATACTTTATCTGGTAAACTTGAATTTCTTCAGGTCACAGAAATTTTCTTCCATGTTTCCTGTTGTATAATTGATCATTGCTTCTCTTCGATTTTCACATTTTTCCTTTGGGAGCACACGTGTTTTATGGTTTGGAACACCAGCCTAAGTCCACCAGAACTGTCACTTATTGTTTTTTCTCGAGGCGCTCACCTCCTTCTTCTTTTCTACCGTATTCTGGGTGGGATGTTGAGCTGTGTATCACCCACACTGAAGATGTGCTTTACACTGCATATTTATGATATTTGAGTAAATACCATATTTTCTCTACTTATAAAAGAATAGTCTATCAAAACTAAGGCCAGATAGATGATATATAAAAAGTATTTACTCAAATATCATAAATATGCAGTACTCTCTGTTCTTCTAAGGTATGTTCGCTACATCACATATTGATATAAGTATCACTGTAACATCCTGTGTGCATTACTGTTTTTCTGAAATCTGTTTTTGGAAATGAGAAAGGGAACCCTTGAATGCTGTTAGTGGGTTATAAAACGGTGCAGCCACTGTGGAAAACAATATTGAGGTTCCTCAAAAAATCAAAAATAGAACTACGCTAAGACCCAGTGATCCCACTCCCGTGTGCACGTACAAAGGAATCGAAATTGGGATCTCGAAGAGATGTCTGCACTCCCATGTTAATCGCGGCACTATTCATAGTAAACAAGATATGGAAACAACCTAAATGTCTATCCGTGGATAAATGTATAAAGAAAACGTGGTGTATACATACAGTGGAATATTAGTCAGCCTTAAAATTGAAGGCAATCCTGCCATATGTGACAAAATGGATAAACTTGGAGGACATTATGAAAAGTAAAATAAGAGACAGCGACAGAAAAGGAACTATTGTATGATTCCACTTGTATGAGCTGTCTAAAATCATCTGACTCATAGAAGCAGAGAATGGAATGATAATTGCCAGGGGGAGATGGGAAGTTGTGGCCAATGGTCTAACATTTCCATTTCATGGGATGAATAAACTGTAGACATCAGCCATGCAAACATAGCACCTACAATTAACCACACTGCATTTTGAACTTGAAAAAATTGTTGAATGCTTTTATCACAAGAAAGAGGGAAACATGAGAAAACTTTTGGAAGTGACGAACATGTTTATTACCTTGATCACAGTGATGGTTTCATGGTCGTATGCCTATGTCTAGACCCATCAAATTATATTCATTCAATAAGCACAATTTTTGTATGTCAATTATACCTCGATAAAGCTGCGAAAAAATGTGTAAATGTCATCAGAATGGAAAATATAAGAGAAATATGGAATGAATAAAATATGGAATGAATAAAATTTGAAGTAAAATTTTAAATACTGAAGTGGCTTGCTGGAGATATAGAATAGCATGTATCAATTCATAAAAAAGGTTAATCAGGCTAGACCTGATTGTCATGTTTAAATACATACAGGAGAAATAATTAGGATGTCCGGGATTTCTTTCAAAATAATTTGAAGTACATGGAGTAGCTTGGGATGTAACTGGAAGATCTAAGATTGAGAATAGCTGGGACAGTAGCTCGGGAAATAAATTTGGCCCTATTTATAGTTCGAGCTGAGTAAGTGATTGTTATATCGACTAGACTTTTCTATGTGACTAAAACACTACATCTTTAAAAGGGGGGAAACATAAATGGAGAAATGTAATTCAAATTACTGAGAAAATGGGATCGAATTTTTAAATAAAAATGAAACAAATTATGTTTCTCTTTTAGTTAGGACCGGTTATATTGCATTAAAACCCACTAGACATCACAGATATTTTTTACCCTTTTCAGTATACTTGATGCATTCAAGGTACAAAGCTTCAAAGATTATTAAGTCACAAGACACACATCTACTGAGAATTTGTAATGTCAGAATAAACACTGGAAGATTTATGGGGAAGGTAGGAATAGAGTGGTTAGATGATGTAGGGGTAATGGAGAAAATGTGATTATACTGGCTGTTTCAGAAGATAATTAGTTAACATGTCTCGAGCATTTATTCTGCAGGTGTGGTTCAAACCATGTTTCCTTCATGAGTCCATTTTATCCTCCCAGTATTCCGGTGAGGCGTGGATTACTGCTGTTTTGTGTATGAGGACAGGAAGACCCAGCACGTTTCAATGACTGGCAAGTTCTAGATTCAAACCAGCATTCTGGCTTCAGTGCTTTGTTCTGAAGCAGGATTTGGTCCTGCCTCTCTCGGGTCACTGCAGTGGAGAGATGTGGTCTGGATTTGTGGTTACATTGTCTTGGTCTCAGAGTCAGGGGTAAACAAACGTACAGCGATATCAAAGATTTCATATACACTCTCCTTTATTTTTGTCTTTCTCTCTTCAAAACTTACACCTGTTTCCCAAATCTACCAAGGGAAAAAAAGTCGTTTTTACAGTGCTTACTGAGGGCCCATTGCTAAGTGGAATTAAATCAGTCACTTGGAGACATAGAACAGGTTTTTTGCCTCGTGGGAGTTTACAGTTTAAAATCATTGTAATAAAATATTAGCACTAAAAGAATGCACAAACATGCATTACCTTAGAGCGCTGAGTCAGCACCACAGGATCATGCATCCAATGCTAAGAATAAGACAGGTTAAAGAATGTCAAAGCCTATGAATTTACCAAGAACCACCTATGCGAGATTTAATGATTTCCTTTGTTAAGTGTTTTCAGAATTATAATAGGATTAAAAAATAATGTTTTAAGAAAAAATAAACAAAAACACTTTTTTTGGAAACCATTTGCGTATACAGTTTAGTGAAATTTAAGACTTACTCATCTAAAATGTGTTTCCTCTGCCTGGGACAGCTTCCTCCACCTCTAGTGAACTGCCTTCGAGCTCTTACCCACTTTGAGCGTCTCAGCATAAACGTCACCTTCTCCGAGCTATTGCAGCTTTCTGTGTGTGCTTCCGCAGGCCACTGAGGCTCCTCCCATCGGAGCATTTACCGTAAGGTACTACAGCTGCTGCCTTTTTGCTCATTTCCCTTATTAGACTGTAATATCCTTGAAAGCAGAGGTTTTTGTCTTGCGCGCTATTTAGGTACACCATACGTATTTTTGAATTAATCTGTAATTTAAAAAAAATCGTATTAAATGCTGTGTACTACTATGGATTGAATCCTTTAACAGTGAAAGGGCATTAGTGAAAAAACTGAGTCTAGTTTACAGTAATGCGCCAGTGTTATTTTCTTACTTTTGACGAATGTAACAGTTATCTAAGATGTTAAGGTTAGGGAAGACTGCAGGACAAGTACATAGGAACTCTGAACTGAAATTATTCCAAAATAAAAAGTTTATTTAAAAATGATGGGGAATTATTATTATTATTATTATTATTATTATTACATTGTCAGATGATGTCCCCAAATTCCACAATTGAATGGTCCTGGGTCTCATTTGCTGTAGGTAGTAATGAAATATGTTGCTAATTTCTTGCCCCATCTCTGTTATTAAAAACCAGTCTTTCCCACGAAATCATTAAATCTTGTTGGTTTTGTCTAAAATATCTCTTGCTTTATGTCGTTCCCTTCTGGCCCCTTCACACTTTTGGGAGGTGTCCCCTTGCCTCTGCACTGCCACTGCTGAGCTTCTGTGAGCTCCTAGACCCCACTGAACTCTGGACAGAATTAAAAGAATGCGTATTCCTCTTAATCCCTGCTGTTCTTTATCACCTTGCCTTGAAAATGGTCTCCTCAGCTGTACCCTTTGCACTTTCTTCTCTCTAGAGTGTCAGATCTGGTCCTGTAGTCTAACTAGTAAACTCACAGTAAACTCATTCTGTTCTCCCGATTCAGTTTGGGATTCCCTTGTCCTTCCTTCAGCCAAAAAATAATAGACTGTAAGCCTTCAACACACCCGGAAACGGGCATGGGTTCTGCTTTACATGCTTAGCTGGGCCACTCTGCTATGACTTAACCTACGGTCTAAGGTTAATAGGGAAGTCTTAAGGGATGCTAAATTTAGACTTAACTTTGACCTGGCCTTCAGATTGGACTCAGTCCACTTGGTCATCCTGACTGGGAAAACTAATGACTGGTGGCAGCCATGCAATACAGCGTCTGTCTGCTGTTCGCATTGTCAGAGGTGAAGAGAACTCCTGGTCCATTTTAGAAACTGTTCAAAAAGAAATTTTGTCTAAAAGATATTGTTTACAGTTACTCTACACATTTCAAGGGGTTCTTGAAAACCAGTGTCTTCTATCCCTGAAAATGAAGATCAATATAAGTAATTTTGGATGTATACTTGGAAAGCTTGAAATAGCTCTGAGGTGACTATGGGTCATTTTCTACTGTCATACGTTTAACTGTTCTTGTCACAATCCTGTCAGTTTGTGCTGCAAGCTGAGAGCCTTTCAGGCTCCTTGCCCCACAGACTTACATTGTCAGCTGAAGAGGGTGCAGCCTGGTAGAATCGTGGTTAATTTCCACAGTAAAGAATGATGCTAAATTTAGATATCTAAGTGGATGCAGCCAATGGACATAAGAATTCTCAAACAATGTCTCAGCATTCTAAGACTTAATAGTTCTCCTGGATTCATCCTCCTGTTCTTCATTCGTAGTTAATAATCACACTGATTTCTCTTATCAAAAGAATTTTCATTTAAAGTAATGCCGGGGGATTTAATGAATATAATTTGTTCTTAATGCCTTTTCTAATTGCCCTCGTTTCTTTAATGTTTTATACTATGTTCCAAGAAATTAAAAGGTGGTTTTATTCCATTTTCATATCATCTTTTTTTTTTTTTAAGTTTTTCATGGCAAATATAAAGAGGATACAAAGCCTGAAAAATTTAGAGTAAATACAAACAGGAGGATTCCTCGACTTACTAAGGAAAAGATGAGGATGTCTAAATTGGATCATGAATAAGAAATAGAAGCCTTATAGTATATCTACCTCACATAATGTTTGTACTCAATAAATATTAAATAATAGCATGCGCAAAAATGACAATTTAATGAGCCAAAATATTTGTGGAGCAGAAAAAAATTATCTCCAGTTATTTTGTACAATTTTGAATAAAAAAAAATATAATTTATTTACAGCGCAAGTATTTAAGACTTCGAATGAAATTAAGTAAAAAATAGATTTTTTCCCCTCCAAATTCAAAATAAAAACTAATGGAAACTGAATTAAATTAGACTTCTAAGTGGGTCACGATAAATCTATTTTTCTCGCAAAATTGTGCTCTCAGCGTGAAATTTCATTGACGCCCACAGCTTTGCTGTTATTTTTATTTCACATCATTCAACATTCTTGTTCATTAAAAATCCCCCTAAAATTTTGAGAGTTTTAACCAAAGACAGAGGCACTCTGGTTGCGTTTTCCTGTATCTCGGAATCATCTGAGGACTTGTTCGTTGTTTTTAATACAGATTTCCAGAGCCCTCACCTAATTTCTAAATTATAATCTCTGACATTGGGGCACAAGATTCTGTATTTTATTCACCAGATCTTCAAGGATTTCCGATTCACCAACTGACATGGGAAAATCATTACTCTTTGTTATTATAATTTTTTTTAAAAAAAATATTCAATTCATGTAGTCCCATAGTTGGTAACAATGTAAAATCCAATAAGAAAAAAAAACAAACTTTATATATTTTTAAATTAATCTAGCTCTTCATTTCTATGTTGTTTTTAAAGAGGGTAGATATTTTCCTAGGCACCCAGTCTCAGAACCTAGGATAAGGCTCAGCTTTCCTCTCTATATTCAGGTAACCCCTTCTTACCACTAATTCTGTTATCCTACTGTTTTCTAAATGAATCATTTCCTTTCTGTTTTTCAGTACTGCTGCCCTAACTCAGGTAATCATTATGGGCTCACTTTAAATCCTTAGTCGATTTCCCAATGCACGTGAGAGAAATCTATATATCTCAGCTTGGTAAGAGAGTTAGTTCTTCGTAGTTTGGGCCCTGTGTATGTGTGCGTGTGCATGTGCGTGTGCATGTGCGTGTGTGCGTGCGTGTGCGTGTGTGTGTGTGGCCTTTGCATGAGTGTTAGCATAAGAGATATTCCCGAGAATAGGAATTACTTATGTTGGACCACACAAGGAGAGTAGGGTTTTCTCCTGGGCAGAGGAGTTAGAGCAAAGCACTTCCAGCTGGCGACACTTCATCACTTCCATGTCACCTTTCCATCCTGGATTGAATCTTGTCCAGGACGACGATAATTTTCACTACAAATTCTAACTAATAATTTTGAATATATGCAACCGCAGAGATCTTTCCAACTGTAGCATGGGTTAAATCTGGCAAGTACATTTCCAGAAATCTGCCAGATTCATCTGTGACCTCGTGGTTGGATACCGAAGTTTCTTCCTCTAGATTAAAATTTAGTCTTTTGGGAGTGTGGTAGTCTCCTCAGATATAACGTGCAACTTTTAACTTATTTCCTAATTTCGACCACTAATATCTCTTGGTATTTATAAATAAGTATAGTGCTTATTTACTAATTATGTCAGTAATCAAATTTCCACATAGCATAATTGAAAATAATGTATGGTATAAATATTCCACATACAATAAGTTCTGTATGTAAGTCCCTAGACCAAGAGAACTTCAAGAAGAGAAAGGAAAAAGGAAAGAAGAGAAAAGAAGGAAGGAGGAAGGAAAAAGAAAGAAGAAAGAAAAAGAAAAAGAAAGAAGGCAAGGGAGGAAGGAAAGAAGGAAGGAAGGAATGATGGATGGATGGACGGATGGACTGTAGTGTTGTCTTAAAACCTTTCATTTTACATGATGGATCCAGGGATATAGCTGAGCCACGACTGTAATGTGTTCTCTTACCTTTCTAATGTTATCTTTTGCTTAAGGCAGGTTTTTTTCCTCTCATGTCTTCCCTCTAAGTCTGTGGTCAGTGGGACTGCTTCCCCTATATTATTCTGGCCCTGTCAAGGGTGTATGCAGCTTTGTTTCCTATTACCAGCTCCGAGATATGAACACTAGTCCTTCTTATTTAATTATGATACTTTGGCTCACTTGTTTTAAGCTGCAAGAGGGCGTGTCCTTTCTCTGGCCATATACTTTTATTAAAACAATTTCAAATAAAAGTATACATACTTGGCTATGTTTTGCCTTCTTCTCCTACTTGATCTTTCACTGTCTTTCGTCATACCCTGCTTCTGTCCAGGATGTCCACCATCTCAATTTGCCCGGGAATACGGGATTTCCAGGGGCAATCCCCAGCAAACCAGGGGTTTTGGTCAGCCTGCTTCTGCCCTGTGTCCTCTCTCAGTGAGATTGCTGATATTTGATCAATGCTTGAAAAATAAGGTGGCTTTTCTTCACTAGCTTACTCCTTTCTTCCACTCTATTTTTGAAACTTAGCTCAGGCAGAACCTCCAGGAACTTTTCTCTGAGCTCTCAAGTAACTTGGCATAAAATGTCCTTTCTGTGCACTCCGAAGGCATGGATTGATTGTGAGCATCCGTCTTCCTCTTCTAGACTGCGGGGGCCAGTATCCCCAAAACGTACTCAGGAGCTCAAGAAATACAGTTTGTGTGACTAAAGGAAAGAATTTCTGTCCGTGGAAGAAAAGTAATTCGTTGGCTTCCATACTCTCCAGCATTCAGTTAGTAGTAAGAGCTACCATGCGGTGAGTAGATGGTGTGTCCCAGGCACTTTCAACATGACCTTGGTTACTCTCTCCACATCCTATAATTATCCCAGAGGCAGAGACCTGCTTGTCCAAGGTCAGGGGCACATAAACATGTGTACACAGAGAAAGGTCTTGCCTTTTATTCCAAACCTTCGTGGATCAATTTGATTAAGAAATCAGAACTTTCCGGCTTTCAGAAAGCACATGCTTTATAGTGTGCAGTGCCCAGTATAGCCTAGATGCACATCAGGAGATGAATAGTCACAGTAAATAGCTTACGGAAAGGCTATAAATAACCTCATATCAATTCAGATTAGGTTTTGTCACCAAATGTATTTTTGAAAAGAAAATATTTTCTTATTTTTTAGATTTTTGGGGGATTTTAGATAAAAAGTCATGGACCTGAGGTATATATAGGATTTGCTTTCAGGCCTGCCTGATGGCAGAGCCCAGGGCCTCTGTGATATATTTCCTGCCAATTACTCTGCCCAGCTGTGATGTTCAGTAGATCTTTTGCTTCCCGAAAGTGTAACTCTCTTGGTCAGTGTGTTTCCTGAGAAAGGAGTTTCTACTTTCATATTACAGTATTTTGCAAGCAGACTATAGTAAAAATCATTTTAAAATAATCAGTACAGTTTCCTTATAAGTACTAAATAAAATGTAGTATAATATTTCTGATATTGGCTAGATGAACTCAAGTTTTTGGAATTTCAATATCTTCATCAATAATTATTTAATTGAAAACAGTTATGTATTTAATACTGTGCCAAGTAATAGAATTTGTATTCTATCACTAATGGTGTTTTTGTTTTTGTTTTTTTTCATATTATTACACCGTATGTATCTACTAACATTAATTTTATCTTAAGAATGTTTTGAGGGTTTTATTGCATCCCTTGGGAAAAAATAGAACTCCCTGAAGTCCCAGCGAATAGGCCTCATAAATCCAAGAGTTGGCTATTATATTGTTTGACACCTGTGGATGATTTGTCATTTGAAAGTCCTAGAAATGAATATTTTGTTTAAATTGTGCTCATATTCTTCTTTTCTTCAACTGCTACAGAATTTGTCATTTCATCAATCATATTTATTAAGATTTCGTATCCTTAAAATATTCTATAGTTGATCTCAAATTGCTTTAATTTCTATCCTGATTTTCTGGACCATTTTAGGGAAAAATTAATACATTTTGATTAAGTAGTCATTAGAATAAAATGAGAAAACAATTCTTGAGAGCACTAGGCAGGATTACTTTTAGAAAACTGGTTATTTCTCTTGTTTTTCATCTTTGTTCTTGCAGCTCAGTCCTTAGTGGATCTCCTTTTCTGTTTTTGGAAGAAATTATACTGTGGACAAAGGATATCAAAGTTGAAGTTTGTAATATTGTTTACCAATTCAGATTTTTCATAATAGGTGTTTACATGGCCTTTAGTTTATTTATTTACATATTAAACATGTTGGCTAAAAGTATCACATATTAGATCTTAGCTATGTGATATTTTTCATCTCAGCTAGAACATAAAAATGGCTCTTGGCTGCTCTTTCTTCTGGTTATATATATTTTTTTGTTGTTAACAATTCTATATATAATAGATATAAACTCACTTTTCACATGTGGGTAAAATATAAAAAATTCAATCAGCCATCCAGGTTTAAAATGTCCAGATGTTTGGCCTCTTGCAGAAAAGCAGCCTAATTAAATTTCCCTTTTTCACTGAAATGTTTGTCATTGTTTTGACAAAGTGTAGTAGAAAGAGCACTGTTTGTAGGATCAGGAGATTTAAAAATTCTCCTTAAATCATTTGCAATCTGCATGACTATAGGTCTATGAAATGATATGTGGAGGTATTTAGAGGATTATAGAGGGTTAATGGAGAGAAGAGCCAATACTTTAAGCATGTTCTTAAAAAAAAAGTCTTTCAACTCTTTGCCTCAATTATTGCATCTGTAAAATAGAGATAATAATGCCTAATTTAAAGATTCTTGTGAAAGATTTCGCTTACAATATATACAAAAGTACTCCACATGAGATACGTAATACATTCCCAGTCGCCGCTTGTTGACCATGAACCTGAGTCCCTGTAGCCACCTGCCCTGCACAGCACACATCTGTTTTTCTCCTTTCTTTAGTCCCTTCCCAGAGTTTTTATGAGAAATAGCAAGCTCTTTGTAAAAATATTTAATAAAGGTATAAAAACCTGTCTACGTAGAACATGTTAAGCTATAACCTCCATATTTTCTTGTTTAAAGTCCTATTTTTCTTTTCTGTTCTTTGCTCACACTGTCTCTTTGTTTCCAAAATTTGATACATTTTTATATGTAGGCAGTAGGCTATTAGATTATATTATTTTAAGGATGCTAGATATGACCTTTTTAGTATAAGTATTTTTCATGACACTTACCCAGGTCTCAAGAAAACAAATCTAGGAGCTATTTGTTTAGCTATCATATAGCCTCCAAGTATTAAATGCAAAAACTATCAGAGTTTTAATATTTTAGACTTTTATGAGATGATACTTGGCTATGTATCAGTTTAGAGTCCCTTAAGGATATTGATCTGTGATCAATTTAGGAAGCAGAGGAAAGGGCATCTAATGGGGAAACAGGAGGGTCCCAAGCATAAACTTGATTTTCTTCAGCTATGAAAGAATAACTAATTTTCTTATAGTATCCTTTCATTGGGTCTCCACTTGAAAATTTGCTTGGTAATTATTTAGTAGCTATTTTGAGGAAGTTTACTTTTAATCCATTTTCAGACAGTGATTCCACTAGGAAAAAAATATAGACAGGATTTCTCATCTGTGCTAAACCTATACAAATTTATATTTTAAAAAAATCAACCCAGTGTATGTGTTCTATCTACTGTTTATACGGATGACTTTTTTTTTTAAGCCTAGATACCCACTTAATAACAAACAAATTTATTTCAGGATGATATAGCTCTCATTCTGTCCTAATTCACAGATGGAAGTCATGAAATTTCTACTTGTTATACATAAAATAAGCTAATTCAGTGTAACTTTAATGACTATTCCGAGATTTGTGATCCTAATATTTTTCAGAATAGTCCAGGCATCCTCGGATCGCTGTCTTGGAGTCTGTGTGTGTGGTACTTTGTAGGTTACAGTGCATGTGTACCACCAGTTTAGGAATCAGAAGACTAATATTTTTTCAGAATAGTCCCGGGCATCCTCGGATGGCTGTCTTGGAGTCTGTGTGATTGCCGTGGGTTACAGTGCATGTGTACCAGTTTAGGAATCAGAGAAGACCCTTCTGCTCCTAACAGAGAATTTATGAAGGTTTTAGCTCAAACTATTTTTTTAGCTTGGGAAGTGATGAATGAATACATTTGTTCAGGACTTGCTTTTTTTTCTGTGTAGCTGATACCTAATGATATATCAAGCATTGCATAACCCCGAGAACTGATGAGGGTGCACCCCTGCCGGGACGACATCTTCTGGCTTCTTATCAGGCAAAACTGTGACCGGGGACTACGAGCATCTTTATGGACAGGAAGCTAGGTCAAGAGTAGCATTTGAACTTCAGAAAGTGTAAGGCGATTCTGTAGACTCAAATTTCACTTGGCACCTGTGTGCCTTCGCTGAGAGCTTCTGAGGTGCAAGCGCGCGGACATGAGGACGTTTGGCGATAAAAGGCATAATCTTTCCGTAATGCGTGAAATGGAAATTGCTGGTGATGAGTGGCATTTGTCGGCGTGTGGTACCGGCAATGGAGGAACTTGGATTGATTTGGCTTTGGTTTTGAGGGCATAATGGCCGTAGGTAAGGATTAGGATTCCAGAGATGATGGAACGGACAGACCGATTTGAATTTGATGATGATGGAAATTTTGAATGATTTGTGTGATGTGTTGTCTGTAGATGAAAATTGGTAGGTCTTCGTCATTCAGTCATTCAGGATGCTCTTACACTTTCTGGAAGTTCAAATGCTACTCTTTGGACCTAGCTTCCTGTCCATAAAGATGTGTCAGTCCCGGTCACAGCTTTGCCTGGATAACAGCTGAAGATGTCAGTCCCGGGCAGGTGCACCTCATCAGTCTCGGGGTTATGCAATGCTTGATATAATTACTAGGTACTGTACACAGAAAAGCAAGTCCTGAACAAATACCATTCATCACTTCCAAGCTAAAATAGTTTGAGCTAAAAACCTTCATAAATTCTCTGTTAGGAGCAGAACAAGGGTCTTCTGATTCCTAAACTGGTACACATGCACTGTAACCCACGGCACTTCACACAGACTCCAAGACAGCGATCCGAGGATGCCTGGACTATTCTGAAAAATATTAGTCTTCTGATTCCTAAACTGGTACACATGCACTGTAACCCACGGCACTTCACACAGACTCCAAGACAGCGATCCGAGGATGCCTGGACTATTCTGAAAAATATTAGGATCACAAATCTCGGAATAGTCATTAAAGTTACACTGAATTAGCTTATTTTATGTATAACAAGTAGAAATTTCATGACTTCCATCTGTGAATTAGGACAGAATGAGAGCTATATCATCCTGAAATAAATTTGTTTGTTATTAAGTGGGTATCTAGGCTTAAAAAAAAAAGTCATCCGTATAAACAGTAGATAGAACACATACACTGGGTTGATTTTTTTAAAATATAAATTTGTATAGGTTTAGCACAGATGAGAAATCCTGTCTATATTTTTTTCCTAGTGGAATCACTGTCTGAAAATGGATTAAAAGTAAACTTCCTCAAAATAGCTACTAAATAATTACCAAGCAAATTTTCAAGTGGAGACCCAATGAAAGGATACTATAAGAAAATTAGTTATTCTTTCATAGCTGAAGAAAATCAAGTTTATGCTTGGGACCCTCCTGTTTCCCCATTAGATGCCCTTTCCTCTGCTTCCTAAATTGATCACAGATCAATATCCTTAAGGGACTCTAAACTGATACATAGCCAAGTATCATCTCATAAAAGTCTAAAATATTAAAACTCTGATAGTTTTTGCATTTAATACTTGGAGGCTATATGATAGCTAAACAAATAGCTCCTAGATTTGTTTTCTTGAGACCTGGGTAAGTGTCATGAAAAATACTTATACTAAAAAGGTCATATCTAGCATCCTTAAAATAATATAATCTAATAGCCTACTGCCTACATATAAAAATGTATCAAATTTTGGAAACAAAGAGACAGTGTGAGCAAAGAACAGAAAAGAAAAATAGGACTTTAAACAAGAAAATATGGAGGTTATAGCTTAACATGTTCTACGTAGACAGGTTTTTATACCTTTATTAAATATTTTTACAAAGAGCTTGCTATTTCTCATAAAAACTCTGGGAAGGGACTAAAGAAAGGAGAAAAACAGATGTGTGCTGTGCAGGGCAGGTGGCTACAGGGACTCAGGTTCATGGTCAACAAGCGGCGACTGGGAATGTATTACGTATCTCATGTGGAGTACTTTTGTATATATTGTAAGCGAAATCTTTCACAAGAATCTTTAAATTAGGCATTATTATCTCTATTTTACAGATGCAATAATTGAGGCAAAGAGTTGAAAGACTTTTTTTTTAAGAACATGCTTAAAGTATTGGCTCTTCTCTCCATTAACCCTCTATAATCCTCTAAATACCTCCACATATCATTTCATAGACCTATAGTCATGCAGATTGCAAATGATTTAAGGAGAATTTTTAAATCTCCTGATCCTACAAACAGTGCTCTTTCTACTACACTTTGTCAAAACAATGACAAACATTTCAGTGAAAAAGGGAAATTTAATTAGGCTGCTTTTCTGCAAGAGGCCAAACATCTGGACATTTTAAACCTGGATGGCTGATTGAATTTTTTATATTTTACCCACATGTGAAAAGTGAGTTTATATCTATTATATATAGAATTGTTAACAACAAAAAAATATATATAACCAGAAGAAAGAGCAGCCAAGAGCCATTTTTATGTTCTAGCTGAGATGAAAAATATCACATAGCTAAGATCTAATATGTGATACTTTTAGCCAACATGTTTAATATGTAAATAAATAAACTAAAGGCCATGTAAACACCTATTATGAAAAATCTGAATTGGTAAACAATATTACAAACTTCAACTTTGATATCCTTTGTCCACAGTATAATTTCTTCCAAAAACAGAAAAGGAGATCCACTAAGGACTGAGCTGCAAGAACAAAGATGAAAAACAAGAGAAATAACCAGTTTTTCTAAAAGTAATCCTGCCTAGTGCTCTCAAGAATTGTTTTCTCATTTTATTCTAATGACTACTTAATCAAAATGTATTAATTTTTCCCTAAAATGGTCCAGAAAATCAGGATAGAAATTAAAGCAATTTGAGATCAACTATAGAATATTTTAAGGATACGAAATCTTAATAAATATGATTGATGAAATGACAAATTCTGTAGCAGTTGAAGAAAAGAAGAATATGAGCACAATTTAAACAAAATATTCATTTTTAGGACTTTCGAATGACAAATCATCCACAGGTGTCAAACAATATAATAGCCAACTCTTGGATTTATGAAGCCTATTCACTGGGACTTCAGGGAGTTCTATTTTTTCCCAAGGGATGCAATAAAACCCTCAAAACATTCTTAAGATAAAATTAATGTTAGTAGATACATACGGTGTAATAATATGAAAAAACAAAAACAAAAACAAAAACACCATTAGTGATAGAATACAAATTCTATTACTTGGCACAGTATTAAATACATAGCTGTTTTCAATTAAATAATTATTGATGAAGATATTGAAATTCCAAAAACTTGAGTTCGTCTAGCCAATATCAGAAATATTATACTACATTTTATTTAGTACTTATAAGGAAACTGTACTGATTATTTTAAAATGATTTTTACTATAGTCTGCTTGCAAAATACTGTAATATGAAAGTAGAAACTCCTTTCTCAGGAAACACACTGACCAAGAGAGTTACACTTTTGGGAAGCAAAAGATCTACTGAACATCACAGCTGGGCAGAGTAATTGGCAGGAAATATATCACAGAGGCCCTGGGCTCTGCCATCAGGCAGGCCTGAAAGCAAATCCTATATATACCTCAGGTCCATGACTTTTTATCTAAAATCCCCCAAAAATCTAAAAAATAAGAAAATATTTTCTTTTCAAAAATACATTTGGTGACAAAACCTAATCTGAATTGATATGAGGTTATTTATAGCCTTTCCGTAAGCTATTTACTGTGACTCTTCATCTCCTGATATGCATCTAGGCTATACTGGGCACTGCATACTATAAAGCATGTGCTTTCTGAAAGCCGGACAGTTCTGATTTCCTAATCAAATTGATCCACGAAGGTTTGGAGTAAAAGGCAGGACCTTTCTCTGTGTACAGGTGTTTATGTGCCTCTGACCTTGGACAAGCAGGTCTCTGCCTCTGGGTTAATTATAGGATGTGGAGAGAGTAACCAAGGTCATGTTGAAAGTGCCTGGGACACACCATCTACTCACCGCATGGTAGCTCTTACTACTAACTGAATGCTGGAGAGTATGGAAGCCAACGAATTACTTTTCTTCCACGGACAGAAATTCTTTCCTTTATTCACACAAACTGTATTTCTTGAGCTCCTGAGTACGTTTTGGGGATACTGGCCCCCGCAGTCTAGAAGAGGAAGACGGATGCTCACAATCAATCCATGCCTTCGGAGTGCACAGAAAGGACATTTTATGCCAAGTTACTTGAGAGCTCAGAGAAAAGTTCCTGGAGGTTCTGCCTGAGCTAAGTTTCAAAAATAGAGTGGAAGAAAGGAGTAAGCTAGTGAAGAAAAGCCACCTTATTTTTCAAGCATTGATCAAATATCAGCAATCTCTCTGAGAGAGGACACAGGGCAGAAGCAGGCTGACCAAAACCCCTGGTTTGCTGGGGATTGCCCCTGGAAATCCCGTATTCCCGGGCAAATTGAGATGGTGGACATCCTGGACAGAAGCAGGGTATGACGAAAGACAGTGAAAGATCAAGTAGGAGAAGGAGGCAAAACATAGCCAAGTATGTATACTTTTATTTGAAATTGTTTTAATAAAAGTATATGGCCAGAGAAAGGACACGCCCTCTTGCAGCTTAAAACAAGTGAGCCAAAGTATCATAATTAAATAAGAAGGACTAGTGTTCATATCTCGGAGCTGGTAATAGGAAACAAAGCTGCATACACCCTTGACAGGGCCAGAATAATATAGGGGAAGCAGTCCCACTGACCACAGACTTAGAGGGAAGACATGAGAGAAAAAAACCTGCCTTAAGCAAAAGATAACATTAGAAAGGTAAGAGAACACATTACAGTCGTGGCTCAGCTATATCCCTGGATCCATCATGTAAAATGAAGGGTTTTAAGACGACACTACAGTCCATCCGTCCATCCATCCATCATTCCTTCCTTCCTTCTTTCCTTCCTCCCTTGCCTTCCTTCCTTCCTTTTCTTTTTCTTTCTTTTTTCTTTTTCCTTCCTCCTTCCTTCTTTTCTCTTCTTTCCTTTTTCCTTTCTCTTCTTGAAGTTCTCTTGGTCTAGGGACTTACATACAGAACTTATTGTATGTGGAATATTTATACCATACATTATTTTCAATCATGCTATGTGGAAATTTGATTACTGACATAATTAGTAAATAAGCACTATACTTATTTATACATACCAAGAGATATTAGTGGTCAAAATTAGGAAATAAGTTAAAAGTTGCATGTTATGTCTGAAGAGACTACCACCCTCCCAAAAGACATAAACTAAATTTTAATCTAGAGGAAGAAACTTCAATATCCAACCACGAGGTCACAGATGAATCTGGCAGATTTCTGGAAATGTACTTGCCAGATTTAACCCATGCTACAGTTGGAAAGATCTCTGCGGTTGCATATATTCAAAATTATTAGTTAGAATTTGTAGTGAAAATTATCGTCGTCCTGGACAAGATTCAATCCAGGATGGAAAGGTGACATGGAAGTGATAAAGTGTCGCCAGCTGGAAGTGCTTTGCTCTAACTCCTCTGCCCAGGAGAAAACCCTACTCTCCTTGTGTGGTCCAACATAAGTAATTCCTATTCTCGGGAATATCTCTTATGCTAACACTCATGCAAAGGCCACACACACACACGCACACGCACGCACACACGCACATGCACACGCACATGCACACGCACACATACACAGGGCCCAAACTACGAAGAACTAACTCTCTTACCAAGCTGAGATATATAGATTTCTCTCACGTGCATTGGGAAATCGACTAAGGATTTAAAGTGAGCCCATAATGATTACCTGAGTTAGGGCAGCAGTACTGAAAAACAGAAAGGAAATGATTCATTTAGAAAACAGTAGGATAACAGAATTAGTGGTAAGAAGGGGTTACCTGAATATAGAGAGGAAAGCTGAGCCTTATCCTAGGTTCTGAGACTGGGTGCCTAGGAAAATATCTACCCT
>NW_024347788.1:5456988-5572614 GCF_902729225.1 Pteropus medius | reverse complement strand
CTCCAGGAACTTTTCTCTGAGCTCTCAAGTAACTTGGCATAAAATGTCCTTTCTGTGCACTCCGAAGGCATGGATTGATTGTGAGCATCCGTCTTCCTCTTCTAGACTGCGGGGGCCAGTATCCCCAAAACGTACTCAGGAGCTCAAGAAATACAGTTTGTGTGAATAAAGGAAAGAATTTCTGTCCGTGGAAGAAAAGTAATTCGTTGGCTTCCATACTCTCCAGCATTCAGTTAGTAGTAAGAGCTACCATGCGGTGAGTAGATGGTGTGTCCCAGGCACTTTCAACATGACCTTGGTTACTCTCTCCACATCCTATAATTAACCCAGAGGCAGAGACCTGCTTGTCCAAGGTCAGAGGCACATAAACACCTGTACACAGAGAAAGGTCCTGCCTTTTACTCCAAACCTTCGTGGATCAATTTGATTAGGAAATCAGAACTGTCCGGCTTTCAGAAAGCACATGCTTTATAGTATGCAGTGCCCAGTATAGCCTAGATGCATATCAGGAGATGAAGAGTCACAGTAAATAGCTTACGGAAAGGCTATAAATAACCTCATATCAATTCAGATTAGGTTTTGTCACCAAATGTATTTTTGAAAAGAAAATATTTTCTTATTTTTTAGATTTTTGGGGGATTTTAGATAAAAAGTCATGGACCTGAGGTATATATAGGATTTGCTTTCAGGCCTGCCTGATGGCAGAGCCCAGGGCCTCTGTGATATATTTCCTGCCAATTACTCTGCCCAGCTGTGATGTTCAGTAGATCTTTTGCTTCCCAAAAGTGTAACTCTCTTGGTCAGTGTGTTTCCTGAGAAAGGAGTTTCTACTTTCATATTACAGTATTTTGCAAGCAGACTATAGTAAAAATCATTTTAAAATAATCAGTACAGTTTCCTTATAAGTACTAAATAAAATGTAGTATAATATTTCTGATATTGGCTAGACGAACTCAAGTTTTTGGAATTTCAATATCTTCATCAATAATTATTTAATTGAAAACAGCTATGTATTTAATACTGTGCCAAGTAATAGAATTTGTATTCTATCACTAATGGTGTTTTTGTTTTTGTTTTTGTTTTTTCATATTATTACACCGTATGTATCTACTAACATTAATTTTATCTTAAGAATGTTTTGAGGGTTTTATTGCATCCCTTGGGAAAAAATAGAACTCCCTGAAGTCCCAGTGAATAGGCTTCATAAATCCAAGAGTTGGCTATTATATTGTTTGACACCTGTGGATGATTTGTCATTCGAAAGTCCTAAAAATGAATATTTTGTTTAAATTGTGCTCATATTCTTCTTTTCTTCAACTGCTACAGAATTTGTCATTTCATCAATCATATTTATTAAGATTTCGTATCCTTAAAATATTCTATAGTTGATCTCAAATTGCTTTAATTTCTATCCTGATTTTCTGGACCATTTTAGGGAAAAATTAATACATTTTGATTAAGTAGTCATTAGAATAAAATGAGAAAACAATTCTTGAGAGCACTAGGCAGGATTACTTTTAGAAAAACTGGTTATTTCTCTTGTTTTTCATCTTTGTTCTTGCAGCTCAGTCCTTAGTGGATCTCCTTTTCTGTTTTTGGAAGAAATTATACTGTGGACAAAGGATATCAAAGTTGAAGTTTGTAATATTGTTTACCAATTCAGATTTTTCATAATAGGTGTTTACATGGCCTTTAGTTTATTTATTTACATATTAAACATGTTGGCTAAAAGTATCACATATTAGATCTTAGCTATGTGATATTTTTCATCTCAGCTAGAACATAAAAATGGCTCTTGGCTGCTCTTTCTTCTGGTTATATATATTTTTTTGTTGTTAACAATTCTATATATAATAGATATAAACTCACTTTTCACATGTGGGTAAAATATAAAAAATTCAATCAGCCATCCAGGTTTAAAATGTCCAGATGTTTGGCCTCTTGCAGAAAAGCAGCCTAATTAAATTTCCCTTTTTCACTGAAATGTTTGTCATTGTTTTGACAAAGTGTAGTAGAAAGAGCACTGTTTGTAGGATCAGGAGATTTAAAAATTCTCCTTAAATCATTTGCAATCTGCATGACTATAGGTCTATGAAATGATATGTGGAGGTATTTAGAGGATTATAGAGGGTTAATGGAGAGAAGAGCCAATACTTTAAGCATGTTCTTAAAAAAAAAGTCTTTCAACTCTTTGCCTCAATTATTGCATCTGTAAAATAGAGATAATAATGCCTAATTTAAAGATTCTTGTGAAAGATTTCGCTTACAATATATACAAAAGTACTCCACATGAGATACGTAATACATTCCCAGTCGCCGCTTGTTGACCATGAACCTGAGTCCCTGTAGCCACCTGCCCTGCACAGCACACATCTGTTTTTCTCCTTTCTTTAGTCCCTTCCCAGAGTTTTTATGAGAAATAGCAAGCTCTTTGTAAAAATATTTAATAAAGGTATAAAAACCTGTCTACGTAGAACATGTTAAGCTATAACCTCCATATTTTCTTGTTTAAAGTCCTATTTTTCTTTTCTGTTCTTTGCTCACACTGTCTCTTTGTTTCCAAAATTTGATACATTTTTATATGTAGGCAGTAGGCTATTAGATTATATTATTTTAAGGATGCTAGATATGACCTTTTTAGTATAAGTATTTTTCATGACACTTACCCAGGTCTCAAGAAAACAAATCTAGGAGCTATTTGTTTAGCTATCATATAGCCTCCAAGTATTAAATGCAAAAACTATCAGAGTTTTAATATTTTAGACTTTTATGAGATGATACTTGGCTATGTATCAGTTTAGAGTCCCTTAAGGATATTGATCTGTGATCAATTTAGGAAGCAGAGGAAAGGGCATCTAATGGGGAAACAGGAGGGTCCCAAGCATAAACTTGATTTTCTTCAGCTATGAAAGAATAACTAATTTTCTTATAGTATCCTTTCATTGGGTCTCCACTTGAAAATTTGCTTGGTAATTATTTAGTAGCTATTTTGAGGAAGTTTACTTTTAATCCATTTTCAGACAGTGATTCCACTAGGAAAAAAATATAGACAGGATTTCTCATCTGTGCTAAACCTATACAAATTTATATTTTAAAAAAATCAACCCAGTGTATGTGTTCTATCTACTGTTTATACGGATGACTTTTTTTTTTAAGCCTAGATACCCACTTAATAACAAACAAATTTATTTCAGGATGATATAGCTCTCATTCTGTCCTAATTCACAGATGGAAGTCATGAAATTTCTACTTGTTATACATAAAATAAGCTAATTCAGTGTAACTTTAATGACTATTCCGAGATTTGTGATCCTAATATTTTTCAGAATAGTCCAGGCATCCTCGGATCGCTGTCTTGGAGTCTGTGTGAAGTGCCGTGGGTTACAGTGCATGTGTACCAGTTTAGGAATCAGAAGACTAATATTTTTCAGAATAGTCCAGGCATCCTCGGATCGCTGTCTTGGAGTCTGTGTGAAGTGCCGTGGGTTACAGTGCATGTGTACCAGTTTAGGAATCAGAAGACCCTTGTTCTGCTCCTAACAGAGAATTTATGAAGGTTTTTAGCTCAAACTATTTTAGCTTGGAAGTGATGAATGGTATTTGTTCAGGACTTGCTTTTCTGTGTACAGTACCTAGTAATTATATCAAGCATTGCATAACCCCGAGACTGATGAGGTGCACCTGCCCGGGACTGACATCTTCAGCTGTTATCCAGGCAAAGCTGTGACCGGGACTGACACATCTTTATGGACAGGAAGCTAGGTCCAAAGAGTAGCATTTGAACTTCCAGAAAGTGTAAGGCGATTCTGTAGACTCAAATTTCCTCACTGGCACCTGTGTGCCTTCCGCTGAGGCTTCTGGGGTCCTAAAGCTTATACCTTCCTGGTTCTCAAAGAAGGTTGCTGATCTGGGCACACCATCTTTTTCTGCATCTTACAGATAAATCGATACTATTGAATTTATCCAAATGACATCTGTGTCAGATTTTTTTCAACAATCTGGGACTAATAGTGACATTTGTCAATTTGATGATTGAAACTTTATTCTTTTAAAATAATGATGTAAACACTAAGACACAAATATATTTTGAATGATAATACATTATATTTTTCTTCTTAATTTTTATTCAGGTCTCATCGTAATGGACAAGAAACTCATCTAGAACAAAGATTGGGTCTTTTGTAGAATATAGATCCCACTAAAAAAAAGCCTTTATTTGTTTCTTTTTTTCAAATTCAAGTTTCACTCTTTAAATAGGATAATTATAGTTTATATAAAAAGTATATTCTTCTCTGTTTCCTTAATAATTTGCCAAAAACAAAATTTTCTGTAAACACAGATACTCTTTTCATCTTGAATTGATAATATAGCCAGGATAATAGGCTGATCCCGAGACTGCCAGTCTCTCTCTCTTATCTGTTTCTCCTTTCCTTTCCTTTCCTCTTTCAGCTCCTACATACATACCTAAGTATCTATCTACTTTTGACAACTCAGTACTTAAACACGTTTGTCCTATTTGTGAAATCTCTTATATTATCAGGCACAATCCATCTTCTTTTATGTCATTAAAAAAATGCCAGATATTAAATTTCCCAGACGAACCTTGCAACTAAAATATGAAACAGAGACCTGTCCCTCAATTCCATGCATCCACTCCAAATTCCGAATGGGTCACTAGTGACACAAAGAAACGAGCACTAAAGACTTGGGCGAGATGGCAACAGTGATACCCAGTGTCCATAGTCAATAGTAGCATCTGTTCTAGAGGTGCCTCCTGCGACCAGTCCTGAGGGAATCAGCAGGGAAACCATGGCTTCCTCACACTAACTCTGGCAATTTTCCTCCTAAGACCACTTTTTTTTTTTTAGAGTAGCTTTTTTTTTTAAGTGGAAGATTTCTTTTTAATTTTATTTATTTAAATTAGTTTCAAGTATACGGTACATTGGTTAGACATCTATATAGTTCAGAAAACGATCCCCCCAATTGCTCCCTTCCTCCCCTGGCCCGCTTTTGTTTGCATTTAGTGAGTGGTTTTGAATTGGGTATTCTTTAGGACTTTTGTAGATTGAATGAACCACCTAAGATTTAAAAACGGTTTCCCTTTCTGTTTAGGTTACCTAAACCTGATTTCTTTTCTTGAAAATTAAGATATTTAATCTTAAGTATATGCAGTTTTCTGCAGTGTCCCCCTAGTTGTCAAACCGCCTCCTGTCCTGACGATAAGAACAAGTTTACTTTTTGCGGGTATAAAGTCCATTAGCAGGCACCAATGGCCGATGTTCTCCCCCTCATTCAGTTCTTAAAACACCTTTTGTTTCAGCCGAATTGAGTTCAGACTGCATTCTGGTCTTTATCCTCTATAGTAAGAAAGGTTTCCCATTGTCTTCAATTAACACTAGGACTAAGAATGAAATAAACTTCTAATGTATTAAGACACTGAAATTTTGGAGTCTACTGAAGATTAGAAGCTAGCAAACCCTAAATGTTGTAACGCTATTAATTATGTGAAGTAGGGAACACTTTTTATTGTAGTAAAAAATGCAGAGTACTAAGACATACTCCATGGGCTTAGTGGTCATGCAGTGGGTGGTAAACAAGCATATCTAGCAGGCTGGAAAACCAGTGACCTATGTGCTGTGGCAAAATATTTGGTAAAATTGAATCTGTGGCAACTTGGAGGGTGATCTAACTATTTTTTGAGATGGTAGCTCTATGAAAGGAAGTTGGGAAAACCTAGGAGACTATTGTGGATTGATAACTTGCAACTTTTGGTATTGAAAAAAAAAGGTAGGCTCAGCCAGTAATCGGTTGATTTTCATGCAAAGATTCAAGAGTGTACACCGTTCTTGAAGCCAAGAGTTCCAAATCATTAGCAAAGCTGTTGACCAGTGGACCCCCAAATGTCAGGAAATAAGAGAGAAAAAATGCTTGAGAAACAAAGGCCTCTGAAGAACTCTCAGTTAAAAGAGGAGACAGAGTTGTAGCAAGCACAAGAGTAGGTAATAATAAAGGTCTTCCTTTCACGCCCACCTCTCAGACATCCTGAAGTTAGCCATGGCTGAATAAATTGAGAGAGAATGAGAGAAACAGTGGTGGAACGTGGAGTAGAATTTGCATTGAATCGAGGATCATTCCATTGCCAGAGACAGGGTTTATCTCAGAATTACCCAGTGGGAGTCTGTGTGTGTTGAGTCCAGTAACAGCTAAGTTTTCCTGATTCTCCTGTTGCAGAATGGACATTTTAACTATTCTTACCGTATTCCTCCTTCATTCTTTGGATAGGGGGAAAATGAAAAGCTTGTGTTTTATATTATAAGTGGTTGCACCCTGAGGAACCACAGCCAGACCCAATGGAAAAGATTGTGAATCACCTAGAGACTCTAGAATCTCATATGGATGGAGGTACTGGAAGGAACTTTGGCTTGTCTTCCTTGGGAGGGGACGAGCTGTGCTCTTTATAGAAAGAAGGGTTTGTATAGATATGTGGTGGCTTGAGGGGCTGCCTGTGACAAATACCAGTAGCTGTCCAGCAACATCGGGGTCCTCTTTCTGCTGGGCACACAGCTAGACTGCCAGGCCCCTCGCAGGGGGGCTGTGGAGAGTATTCCCCTTCAGAATGGAGTGAGAACTGCCCAGGCCATGAAATATCCTCCCTAGGAAGTTGGTCCTTCACATTGTTTATTTTCTTGTACCTTACTGAGTTGTGGATACTCGAATTTCCTTGCAAACCAATTGCTGAACACAGTAGAGCCACTACAAGCATAGATCCTGAGCAGTTGGTTTTATGGAGGAGAGCTAGCTGCCCTGTTAACCTGAACACCCACTGCAGGCTGTAAATGAGTTGGAAAAATCCTGCTGTGTTAACCGCTGCGATGTTCGGATTGCTTATTGCCGGAGCTCGCCCTTCCCTAACTGATTTAACTATAATGACTCCTTTTCCTGGTCAATGAATGATGGTTTTACATGGACAGTAAGTGACTTTTAATTTCCAAACTATTTTAGTCACATTTTCTTAATCTTTATAGCAAGCCTGAAAGAGAGATCTCTAGTGTACCATGAACACACTGCGAGAGGCCTTATCACAGAGCCAGAAGATGGCAGGCCTAGAAGGGAATTTAGAACTGTCTGAACCCAAAGCCCACAATGTTTCTAGTACTGCTCCGAACATAGTTGTGGTTGATTCTACCAAAAAAAAGTCCAAATTAAAAATTTCACTTGTTTTTCGTTTCTTTCAAGATGTATCAGTTTCTTATACCATTTTTCCCTCCATAATGCGTCATTTACTCTTTCTAACTCTACTTTTCTACATGTTTGAATTGCAGCATTTACATAGATTTTTGATTATTTTAACTCATTAAGTGAAGTAATATTTCTATATTCATATGTTGTACTTGGATTTCCCCCACCCGAAATAGTCTTAATAGTGGAACTTATTATCTATAAGCCATGCCACCTTTACACGGTAGCCTGTGGCGGTCGACAAGGTTGGTCAGTTCATCAAAGAAGAAAAGGTAACAAAAGCACAGTCAGCACAATGTACGCATTTTTCTACTGTGGACATTTAAGAGATGCCAGGAAGATAACACATGCGATGCGACGTACTTTGTGTGTGATAGGTATGTGTTCGCCATCAGGCCGCGTCTACCCATGCATTCTCCTCGTGTGCCGTTCAGCAAAGGTTGTGATTATACCTCATTGAAATTTCACCCTCTGGATTTGTCTTTTCAAAAATGGCACCATTTTAACTCCCAAGGCTCCATTTTAATTAAAGCCAAGCTTTCTTTCTCCCAGAATCCCTGTGCCCTTTATCTTGCATTTTACCATTACCTGGAATGCATTTAATTTCATCCTGCGCTTTGCTTACCCAGTGAGTTCTTTTTGAGTGATTTCAGATGTAAAGTTCCTAACTGGCCATTTTCAAGCCTTCCATGTTTAGGCAGGAGGTTTCCTGAGATACGCATAGCTGCCAATAACAGCTAAAAATGGGTGAACTAAAATTAGATTTAGTTTGATTTAGGATTCAGTGGTGTTTAATGTATAAAATAGAAGAAATACAACTTAGTGAGCTCTTCTTGTGTTCTAGGCAGTATATGAAATTCCTTTCAGAAGTCGTATAATGGATCTAATGTAATATATTGTATTTTAGAAAGTACATATGCTAATTTTTAAAGGAAGCATTTAACAGCTTCATTCCATATAAATACTTGGTGAGCATTCTAAGAATATTCTAAAAATATCTTAATGCATATAAACATGACTACTCTTGTTTTTCATTATAAAACTAGTAGTAATTGGGTTTCTACAATATGCAGATCACTGTGTTTCCTACAACAGTTTTATACACAGTAAACATTATAAGACAGTTAAGTACTTCTGATTGTATCTAACAACAACAACAAAAAACAGATTGAACTGGTTCGAAACTTAAAAGAGATTTATAAGACTGTAAAGTCCAGAGGTTGATTGGGTCAGTAAGATCCTGGTCATCTTTTTATAAGGCTCTCTAGACCCTGCTTTTGTTCATTTTAATTTTGCAATAACTTTGAAAGATGGTGGTACGACATCCCTGGAGCTCTAACCTCCTTAGCCACAAGGGTAAAGAGAAGTGGTTCTCTATGCACCATCATACAGTACCAGATGTCATTGATTTTACCCGCTCTAAAGACACACACACACACACAGAACCCCACTGGCCAAGGGATGCCATATGCTTATTGGCTTAGGTTACATGAACCAATCATTGTAGCAAGGGAATAATGGTAACTCATACTGGCTCAGACCAGTTGGTCTCACCACTGGGATGGAGAGGGAGTCAATCCAATCCACCCTGTGTGCCTGGTACACACTAGGGAGCAGCTTAAAGGATGCAAGGAAGCAGCCAAATGTCAGCTATGTACACACTGTTAGTACTGTCATTTCATTGATGAGGATCCGAAGGTTAGCACATTCAAATGATTTGCTCAGACAGTAAAGTTCAGGGCTGGGACATGAAATGAAGACTGCAAAGACCACACTATTAATCAAGTCTCTCTTTATTTTCGTTTTCTCTTTATGCGTTAATTAGAAAAAAGGAAACAAAATAAATTAAACGTAATGTGGTTTTCTAAGTATCACACCTAGTTCCCCTGCCTTTTTGTGTCATGGTGGTGAGGTATAAAATGAATCTGTCAATGTTATATGAGTTAAGAGTGAGTAGCTAATCTTGGGTGTTGAGGTTCTATTTCATTTTATTAGTTATTCTGAGTTCCTAGTACAGTAGCATTTTCTGGTTGCTTTATGCTTAAAAAATTAATACTAATAATCAAAATGATAATAGCAAACATTTTATAGAGTTTAGTATTTGTCAGGTACTGTTCTGTATGCTTTACACATATTAGGTCATTTAATTCTCATTACAACGCTATGAAATAGTGCATTAGTTATGATAGAAACATAGGTTAAGGAACTAAAAGAAAGATAACAGAATTATTAAAGAAGATAGAAATTTATTTCCCTCTTGTTCAGTTGCTCTTGGTGGCGTTATAGGCTTTGTTCTACGTCATTATCCAGGGAGCCAGACTAGTATAATGACTCTGTCATCCTCAACAGGCAATTTCTACCTCTGTGTCCCAATTACTTCAGTTACTGACAATTTCTAACTAGTGATAAGGGGCAAAAAAGAAACTGGGCGAGCTCTTTGACCTTACGGGGTGACCCAACACTCTCATATAATGTCGGCCACCACTGGTTGCAAGGGGGGCCTGGAGTTTAACTCTGTAGGGTGCCCTGTGACCTGTCGAAACCTGCAGGTTTCTGCTACTAAGAGGAAGAAAGAGAAAATGGATATCATGAAATGAGGTTTTGCCACAGGTCACTAGTTTTGTCATCCCATTTTGCAGATGAAGAAACTGATGAAATGGTCTTACACTATCAGTGGTAGAGCTGGAATTTATCCAAGGTTATGGCGTGGCTCCCAAGACTGTGGTCTTAATCACCATGCAGTGTTGCCTACGTTGAATGTTTTAATACGTAGACTATTAAAGGGAAGACTACCCCCCACCCAAAGTATGTCTTATCCTTAAAGGTATCAATTGCAGTTTGATTACATTTTTTTCTGAGTTTTAGTTAATTTTTGATACTTCTTTTTTTCTTTTAAACTCACACACACACATATAATCTTTTAATAGCTTAATTTTCTTACTTTGTTAAATTACTCTATAGGAAAGAAAAGAAAAATCTTGAAATTAAATTCCTTTAGCCTTCTAACCCCTTTCATTTACTTCTGAAACTGCATTGTTGCATGTTGAAGTTTACTAAATGAGTAATAGACACAAGAGAGTAAGTAGGTTAGAGTTCTTCCTTTAATGTGTTTATCGTTGAACATTTACATTTTCTTATAGACCGCTGAGCCTACAAACAGTAAAATTATCTGACGTATACTAATTTTCTCTTTTCTCCCACATGGTGCTGAGCAGTTAGAGACCAAGTAAGCATCATATGGCTAAATAAAATGTAGTTACGCTGATCGCATGCATGATGCTCGATGATATGGTCACCATACATTTTTGTGATTTAGCACAGTTGGACAAATGTTGAATTGATCATGACTAATTTCTGTTGCATTAAACTATAGATGTTGGTGGCATGTTTAAAATAAATATTTGAACATCAAGACCAATGCATTCCCCAAATATAATTTGTCATAAAGGTCAGCTTCTTAAATAAATTATGAGTAACAGGCCTGAAAACTCACTTTGTATGGCTTATAGTGATGCTATGTGTTATACTCTGTTTAAGGTTGTAGGAAAACCTGATATACCGATACGCCACATGAGAAAATGTAGGGAATTGTTAGGTCTCAATATAACTTCTGCTATTTCTCTGTCTTTATGATTTGGTAATAGTTTAGTGGTATCAAATAAAACATTTTTCAAATGACATTCCTTCCACACTTAAACTATTTGTAGTCATTCATTCACCTATTTATTCACTCATTTTGCGAATCTTCGTGCATGGCATTACTAAGTACGCCCTTGTATGGAATATGGAAAATAAAATAGAGCACATTCACTATTCTTGAAGAATTCAAAATATGTTTTGGAAATAAGACATAAACCTTAAAAATTAAATAAATGCAAAAGATAGCTATCTATATAATTTACTAAATAATTAAAATGTATTTAATTATTTTCATGGGAAATCAACAATTAAATCACTATTGGTTGGCATCCTTAGAGAATGATTGCAGGTGATGGTGGGGGTCTATTTGGTATATGGTCAAAAACATTGGAGAGATACAGGAAATAGGAAGGGAGGTTTGAAGGAGGCTCTGTGAACAATATTACAAGGGTAGAGAAGAGCAGGCTTTGTTGCAGAATGAATGAATAATGAAGCAGGCTAGAACGGAGTTTCCCGTTGTGGGCAGGAGGTGACATGATTGGCGAGGTGACTTACAACAGGAATTCAGGGATTTGAAAAGCCTGAGAAACATGTGGATACTCCCGTTCCTGCCCCGGTAAACTTTATATAGAATTTATATATAAATACATACAGACACATGTGTGTCTATATATATAATTCTAGCAATTTTTATGCTCTGATTTTTTTTCTTGAAGATTTCTATTTAAAAATCTGAAGCTATTAAACTTTATTTATTTATTTTTTTATTTTCAATTACTTTTCTATATTTTTATTTGGCCTCGAGCTATACTGCCTTGAGCTGTAATATTGTCACATATTATAAACTAAGCATTGTTAGGTATGATCAATATTTGGATAAGTACCCTATAAGAAAGACTTGTGTGCCTCAGCAGTTGATATTCTTAAACATTTTGAATGCTGTGGCATACTCTAAATTAAATGTGAACCACTTGTCAGAATGTGCATAATTTTTTTTTTTTTTTTTTTTGCTTAAAAATGTGTTTTATCTATTGTATGCCATCCAAATATGTCCCCAACTAAAGGTTAGTCATAACCAGAACTCACTTGTAGGTAGTTGCCTATCTTCAGTGATAAAGCGATGACAAGATTGTTTCTCTTGCTTTTGAATTAGAGCTAAAAATGACACATCACTAACAGTGCCTGCCTTACTGACGGCTTGCTGGGCAAGTGTATTTCAGTTACTTCTCTCATATCTCACCTGATTAGATCAAAAAATCTTTGAAAACATCAATAGTGTCTCATTCATCTTTTATCTCCATCTAACAGATTGTAAAACATATTGTAAGTACAAAATATATGGAGTTAAATTCAATGGAATCAAATTGAATTGTGGAAGTGCTCATAGCTGAATGATTTAATCACTGTATTCAAATTTTGCTATTGCTTTTGTATTATGAGGAATTATTTTATAATTAAAATCTCAGGTAGATGCTAGTATACTGGCTTATTTATAAAATGGAATAAAAATTCAAATGAAAAAATTATTTAAAATTACATAAACGTGAAATAAAATATACAACAGAAATAGAATTTTTGTTTAATATATGAGATTTTTTTTTTTTACTTCCATAAATACTATTGAGGACAGAAACTAAAAGATTGTTCACATTGCTTTCCTCTTATATCATAGATACTACATGATGTAACCGAGAGTACTTTAAATGTGTTTTATTTTTACATTTAAAGACATTGTGAAAAATATCCAGGTAAAAGAAAATGTGATAGTCTTCAAAGTGGTACTGAGGATTTTTTATTTCAAAATCACTTAGGAGAATGGGGGTACTGGTTTCCATTTCAATATAAGCAGAATATGTGTTTGTACAATTGTTAGTAGAATATTCCAGTCAAGAGAATATGATACCTGTGGTGATTAAGAAATATGAAGACACACCACCACATCTATGGGACTGAAAACCTGAATTGCGCCATCACAGAGTAAGATAAGAATACTTATAATGTGAATAAGTGCAATTTTATAATTAATGGAATATAATAAATTTTAAATTTGGTGATCTCTTTGGCTGTATCATATGATGGACCTAGCTTAAGTATTAGTTATTGTTTTAACTACTCTATAAATAGGACTCCTTTATCTATATATATATAAATGAGAAAATGGGCCTTTACATACTTAAAAAAATTATTTTTTCTTTCTTTGCTTTTAGATTTGTTTGGTAGGTAGATACTTTCAACAGTGCAAATATCATGTTTCTAATCACAGATTTGCTCTTTATTTTTGATACCTTTTGATATTACCTGAAACTTTTATTACCATGATGTTTGTCAAATGGTGATTCTCTATTTCCATTTCTACATTTATTAATTGGAATTACACTCAAGCAAAGAGCTTTCTCTTCTCCATGAATTATGTTATATAATTATGTATTTACATTAATACATAATAAATATTTGTATTTTTGAAATACAATTCACATAAAAGTTATACTTTCAAAGTATGCAATTCAGTGGTTTTTAGTATATTCCAAAGGTCATGCAACCATTGCCACTTCCTAAATCCTAACAATTTCATCCTGCCAAAAAGAAGCTCCCTATTTATTAGCAAAAACAAAACAAAACAAAACAAAAAAACCCAAAAGAAACCTTATTCTCCTCTCTCACCATTCCATTAATTTATTTTCTGGCTCTGTGAATTAGCCTCTTCTGAACTTCACCCCTGTACTCTGTCCATGCCAGTACACACACAGACACACAGTGCACAAACGTGCATTCAGATCATTTTTCCTTTAGGGACATTTATTTTCCATTCTTCTAATGCAAGTACTCCTGTTCACATTGAGATAATCTTCAAAATCAGAATTTTCTCAAAGGCAACTTTCTCACTGAAGCTTTCCCTCTGACCATTTGGAAGAGAATTATAATACATTTTCTAATAGTAAACATTCTCACCCTTCTGAAAATGACCACCTAGATGGTAACTGATGAGAAATTCTTAGACAGCAATATGTATCCTCTTACATCTCTATATAATTTTTGTGTAAAATTGTCTCTATGGTACTTTGGTTTGTCTGACAAGTATTACAGAAAAGTAGATTGCTATGGGATATTCTGCATGAGGACAACAATATAACAAATTCTCCATTTCAATTATAGGGGCACCTTTTTTCTTTTTATTAAGTTTTGAGTTTTTTTTAAAATGTAGTTATCATTAGCAAATGAGATAATCATAGCCACCCGCATTTGAACATTTGAATCCCAGTTCTTTTGCTTAATGAAATATATGCTTTAAGAGTGTAAATTATATTTTCTGAATTTAAAAATTTAATCCCATAAGAGTGAACATTATTTTTTTTACAGAACAGAAATAGCTAAACTATCAATTTAAAAAATGTTGCTATATATTTTGAAAATTCGTAAGCTCTTATAGCTGATAAGCTCTTTCATTATATTACCTTAAAATAATTTATCATTTCTTACCAATGACAAAGTTCTATCCTTTTCAATTAAAATATTTTCAGCAATAAAACCAGTTCACAGTGTTTTGAAATATTGAGCCAAATGTTTGAAATATTTTATCCTTAAAATATTTACCCAGTTAACAATTATAAAAGTATCAAGGTAGAATGTGATAACACTGAAAACTTTGTTGATGAAAAGGTGACTTATATTCACACATATAAAACGTATGACTATGGACAGGCTTCCCAGACTTTATTATATGTGTTTCAATCAGAAAAACCAAGATCAACTGCTAAGAGGCATGCTTTGCATGTATATTTCTCCCTTGGCTTACACACTGTTTCATGGAAATATATTGTTTTGAGTAAACACTGTAATTTTGAATCATCAGTTTGCCACATCCATTGAGTGGCAGCGTTTTGGCCTCATTGAGAGAGCCCGGAGCAGCCCACCACATTGAAAAGGTGCAGCAGCAGGCCCACTTCATGCGGGCCTCAGAGCCGTGGACATGAAAGCCAGAACAGTGAACACGGTGGGTTCAGTGTGCCACTTTGGCTGCTGAGCTTATCATCTGTGTTATGTAGTTTTAATTTCCAGTCTGAACAAATGGAAAGCCAGAACAAATGCAGTAAGCCCTTGGAAGCAGGCCACCTCCTGTAACCACACGACTTTGCATCTCATTACCAAGCAGATGTTTTGCTTTCCATTTAATAAGTGAATAGTAGTTGGCTTTAGTTCTGTCTTTACTCCTAGCTTCACTATCTGTACAAGAGACTTTATCTCCTTTCTGGTCTGAAAGATTATTGAATCTGTAGAGGTACTTCTCATCTCGAATTGAACTTAGCATCTTCCATCTATGCAGCTTCTCCTGGCAGCTTCAGGGGAATAGTAGCATCATGGAATATCTTTCTAAATGTAGTAAATACAAGGATAAATTTTATCATAGTTAAGGGAATTTAAGTGATATGTCTTTATCTTATTTTTAAGTATAAAATAGGACTTTAGAGTAATTTTATTTTTTATATTTATTTATCTATCTATCTATCTATCTATCTATTTATTTATTTATTTATTTTTTAGGTGAGGCATCCCTTGGTTGACCTCACAAATTGCAAGGACCTTGTCAGCTTACAATCCCTTATTTTTTATTTTTAACACCTATAGCACCTGGTCTTCCTAGGTGGTCTCCCATCCAAGTACTAACCAGGCCTGACCCTGCTTAACTTCTGAGATCATACGGGATCGGGCTTGTTCAGGGTGGCAAGTCCATCAACTAGAGTAATTTTAAATAGTAAAAATTGTCAATATTTTGAACAAGTTCTAATCAGTTACCCTTTCTGAACTTCTAAATAAAGTGATCAGGACTCATTGCCACATGTACAAGTTAAAGTATATGTTAGACTTGTGTACTTGTTCTGCTCCAGAAACACGAGTTTCTAAGGTGCTTGAGAAAATAGTTTGGTTCCCTGTTAAAAAAAATAATAATAAAATTACCTAAGTGAAATTTAGACCCCTGAAACAACCTGGATGAGGCAGAAGAATCAAATCAAATAGCCTATAGAAGAATTTCAGCAGCACATACCATATTTTTCTAGTAATGAATCCAAAACAATGAAATATCAGTGCTAGATTTTGTTTTCAATCTGTAATATAAATATTTTTAAAATATATTCAATAAATTTACCTTATTTAGTAATTGGACTAATTTCAGAGCAAATGGCGATAGGTCCTTGCTGATTATTTGAAAGATTATCTTTGAGGTTACTCTCATGAACCCATGCATTGTGAAGAACACATGTAGCACTTTTCCTTATTTGAACCAAACACGTACATTGTGTAGACTTTCTAATTTTGTTTTTATTGACAGTAAATAACAAGGAGAAATAATAGACTACTGTTAATTGTAGGCCAGTATTTAATAGTTTAAAAAGAATCATGGTTTTAGGCTTCCCCGTATAATCCCAGAGGCCATTTCTTACGTTGTTAGCATTTACGAGAAAATCAAGGTACCAGAATCAATTTCCAATGACGCCAGTATTTGAGAGGCGTTGATGATGATAATGATAGCACAGTTTCCACTCTTTTCACATTCTTTGCCATTTCTATAACCATGCCAGTGACAAGTTATAGTTCACTATATACCTCCTGATTATGTTTTATCTCACTGAGAGATGATTATTTTATATGCATATGATAGCTTATTTCAGAAAAGGATTTTTACCACATAAAGATAAAGAAAGAAAATGTAGCCTGAAAATAAAAGAAATAAAACATATTCCAAACCTTAACATAAACGCTGATGTAAAAATGATATATTCACATTTCTAATGACAGATCCAACCATTAATAGGTTGGAACAAGTATTAGCTGATCATGTAGTACTTCTCTTTGGTGTCTTGATGAAGGTTGACATTTTTGACATTAAGGGTTAATTAGTTGCCACTCAGAATGAGGTCACAAATGGCTAATTGCACCTTCAGCTAGGTAATTACTGTCATGTATCAAATTCTCATTCCATGTAATTATACAGGATCAGGTGATCTGACGGCTCACCTAGGGATATGTTTGCCTTCCAAGTCCTCTCTGTGGGAATTCCAAAGTTTTACAGAGAAGGTGAATTCACTTGCAGTTCGACCTGATGACTAATTTGATGTGCACACGATTCCATGCCACCCTTTAAAGTCGTGGGCCTAAGGATGTCATCCAGTTGCGCCTTAATGTTTTTGGCTTCTCTGATTCTATAATTTTGCTGCTGTCAGCTCCGATATTGCTGCTCACAGGGTAGATATTCATTAAATTCATCTGGGCTATTCCAAACCTTCATCTTCTTTCCCCAAAGTAACTGCTGAAGCTTAGCCGATCACCAACATTTATACAAAATGAATGGATGCCTTTTAAATAACGAATCAGAAGCAGGGCACGGGTATGTGAAGTGAAGATTTCTCCTGAAGTGATTCTGTTTGCCATGAGACTGGCCAGTGCCTTGGTCTTGCATCGTTGCTCAGATAAAAATGAACTAGCTCAGGCATTTTCTGAGGAAAAGGACATAACACCCCTCATATTACTGTAATACGCTCCTGGGGTAGACTGGAGAAGAAATTTTCCAGGTCCTCAAAGGACATGGTGTAGGTGATTAACTTAGCTGTTCCTATACCCCCTAATATGATGCAGCAGTCTGTAGTAATTGTTAGAAACATTAGATTCTGCACTAATAGGTGTTCCTCCCTCATTGACAGGCAATTTAAATATCCCACGGGGCAACTGAAAACTTGAAGTTTATAGGTAGTCCAATCAGTACTCTCTCTGGCTTGAAGAAACAAAATATCTTGAATCAGTCCAGTGGTGCGTGTGTATGTGTGTGTGTGAGAGAGAAATTTCAATGTGTCATATAAAGTTTTCATAATTTAATTGAATGTGTCATGCTGTGGATGTGTACATGCACACTTTCTGCATGGGAAAGTCAAGCACACTTGTAGTTGCTGCATGCACATGATTTTGAGAATAAAATATTTCCTCTGGGTCTAATAATGCGATTCTGCTGCACTCCTTATGCTAGCAAAACTCCCAGGAAAGAAACTGACAGTCTAGTAAATGTGTTTCAAGTCTATATCCACTGGGAACATAAAATAGAATGATTTCACCTCCTCTCTGTAATGGACTCACACTCAGTGACTAACATCTGTACGGTATTTTAGAGTTTATAAAGAGTTTTCAAATACGTTATCCCATTTAATTCTAACTATAAACCTGTGAGGAAGGACTTTTAAAGATATGATATATTTTACAGATGGGATATAATAGTAGGGGCCAAGTTTTTTATTTCCAAATCTATAATTTTTTTCACTATGGAAAACTAATCATGTTTAGTTAAAATAGAGATAAGATGTTTTGAAATTCCTGATCTAATAATAAAACTATTGTTTTCTATGTACATTTGTTATACTAAAAGTAATATAATGCTGTTCTCTATTTTTAATTTGATATCAGTGAAATTATCCTGAATATTAAGCAGTCAGCTGTAAATAGAGATCATTTATAGATTTCGCTTTTTCTAATCAAGCACATAAGAAATGTATGTATACTCTCCAGGAAATAAACTCTTGCGCTTAAAATGCAGGCATGTAGGGAAGGTACTACTGATCCGAGGGTCTGGGGTATCAACGCCATGAGACTAACACCCAACTCCAAGTGAAAGGCCCTGTCAGCTTCCCATCGCAGCCAACAGCACCGCTGAGCTCCTTGCACCTGGGAATGGAACCTTGGAAGTTATTATTAAGGCTTTCTGGAGAAGCTTGCATTTGAGTAGGAGAAACTGACACCAAACAACAAGTTATTCAATTAATTACATAAGTACGATGGCAGTACGTACTCCGGAGCAGAGATAAATGATAATAAGAGAGCACACGGCAGAGAGGGCGTGGCCTGGGGGAACATCGCTAAGGGAAAGCCATCTCATCTGAAGAAGGTAGTTAGAGGGAGGTGTGGGTGAGCATCCCCTGGCGAGGAAACAGCAGGTACAAAAAGCCCGCCTTCGGAGGAAGCATAGAAGAGACTTAAAGAAACTAAAATGGCAGAAGTGCGGGGTCTAGGAAAAAGTGGCCACAGATGAAGCAGGTAAATTACTAGGAATCAGATCCTATATATATTAGAAATGACTTACCAATTTCTATGCGTAAAGCTGGATATAATTTTGATAGGAATTATGTTGAATCTGTAGCTTATTTTGGGAAGTATGGCACTGTCATCTTAGAAATATTGATGAGCATGAGATATCGTACCATTTGTTTACTCTATTTTCTCTCAATAATATTTATGTGTGTGTGTGTGAGTCTTTTTTAAATTGCATCTTCAGATTGTTATATCAACCTAATGTTTTTGGCTTCATTGGGGTATAATTATGTGGGACTGGAAAAATAGTTTTGTTCCCTACCTTTCCAAATTCTTCTGGCTGGACTAATAATCAAATTAACATGAGACAGATTAACAGGAGAAAATAACCTGATTTACTCTGTATGTACATATGGGGGTTCTGTAAGAATGGGGGGGTTGAGGCTTATATGTCAATCTGGACTAAGGAGAGGGAAGCAGGAGTCTGGAGTTCAAAGAGTAAGTAGGCAATCCACAGGTAGATGAGAAAGAGCAAACATTTGGTAAAGGATTTCCTGCTGGGCCACCCAGAAACAATGGGGCACCTTGAGGAGTCACCAAACAGACTTTGCAGGTTCCTTCCTATCTGCCACACTAAGTTTATATTATGCTAAGGTTATAGTCTATAGTCAGTGAGTGGAATGTTCTATTTATGTCAATTTGATTAAGTTAGTTAACAGTGTTGATACAATCTTCTTTATCCTTGCTGATTTACTGGTTTGCTGTTCTTTCAGTTATTGAGAAGGTCATATTGAATCTCCAAATGTAATTGGTGATTTCTTATTTGTCTTTTACTTCTGTCACGTTTGCCTCATGTATTTTGTGGAATTTTTGTTAGGTATGTATGTATTTACAGTTGTTATTGCATCCATTAATTTTCTCTGTGTTCTTCAAATTAAATAATTTCTATTGCTGTATCTTCAATTTCACTGATTCTTTCTTCTGCCTATTCGATTTCTGTTAAGCTGATCTATATATTCCATTTTTGTGATTTTAATTTTCAACTCTAAAAATTGCATTTTTGTACTTCCTATTTTTATTGAAATTTCATTTTTGTTATTTTCATCATATTTTATAATACCCGAATCTTGATTTTCTTTTATTCTTTGACCACAACTATAGCTGATTTGAAGTCATTGTTTACTAAATCCAAAATCTGGTTCCACTTAGAGTCCATTTCTATTGCTTTTATTATTCTGAGGATGGGTCACACTTTTCTAATTTTTTCCACTCTCCTAACTTTTATTGACAGGCGTCCACATTATAAAGTAGGAGCTCAAGATTCTGATTTTTTTCCTGAAATAAAAAAAAAAGCCTGTATTTAATCTGTAAATTATTTCCTCCTGTGATGTTTACTCACAGATGTCTCTTATCAGTACTTTTTAGTCTCATATTTATTTTTAATCATGAATTCCTGGGGATTGCTCCTGTGTGTGCATAGCTTAATGGTTAGCCAATGATTAGGCAGGGGAATAGCTTTACTGTTACCAAGATACTGTCCCACTATAGATCAGTGTGTGGGTTGGAGAGTGCATTTAAAGTTCAGGTAGTTTTCTACGGCCATGCCACCCTGAACAAGCCTGATCCCATCTGATCTCAGAAGCTAAGCTGGGTCGGGCCTGATTAGTACTTGGATGAGAGACCACCTAGGAAGACCAGGTACTGTAGGCGTAAAAAATAAAAAAAATAAAGGATTGTAAGCTAACAAGGTCCTTGCAATCTGTGAGGTAAACCAAGGGGTGCCTCGCCTAAAAATAAACAAACAAACAAAGTTCAGGCAATTTTAATATCTGTGTCAGGTCTCTCAGGTCTTCCTAGCGCACACCTGTGATTTCCGAGTTACCCAGGCATAGGTGAAGAGCTTTTTTAACCCTTTTATGGATTGCTCATTAACTAGAGATTTCTTAAATTTCTGGATTCTCTAGCACTCAACCCAACTAGAACCCCTATTTATTTCCTACCAGATTTGCTTCTTTTACTGACAATGCTGCTGGCTCTAGGTTTTTGTTTTTTGCTCCAAGTCAGTTCACCCTCTTCTGGCAGCAAAGCTGCTGATTTTTAGAGTTAGCCACACTTGGATACATCTGTTCTGTTGTTAAAAGAAATCAGAGTCTGACGAATCTACTGTGCTTTAAAGAGAAACAAAGCCAGATTCTAGGTCAAGTCTGTAAAGACAGATTTTATTCAGATTCTACTCTATTAGGAAAAAGACTTCAGTCTAGAACTGAGCTCATTTCCACCCAAATGAACGGCAGCAGGCCTTTTAAACACTGAGCTGTGTTCAAGGAAGGACACTGAAGAGCTTTAATGGCAGGGTGGGTCTTGGCCCATGTCACTAAGCCATCTGGGCTTGTTAATTGGCACTTTGCAGAGGAGAAACAAATTGCTTGTATTTTTATGACCAGAGGCAGTTGTGCAAGTTGGATCAAGGTACCCAAATAAGTTAGCACTCTTCCCTCTCCCCTCCCCAGCTAAGTGGTAAGAAAGAGCGAGCTTTCTTCCTGGGTGTTAGCATTTTGAAGGGGCTACAGCCCCTACCTAGGTCCTTGAGGAAGCACCTTTGGGTAGTAGACGATTCACATCTCAGAGGTGGAGACAGGAGTTACAAAGGTGGCTTTCTGAGGCAGGCTTTTTGAGGAGGGCCAGGGCCACCCTCAGGACGAGGCTTTGAGCTGCTAGAGGCCATTCTAAAGTCTGGTCAAGTCTCTCAGCTCAGAGACGTGGATGGAGTCCTTTTGTGCAGTTCTCAGGCCCAGCCGATCCGGGTATAGAGGGCTGGGAGCAGCTTGACACAGAGAGGACACTGACACCTGCCTTTCTTACCTGAAGTTCCGGCAGCTGTTTTATGTGTAAATACTACTCAATTTGTTGTTTGCTTTTGTTCAGTTTTCAGAGCCTTAAAATGGTTGTTTTTGAGAATATGGTCGAGTTTTATACTTGTGTTTCGGGGAGAAGATGTGCTAGCCTTTTACCTCCGGTCTATATTGCTTGCTTTCAATCATGAATGAAAAAATTTTTCCAGGGAGAAAATTTTTGTGACTAAGAGTCTATCTGATGTACTGGAAAGAGCAATGGAAATGAACGGAATATGAGTTTATAGTGCATTAAGACTTGGAACACTCTTACCTCGATCGTATTAGTAAATTTGTAGCCTTGAGTGAATGACTTAATCTGCTTAAGGGCTCTGTTTTCTCTTTTGTAAATAGTGATATTATAGATATCTAATATGTTTATTGGAGAATTAAATGTGAATTAGAGAAGGAAATTATCTAAAGTTTATTTTACTACGATCTATTAAAATCTCAAATTTTTGACTAGGCTTTGGCCTTATTTTAAATAAGCAGTTCAAGTCTGGAAAATAATTTATGCATAAGCATTTTACATGGTTTACCTTGAAATTATTCACCCAATTTTAATTCCATCATTGTCCATATTTCTTAGGATTTTAGAATTTTAAGACAAGAAGCAAATTTATTATTAGGTTTATTTCTTCTATTGTTCTCTCAATTATGAATTATTTGCTACTTGTCTTTCTTTTTCAACCTAAATAGCCCTGTTAGATATTGACCTTACTTTCCCTTTGGGAAATAACTACAAATCTGCTTCAATGTGTAGAATGCTCCATTCTACTCCTTGAAGAAAAATAGGGCTTAAGGGAAAATTTCACTCAAGCGTTATAGCAACTAAAGGGTGATGGCTGAATATAAATTATGTAAGAAGTGTCCTTTAGGTATTTTCTACCTGCCACACTCATCTTGTAAAGTAACTATTCTTCATGACTTAATTTCCCCCTCCCTACAATGAAAATAAGTAATGAGTGTTCATATTAGTAATATTTAGAATTGTTAAGCTCTATTTAACCTTAGGGGAATACAAATATACATTCTCATTTCTATTAAAACATCGTTGTATACTATATCTCTATAGAAGACTGATGATCATAGAAATCTAAATATGAAAACTAACAATTACATCTGCAAATTTATTTTTATTTTATCAATTCTATATTGGAAGAAAGACAAGAAAATGTTCACAGGTGTTTTATAATACTTTTTATGCATGTCTTTTCTAATGAATTAAAGGTAAATGGTATCAGTTATGTGTGTTTTTCCAGATGTTCTGAAGTCTGGCTTTGATCTCACACTTTTTAAAAATGGGCAACACACCAAAACTTTAGAGAGTATATCAGAGAATATGAATTTATAGTGCATTATCAATATTTGTATTTAACACTAGAAAGATAAAATCAGCATTTACTGTTACCTCTCCACAATCCTTCTCCACTTCTTTCTAAAGTATCATAATCTTAACTTATAGTTTGGTTTCAGACTCCTTAAGCTGTTCTCAAAACAAAGACTGTCTCTATCCATTCTTCAGCAGTTACGTCTTTTTTCTCAAATCAAACAAACAAAAACAGATATATGAGAGGTGGAGTTTCTGCTAGTCAGTGATTTTCAATCTTCACACATATGACAGTCATTTCTCAGTGAGGATTTGATGAATTGATTAAGTTTAGAATAGAAACAAACTTGACTTTCATTAGCTTGCACAGATTGCCATATGCTCCTACCCTATCTCTCAACGTTAATTCAATTGTGGTAGAAATTTCCAAAGTGTAACTTTAAGAGAATCCTCTGATAGTGTAAGGAAAACAAAAACAAACAAAAAACAAAACCCCCCTCCAGGGGAGCATGTTCGTTACCTAAGTGGAACATGACTTTGTAGACCTCGTTATACCAAGATGTGGCCATGTTTACGTAGATGAAGAACTAGGTTCTGAATGTCTCATATACAGTTCCCTTCCAACAACATTGCTTATAATAATGATTTCAAAATGATTACCGTATTTTGGCATTTACTGTCTGTCCGCAGACCTGATACTATAGTCAGTAAACAAGTGGCTTCAGTCATTTTATAATATAAAGCCTTAGATCATTTTTCTCTGAAATACAAGTCTCTAAAGATACTTCTGTACCATGAAGTCAAGCTGAGAAAGAAGGCACTTGGACTTGGCCACACTCTGAACCTTGACTCTGGCCTACTTTATTATGTCCATATCAGGACGTCACTCAAGAGGTGTTTATTCTCCCATTTAATTAAAATTGAAATTCATTTCTAAATACCGGCTTATAGTAAGATTTCTACACCTTAAAATATCCATTTTACAGGAGCACTTACCTAAAGTTTTATGCAAATAAACAAATGAGAACAAAATCTGCTGTTACGTGCCACTCTGACAATTATCTAGATAATTCAATTTTGCCCTTTTAGCATGTTGAATAATTATTTTCTTGAGTAGCAAACTGCACTCCAGAGCTTCTTGGCCCATGAGATGGGCATTTTCAATTTAAAAAAAAAAGAAAAAAAAACATCAGTATTTCAACAGTAGCTGCTACTGCTATAACTTATTTGTTCTTTATTGTACTGCGATCTTGGGAATTAAATGAGAAGACACGGTAATGCAATGAAAAGCAAAAATGCTGTGCATATTTGTAAATCTCATTACATAATATTCAGCAAAGCCTGAGTGAATTAATCCCCTCCTTCTTGATGTCACTGAGAGATGCCCTTAGCAACCTAACAGCAATGTCGTAAAGAGAAAGAACAGGGCATGTGACCCGAAATAACCTTCGTACTTGACACAAAGCGAGAGCTGCTCTGACGTCAAATCATATCTCCCATTTTAGACTACCCACAATTAAAATCTTCACCAAACCTTCTAGCTCAGAGAAGAGTACAAAGAGTAAATTAATTAAAAAGAGATGGATTTTCTAGAATTAGAATATTTAGTATCTAATAATACCAATGTCTATAATTGCATAATGTTTTACGGTTTTACTGCTGATTTCATGGACGTCATTTGCTTCCCACCACCACTTTGTGAAAAGCAGGGATGGGATTTTTAGTGATGAGACAATTTGCCTTAACCTCTTATTTCAAAAAATTACACAAATTATATACATATTAACTGAAACTTGAACCCAGTATTTTTTATTGGTTTTTAATCAAGTATGTATTTATTTAACTAGGCCAGCAAAGCAAGAAGTCATGCTATGTAGCCCACGTAGCCCAATATTAAGAGAGGAGAATGAAAAAGCTTAAAAGCTTAGATATTTTAAAAACCAAACAACCATCACAGACACAGGCAGACACACAGATACACACATACCCATCTAGAGACAGAGTGGGGACAAAGCTAACATACTGTCAACTGGGTCTGACAGAAAGGTCACTGATGACCTGGACAAAATCATGCTAGACAGAGGGAGGGAGACTTCAGTTAAAGCACTCAAATTTTATCTTTAATAACTATTTATATAGGGGTAATATACCTAATAATTGAGCCTTTAGGGAAAGATAAAATTATGTCTTGATTTAAGAAAAGAGTAAAGTCATATTTTAGGAAGATTTTTGTATAAATAGTTATTAAAGATAAAATTTGAATGCTCTAACTGACGTCTCCCTCTGTCTAGCATGATTTTGTCCAGGTCATCAGTGACCTCTCTTTTTGTCAGATCCCGTTGACAGTATTTTAGCTTCACCATAATTCACTCTTTCGGTAGCATCAGATTCAGCCGACTCTTTCTCCTTGAAATGCCTTTGTAGTAGAATTCTCCCTGTTACCCTTCTGTCCTACAGAACATTCTTTCAGCTCCCCCTCCCACCCAATGGGAGGGCCTGCACTTTGACCACTAAATATTAAGGAACGTGGGGCGTGTGTCCTAAACTATTACCTATCTATAATTTCCCAAGTCAGTTTCACTTACTGTCACGTGTTGGGCGATGATAATTCACAAATTCTATCTCCAGGGAAGACTTGTTTTTGTACTTAGAATTGAATCTAAATTCTCCTTTTATGGTATTCATTCATGCCTTAGACCCCACCAGGCTTCCTAACTTATCCCAGGCTGTTCTTTCTCTCGCTACAGTTATTCTTTCCTTCCCTAGAACAGAGTAAAATGCTCTCTCCCACGTCAGAATGTTGTACTGATTTTGTCGCCAACGTGCGTCTTGGGGTCTTTCTATGGGGGGTCATACGAGTTTAAATCTCCTTAAATAGTAGATTTCCTTGACTGCCCCTGTGGTTGTCTGTGGTGGTCTCTATCACAATACACTGTTTATTTCTACATTGTGTGCGTTCACACACATACACACACACACAGAGTCACAAACACACACGATCTAGAATTATGTGACCTGTGTTTGTTCTATTAGATACAAATGTTAAGTCTATGCACAGGGATGCTAACTGTCTCACTTTCCATTTTACTACCAGTGCCTATCTCAACAGTAGCTGTTAAATATATATTTGATAAATAAGTGAATGAGTGAAAGGTTTCATGGTTGGCTAACTGAAGAATGTTGTGGCTCATATAATGGAAAGACAGAAAAGACTGAGCAACTGAATGTACTTTGTAGGGAAAAGGTTACCCTGGCTTGCAGCATAACGGATTTTATGTTTATTAGGAAAATATATTAAAAATTCTTGAAGAAAAGTTTGAAATCACACCAGGAACTTAATAATAAAATTAGGACTAGAGATATGTATTTGTCAATTATTTACATAAAATGATAGTTGAAATACTAAAAGTAGTTGAAATTGGCAAGGGAGAGAAAACAGAAGAATGAGTTTCATGCTCGGGGAAAACTCAGGTGGGAGGGGTGGGAGTTTGAAGAGGAGTCAGGGAAGGAGGAAGAAGCAGCTAGTTTAGTCCCAGAATTTTTATGGAAGAGGTGTTTGTTACCTTCATGAAATATTGTTTCCCGCTTTGCCCACAATTATATCCATGAATCACCGAGTTTTAATACCACTCTCGTTATTACTAGTTACTACCTTTTTAAATTCTACTAGTATATCTTATTTTATTTATTCTCCATCTGTTCTATTCCTAATATTATATTCTATATGACTTTCAGTTCACTGACCTTTTTAGCTGTTTCAGATCTAGCCTGTTCAGATCTAGGTTAGTATATGTAAAACACTTAAAACAATGACGGACAGTAGTGAGCACAGCACATGTGTTCCATGTTACTATCACTGTTTTTGTTTAACTTCTCTACTCAGTATCTTTTTAAATTTAAGTGTCTTAAATTTACACTGATGGGCTTTCTACTTGATTTTTTTTCCATATATTTTTTTTTCGTATTGGATGTTATTGTTTTCAAATTTTCCAGTTTTATATATTTCCTTATCTCAACATTTTATGTGTGTCTTATTTTACTTATTTCAACCTTTTAAGCATACTTATTCTCAGGTACCTTATTTCATTAGATTTTAGGTGGAGACAGGTCACAGTGCCCCAGTATGAAGCCTCCCCTTCTTCTTTTTTGTTGATAAAGCCACTAACATAAGCAGGGACATGAGTGTCTAGCTAGAGACGATGTATCTCAGCCTTCCTCTCATTTAGGAATCGCCTTGTAACTGAACTGAATTCCTGTCGATGGGATGTAAAGAAAAGTGATGTGTGTTTCTTGGTTTTGGCCTTTAGACACCACAGTCTAGAAACTAGATGTAGTGATTACCCAGTTTTGACAAATCAGGTAAGTGCAAACACCTTAGTAAATGGTGGAAAAACAAATGATAGGAACCAGAGTCTCTGAATGACTGTGTGGAGCAGAGACTCTGGCAAACTGGAATACTCCCTCGTTAAAAAGAGAGATACAATTTTATATTTTATATTATTTAAGTTATTGTATTTTTGACATTTTTATGAGGGATCCCTGAGAAATATCTAAAATATATGGTGTGGACATAGATGGCAAAAGCAACAGTAAATTATGACCATCTTAGGGAATTTTACTCTTAAAGAAGTAACTAGCCTGGCTGGTGAAAGCCTGTGATTATTTTATCTCTAAATCCAACAAGTACACCCTAGTAGGAAATGGTCTCTCAAAACCAGAGACCCACCAACAATGATTCAGTGTCAGCCACTGAGTAACAACGTGGAAGAAACCCTGGAATCTCAATGTGTGTATGGCACAATCATCTTGGTGGCATGGATCTCTCGCTTTGGGATTTGAAGCACTGCATTTTTAGTTTCTCTTTATTGATAGAAACTTGGGTTGACCTCTACAGCTACAGTAGCTTTCAGATGCCGTAACTCGTTCAGTCTGTGCACTTTTTCAGCATTTTACCTTCATGAAGTGATTATTGTTTGTCTCTCGGCTCCCTGTTTGTAGGAGTTTTTTGCAGGGAGTCTTAGGCAACTCTCAGCTTAAAGAGCCTTGATTATGGATGGCTTCATGGTTATTCAATGACCATGCACCAGTGTTTATGTCTGTTTCTGAGTTCCCATGTTTTGCAACATGTAGGTAACACATTCTCAGATTCCGTGACTAAGCGCTATATTCTGGATTTGGAAAGTTCTCTATTTTAATATGTGTGTTAAATTTGGGCTATTGGGGATAAAATTTTCAATTCCCATCTATGGTTTACACACTCTATTCCAGACTGCTTTTTAATGTTAGGAGATCATTTTCAATTTTCTACTATTCTTGCATTTGTAACACGATACGGGCATTAAAATTCTAGAACCAGCATATGGAAGCTGCCTTGCCAGTCTTGCCAGATGTGTGGCTATAGCTACTGCTTACCAGTTTGTCTATATGTTTGCTCTTTGTTTCCGGACTGTAAAAAATTGCCCTTTCTCTTCCATATCTTAAAATATTCCAGCCAGCGCTTTCGTATGTTTGGGGTAGAAGTGGAGGTTTCCCATCTGCTCAGTCCACCTTCCTGTCAAGAAGCTGAGAGGGAAATATGAAATAAAAGTGAAGGGAATAGAGAAGTGTTCCAAATGTTCTGAATCTTTTAAAGAAATCCAAAAGAGTAGAGAGAAGGTAAGGATAAAATGCTGTATTTGACAAAATAAGTGCCAAGAATTTTAAGAATGTAAGCAAGGCATGAGATCGAAGGCAGGATGGATAAAAAGCCCACACCTTAACCCCAGCTTGATGAAACTTCAGTGCATCCAAAATAAAGATGAAATGCTACAGAATATCACAAGGGAGGTAGATCACTATAAGGAAATGAAAAACAAAACGATATCAGAAACAACGGATACAAGAAGACATAGGAAATAATATCTTTAAAGCACTAAGGAAAAATAACTTTTAACCTGAAGTCTATTAGCCACAACTAATGAACTTCGAAGGTGAAGGTAAAATAAATATGCCTTCAGGGATACAAAATTTCATAAATTATCAACCACAGACTTCAGCCTGAAGAAATACTAAAGAATACATTTCTTCAAGGAAAAATAAAAACTAAAAGAAATTAGTTGATGCAAGAATCAATAAGTCATACAGGTAAACTTGGCTTATTGTGTGTGTGTGTGTGTGTGTGTGTGTATACATGTACACATGCAATAGTTGTATAATATTCAGAAGTTTAAAGTAATGGATACTGGGAAAAGGTAGTTTTGAAGTAAATATAAACCTGTTAAGATTTCTGCATTATTTGGGAAAATGGAGAAACTGATTAACTTGTAATTATCGATAGGAAGAAAATAAAATTAATTTTGTATCTCACACCATGAAAAAGATTGCCTATAAAAATGAAAAAAAAATAAAAATAATAAAAGGCTTGTGGTTATCTACCCTGGATCCACTAGATCCATCTCTGTCATAGATTTCACTCACCTATCTGTCACACTGATACCTGGCTTCGCCTTTCAAACAGAACTTTATTATTTTAATAGTGTGGATTTAAAAAAAATATCTACCATATAATAACCAGGTTGTAGGTATTCTTGCTTTAAAGATCTGAATAAGAATCCTTGTGACAATTGTCATTAGGCCTTAAGCTAAGGCCTGAGTTATCAGATCTGATGCTACTTGTGTTATGTTATAAGACAGGTAAGGATGCCCATCTCTGGGTTTTCAAGGACTTCTAATATCCTATGACAATAGTCATTGAAAATCTTCTTTCATTTTAAAAGTTATCACTGAACAGGAACAGAGCTTTTGACTTTAAGACCTAAAGGTATAATGCCAAAAGCCTACTATTTGTTTCTCAGTGAACATACTAGGCAAGAAAGTAGATATCCTTTTATTGAAAATTCTGTGTTTTTCTCCGAAGTAGGGTTTCTGCAATGCCTATCATTTAATGCACTTTGGTTTGTACTAATTCAATGTGATGAAACCCTTTGAGACTATGACTGTGTCTATGAGAGCGTGGAAAAATCAAATTAGACCATAAAATTTGGCCCATTCAATTTACATTAAAAGAGAAAAATGTGCTAAGCAAAGTTTTCTGTTGAATGTTTCATTGTGTTGAGGCTTTGCAATTTTTGGAGGAGGTAATTGGTGAAGCTTTCAAAGATAGCTACTTGCTATGATTAAGCAAATATGAAATAATTTAGTTTTTAAATCAATTCTGATAAGATACAAATAAAGTAGATAAAATAGAGGAAAAATAAGCAAATATTCTGATCTTAAAGCCTAGTCAGTGATAGAGAAACCTCATCACCTTTTAGTTTATGAAAATGTAGCGTATGGACATTGGTTGACCTTGAGAAATCATACCAGCTTGTCTGCTGAGAAGCTGACCATTCTTATTTATTTCTACCACATGGCAACATCTGTTTTTTTTTGATGTTTGATCATATATTTTATGTCACATTTTGCCCTCACCAAATATCTTTCTTTGAGAAACTTTAAACTTTTTTTTTTTTACATAGGATCTGCTTAATATATATTAAGAAATTTAGGGAGCCAAGACATAGCGTGGGTGCCCAAAAGAAGCCTAGTGAGACTCTTTGTTCAAGATTCGTTGCTAATGTTGGATCTGTCAGTCAATAATGGAGTTGAAAATAAGATGTATGTCTCTCAAAAGGAAAATCTTTAACTGTTAAACCAAAGAGTATTTTTAAGTGGTCTGTGGTTAATCATTATTCTCTTTGTCAGTACTTTGATATATTATCCTCCAGGATGAATATTCATGTAATAAGGATGTATATGTGAGAATTGCCAGCCAATTCTAAGTTTTTATGTATTATTTCAAAAAGATGTATAACTTGCTAGGAAGTTATTTTCTGTGAGTAGACTATAAAATCTATTTTTCACACACCTGATGAAATATTCCACCAATATTAAAAGTATAAAGTCAGCAAAGAGTCAGAATAAGTGAAAGATGAATATGTTAAAATTCTTCAGACCATTTTATCCAAAGCATTGATTTAAGATAATTAATACTTCCATGAATACATTATATTAAGTCAGACTATTCTGACCATCATAGTCTTGTATTCTATAAGAAAGAGAATTCCTACACCTTTTCATCCCTATTCTGCTTCCAGATCTGTAAAATCTGCACCCCTTCCCCAAATTTATTGTTTATAAATTATGGATAAACTAATTAAACAAAAGCTTTGACGTTTTAACATTTGGATCCTTAATTTACCTTTATCCTAAATCTTTCAGCTGAGTTGTCAGCATATTCAATTCCAGTCTTATTTTAAGGTGACATATTTATTCCTCAGATAATTTGATGTGACTTATACAGATACATATGTTATGATATGACATAAAAATAAAGAAGTATAAAAAAATGAAAATGAGAGTTACCTAAACCAGGATAAATTAGAGCTGTTCATGACACAATGTTTTATTCAGTTGCTAGGGGTCAACATCAAGTTTGATTCTCTGATCCCTGGCTGCCAAAGAAAGATGAAAACTTGAACAGCCACAAGATTCAATGTCAGTAAAAACAAAACTATAGCAGTGACTCATGAGAGGTAAAGCTTTCTTTTTGGAATTGAGAATTAAAGGAATGAAAGCTTGAGCTTTTCATAAAGATGATACTGAGCAAGAGCCACAAAAATATATTCAGCAAAATCTCTATAAAGAAAAACATACAACTATAGATCTGTAACAAGTCTCAAATTTTCTAGGTCTCATTGCACCTAAAATGTAGACTTGGCTCATGATGGCCCAGTTAAATAGTAATGCCACTTAACAGTTTCAAAGACGCTATTTATCGAAGATGTTATTTCAACTATTTTGAAGAAAAGAAGTTACCAATTATACACTCTTACACACATACTTATACATGAAATTTTCTTATATTAAAACCAGAATGCTTAAAATCAAAGGATGATTAACAAGGTACTAATCAGCATGACATAATCTTCTCTAAGGATGTGTGAAGTGATATTTGATATAGATATCAAATATAGATATAGATAAAATATATAGAATATGGAATTCTAAACCAAATCCTAGAACTACACTAAATAACTTTTGACCAAAAAAAAATTTTTTTTTTTTATCTTGGTTTAACCACTGGAGAAGTTGTCATTAAAGATTTCATTCCATGTAGATATTTATTAAAATATAAAGTCATGAACTACATGAGTATAAATATGATACCTCCCTATTACTATTAATTATTTGAAGAATGCTGGTAATTTCCACTAATCCTATAACATTTACCTGAAGACAGCCAAATTTATATAAGTTTGAAATACTTTGTAACTCGATAAAAATTAAATGACCTTATGTGTTATTTGCATGTAATTTGAGAAATCAAAAAAATGTATTTCAGACAGAATGACACCACCCCCCCGCCCCGCAAAAAAAAATGCCTGTGTCCTAATTCCTGTGACCTGTGAATTTCTTAAGTTGCATGGCAAAGGGGCATTAAGTTGGCATATGGAATTAAAGCTGTGAACCAGCGGGCTTCAGTGGGGAGAGTGTTCTAGATTATCCCTGCTGGGCACACCAGTCAGCATGAGAGACCTTGAATGAGGGACAGGGAGGCGGAAGTGGTCAGAGTGATGCCACGTGAGAAAGATTCACTCTGCCATAGATTTTGGAGATGGAGGAGGGTAACCATGAGCCAGGGCTGTGGGCAGCTTCTAGAAGCTGGGAAGGCAAGGAAATGTTTTCTTCCGTAGACCCTCCAAGATAGGAGCCCTGCTGATGACTTGAATTAGTCCTGTGGGAGCATTGTTGGATTTCTGGCCTACAGAAATGCAATATATTTTTCTTTGTTAAGCTAATAAATTTGTGGTAATTGGTGACACCAGCATTAGAAAATGAATGCAGTGTTCTTCATAAAATATTATGCTTGCGTCTGTGATTTTTATATCTGTCTGTGATGAAGATCTCCATGACAGGTAATATGCATTGTCTGCGTGGAAGGCGTAACATACAGATAGGTCTTTTCAAACCCAAATTATCAACATGTTACATCAGCTTCATTTTTGATTGTTGGAAAACTAACTCTTTCAATTGATCTCCAAATATTCTCCTGTTAAAATTAAATAATAATCATTGATCATCTATCACAGGATTTAAATGATTTCCTTTGAGCCTTTGGATATTTGAAAACTAGGTTTTCCAGAAATGCCTAAAAACCTTCTGCTAGTTTCAGGGAACAACAATTTTAATAATTGAAGTGTTTAAAAAGAAAATGTAGGTTTTAGAGTTATTATTGATTTAGTGTTCATTGATATCTCAACAACAGAGGAGCATTGTTTTAGACATGAAAAAGTAATTGAATAATATTTAAGGATCTTAATTCACTAGAGAAGTCTATCTCATTGAAACCTCCTAACTTTTACTGCTACCTGGCACTTGGGTGCTGATGTTTACCCCTACTGATTTTTTTTTTTTTAACCAAAATGATAATTGTACTTCTTTCTGATGATTTCAATATGTATCCATAAAAGAATTGAGCGATTTGGACTAAATAACGTGTTATTATGTAGTAAAACTACAGAAACTCTAAAGAGACTTTTTCTTATCTGCTTGTGCCATTATTAATCTTGAAATTTGCATGATAAAGAAAATTATAATTAAATGAAAAATGTATCACTCTTTTGCATGATGATTGCAGTAAGAAAACAATCAAGGGAAAACAAATCTGACAAAAACAGAACATCAACAGTAAGGGGACAAAAAAGGTGGGGAGATAATTATTCACAGACAGATAAATAAAATAAGGAAAGCAAATGAGCAGATGGGGGAAAAAAAAACGTCCAGCAAACAAGCTAACAAAGCATAAGTCCCAGAGATGTGCTCTGCCTCCATGGAGACAAATTATCATAACTTTTTTCTTAGATCTAAATGAAGGCACGAGTTAATCTGTAAAGTTGTTTTTCTCTCAGACAACTTTAGGAAAGACTTTCTCCTCTTTTTTTAATCTATCCTGGGGAACAAAAGGAGCTTAGTTACTTAGTATTTTTCAACCTTAATCTTAGAAGAATGTATTCTTCACTTAAGTGGATGTGAATATGATTTTAGATTCAGTCTTTGGAGCGAGTAAAGTAAGAATAATCTATTACATTTAAAATTGATTAGAACTGATAAATACAATAATTCTAATCAGCTAAAATTAAATTTCAAGTGTGAAATTCCAAACAGCTTTCTCAAATGTCAGCGATACTCCTTTGTAAATAACAATTTGTTTATAATACCAAGGATTTACATTCTCTGAAGGGGATAATTATGCCCCTTTACCTTATTCACAGTGACAGAAATAGCTGTTTTCTAGGCAAGTAACGTCTTTCTGTCCTTGATGGGACAAGGTATCAAGACTGTGCACTCTGCCTTTACCCGTAGAGTTACCCATCCTCCTCGTCACCGTAACTGTCCTCACTCATCCTCAACTCTTCTTGCCTGAATTATTCTAATAAATTCCCAGTGGTCTTTTGTCTCTATTTGACTCCAGCGCAATCAGATTTTCACGCTTATATCAGAATAATCTTTCAAAAAGACAAATCTGAATGTTTATTCTCTCTGCTGCAAGGCTGACAGTGGCCACCACTGCCTTCGGCTTCTACCGCAAACGTGGTGGCTGAGCCACATAGAAGCCCGCGTTCAGCACCTCCTCCCTCTGTTCCCCTCTGCGCCACACTCCCGCCTTCCTCCAATGACACTGGCATTTCTGCAGTGCCATCCTGATTAGGGAACTCATTCACTCGCCGCTTTTTGAACTTACCGTCTCATCACTGCACGCCCTCCATAGGCTCTTCATCCCGCAGCGTGCGCTGTGTCTTTTGTCTGACTGACGCGTTCTCATTCTTTAAACCTGAGTGGAAGCATCACCTCCCTAGTGAGTATTTCTCCATGCTTATTTTTGCCTCCAGGCAGTGTTCGTACTAATTTATAACGAACTTAGATTTAAAGGTGGAGCTGAAAGGGTAGGGTCTTGGTTGCCAAGTTTCACGACTGTGTGATCTTATACGTCGCGCCGCACACATTTTGTGGAGCCAGTTGAGCTTCAGCTCTCTCACCTTTTCTGTGAACCAGCTGTCAAGTCGTGCCATTGTGGCAGACGCATGTTTAATACAGGGTCTTGCCCCCAACTCCCAACGGTTAATCGGACCAGGGGTAGACTCCTTATCCACTATGGGCCAGTAGAATTCCCCATCCCCTGAACTGGAATTGTGACTTACTTATTGTGGCTTTAATTTATTAAATGGGAGTACTAATAATGATTTATCCATTTCATTGTGAGGATTATGTAACAAGTAGAAAATAACTAACCCCGTAGATATTTGGTAAATGGTACCTGATATCATGTATGTGGTTTCATCAGGTAAGAACGTTATGTCTAAGGCCTTTACAAATGAAGTAGTATACGACTAGCTATTATTTTCTGATGCAAAGTCATGCTGACATGTGTGAATTCCTGGCACTAAAGTATACAGTATTGTAGGTTACAGGCCAAGGGAACCAAGAGACAATGCTGCTGCACATTCTTGCAATGAAGATGACAAAATTTTTATACACGTTCATGTTAACTTACACATATATGTATATGTACATATATTATTATTTTTTTGAACTTGAATTTTTTTGACAACAAACAGCTGGAGTTTTCCTCACATTCCCAGATGCCCTAAGTTATAAATTTCTTCTCTCCTATTCTAAACAGAACCTTGGTGGGAAAAGTTGAAAATAATTACCTAAAATATTATGAAACGAACAAATAACACACTAGTTGAAAAGTTGCCTCAATTCCTCAATACTTTGATTCATAGATTAGAAAAAAAACAAAAGGAAGACTTCTGAAAGCTCACATCATGAAAAGGGAAGTCAGTTCCCTACACCACACTTATCTTGTTCACTTTCTTGTAATTTATATTCCAAGTGCCTGCAAGGTTTTATTTATTCTCATCCTCAAGGGTGTAGAGTTAGCAGTCTCCAACATGCAGAAGTGGGTCAGACCAGGACAGAGAAAATAAATCACAGTTCAAGGTCTAGAAGGACCCTGGCTCTGTGTCTTCAGAAAAGGAGGATGTTTCATAAAAACATCAGGCCGAAAGGTATAGGTAAATATCAGGTACCTGATATTTTATGGAATGTTGATGCAACTTTAGTGCTTGAATTATATATATAGTTTTCAGAGGCATCGGTATGAAATGTGACATTTTTTCTAGAAGGGGATACTACGATGTAAGGTGATGACAGAAATCCCATGAGACATACGCCATTTATTAAGATATTTAGAAGAAAACCGTAGGCATTGGCTACATCAGAAAAAGTATAAAAATATCTTTCAATGTCACTTTAAATTTATTTATTTTTGATTAAGCAGGGCTGTCCCATTGTTCAGAATTTGAAAGATACTCAGTGAAAAGTCTTCCTGCCATACCTGTGCCCCAACCACTCACTCCTCGTCCAGGGGAACAGCCAGTGTTGCCAGCTCCTCGTCTGGTTCTCTGGAGACATTGTATACTTACACAAGCAAATCTGCTTCTGTTATATTTATCCCTCCTATTTTACACAAAAGTGTCATTCCGTAAAAAACATAAAGTGTTTCCTACCTTTGTAAAGGCTGCAGCACAGTCCAGGTCAGGAAGGGTCAATAATTTTATTTGCCTTGTAAATGGAATACTTCTGTTTTTTTTTTTTTCTTCTTTTCTCGCTAACTTTTTGACTTACATCGCCTCAAAAGAGAAGGAGTAACAATTTGCTGATTTATTGATCATCCCAAGAAAGCCGATTCTGTACTCAGTGCACATCGGGGTCATTCGTTATCCAAGGTCTCGGTTTGAGGAGGAGAGAGGATCCTGCGCTTTCCCATCTAAACCCATTATGTCAGGAACAGTGCTGCTCCTGCCGTGTCCACACCGACCCTCTCACTCATTCTCGTGCCTCTTCCCAAAGCAATCACGCTGCTGACGGGGTTGGATGAAGCTTCCCCAAGCCCAAATGAAATCTCCCATGAATTATTACTTTTTTTTTTTTTTTTTTTTGCCCTCTACAGAAGATATAGTAATACAGATTGAACAGGTCATACTTTTTTTTTTTCCCCCCGGAAAAAGAGTAAATTATTTTATTTTGAGGAGCAGAAAGTTACAGAAACAATTTCATGATGATATTTATATTTTAATATTTAAATGATCTTGAAGACAAATATATATTTCTCTTATTTTCTAAATCAAGTTCTAGTTTACAACTTTCAGAGATTTTGTCAGTCACCTATGTAAATAGAAAGCTCCGGGTAAACCTCTTGGAATAAGACTTTGGGAAAGACCATTTCTCCTTGGTTATTTTATGAGTCTTAAAAAAGTTTCCCAGTTATCAGTATAGAGTCATCATTTATAGGGAAAATAAAAACTACATAGAAATTATGAGTATAGAACTTCAATAATGAGCACTGCTAACGTTTGTTGTTTGCTATATGCCACACTGTGCATTACTTTTTGTAACTTTTAGAAAAGCCCTAAGAAGTACTATTATCTTTTCAATTATGCCAATGAATTTTCTCAGAATTAATTAGTAAATATCAATAGCAAAGTCCAGACTTGGATAAAGAATTGCTAATTGCAAGATTTTTGCTTTCGACCCCATGCTATCATTTGCTCTAACATACATAAATGTTTCCTTTACTCTAGTTTGGTCGATCAAAATTATTCTTAATGCAAGGTGCAACTAATTATACTGTCGCTTTTATGCCATCTCAAACACTGGCATTTCTTATTATGTGGTATAGGAGTTAAACAAATATAAGCAGAGCGTAAGGCAATTTTCTGGCTTTCCAAGAGGATATAGGAAAATCATTGTCTCAGCCAATAAGTATAAGAGCTCATCGTTGACCTGCTGCTATGTCTTCTTTCCAAGTGTGCACTTCAGTAATCAATCAGTGCAATCTATCGCCTATCGATTACACCCTCTTTGCAGATTAGGATTATAGAAATTAATAATCATGGGATTTGGGAGACATTTCTTATATATGTGTGTGAAAATATTATAAATTCAGGGTAATATCTAACTGGGAGTAATTTTTTATTTTATTTTTTAATATGTCATTAGGAAGAAAGATGCAGTGAGAAAGAGTTCTGAAAAAAACATCAGCTTGGGAAATAATAAGTCTGGATTCAAGCCCATCGCTAGCTTACACAGTGCCATCAGTTGAATAAGAAACACTTTCTCATTCCCATCTTCCTCTCCACCTCCTGCTACCACTAGCACTTGAAGACCTACAAGTGCATCGTAAGTGGTCGGAGCTTTTGTGCCCCTTTCTCCAGATGATGCAGATCTGAGGCTTGGCGCACGGCTTCGTTAATACTCAGGCTCCCTTGTGTATTGCACAGTCTATGAAACTGAACATGCTGTCATGATCCGAATCAAATTCTAACTCTGCTACTTACAGGCTGTGCGATCTAGTGTGAGGCAACAAGTATCTCTCGTCCTCGCTTTACTCATCTGTAAAATAAGTAGTTGGAGTCTTTTATTCCCAAAGCTTCTTCTAGCTTAACTGGTATGAGTCACAAAGCATTTCAAAGCACAGATGAATTAGATGAGTGTTGACAGTATGTCTGCAATCAGCCTGAATACTGTCAAGGAGCCTAAAAGAAAAAAAAAAAAAGTATGTTGGGGAGATATAAATTAAATGTAAACAGTGTCATTCCTTGTGTGGTAATTTTCAGATTTCAGATTATGTGTGTATTTATGGAGTATGTGCATAATAAAATTAAACGTATTTTTATTGTGTTTTCTTAATATTCTGAATTGATAATTTATTACATTTAACAATCAGAAGTGAAGTAATAAGTATAATCAAAGAGCTAAGATCAGAAAGGAAATAATACCATAGGGAATACTGAATTTTTTGGTCTTTAAAGAAACAAAAGTGGATTTGGAGGTAAAGAAATAAAGGAAAGAGCATTTCAAGAAATAAAAGTCCAGGCTGAGATAAAATATAAAATAAGTGCGATTAAAAAAAAAGGCCAAGATATTCAATGTACAATGCACTGTAGTGACAAATGCCCAGCACTGGAGGGAGCCTAGGCGGAGCCTGGAAAGGGCCGTGGAGTGTGTCTTTCTTTTCTTCGTTTGAACTTTTGATTTAATTTCTTTAAGTAAATTTATTTGGATGATGGTGTTTCATAAAATTACGTAGCTTTCAATGTACAGTTCTGTAATACATCATCTGTTTATTGCATTGGTGGCGAGTGTGTCTCTGTAAAGCAGTCGCATTTAGGATGGGGAGTGATGAGAGGTTTCGCCAACATCTTCCTCAGACTGAGTTAACTATAGTTCCCCCTTCTCGCTCATGCCCTGCTCCTCAGGTTTAGATTTATCATCCCCAGGAACCATGAAGTGTTTGCGATGACAGCAGAGGGGATGCAGAGCAAAAAAGCAAGCACTTTCTAAAACCAATTCACCCTGAGCGAGTGGCTTTGTCACTTTTCTGAGGTTATTTTGAAAGACACATAGGATGAGGCAGCGTTTTAACCAAGGGATGGTTTCCTGTACTGTGGCATTTCGGCATCCACTGGTGGTTCTGGAAAGACAACTAATATATTTAAGAGAAAGGTCTTAGGCAACACCTCTCATTGCACTATCTGGTTGATCACCTGCCATGCCCACGCTAAAAAAGGACTCGATGAACTTTATCTACCATTGGCAAATGATTTAGATATCTGCGAAGTGGATAATTAAGAATTTAATCTTATTACTTAATACTTGTTAACTGTTAGAAATCCAGTGATGATATTGTCATTTTAATATTTAATCTTGCTAAAGAAACTCTATGCAGCTGTCAACAAGGAATGTTACATGACTTTAGGAGACACTGAGCCCTGTCATTTGTGTTTTGAAATTTTTCACATGCATTGGAATGGCCTCATGGTCTCCAAAATTTAAATCCTGCTCATTCCATTTATATGTCAAACTCCTACTGTTTAGAAGAATCTCAAGCACAGTTGTGACAGGTGGCCTTGTAATTCGAAGGAGCTGTGATAATTTTCAGGTCAAACAATGCGGACTTAACTTCCTTAGAGTTTCCTTCGAAGCAGATGTTGTTTTGTTTTTTATTGCCTAAGTTTACTTGTGGAAACTATTTTTGTTTATTTTCTACAAATATACCTTGAGGCCATAGCAACAGGGAGAATTAAATCTTTATTTTTTACTGTCAAAACTGATAGCCTATAAAATATCAAGCTTTTTTTTTTTTTTTTTTTTTTTTTCTCCTCTTGAAGTGACATTCAGACAAATCCGTGTCTTCTCTACCATGGAGTCAGGAACATGATAGAATAGACAGAAATGGCCCGTATGTTTTCAGTCAAACTGTTAGATATTAAACCAGTTAGAATTTAAACCAGTATCAGCTAGAATGTGCTTTATATACTTAGCAACAATTTTATTTGAAAATTATTTTTGAGAACATTAAATTTTAAAAAAGACAAACAGGGTTTAACAATGTATGTTAATTAGTAGAATTGGTAGAGGGAAACATTTTATTTCATTCTAGGCAGTTTATTTTCTAAAGGGGCAAATGACATTTTTTTCCTATGAGTGGATTCTAAAAAGAAGGGGTAGAGTTTATTTCGAGGGCACGTAAGATTTCGGGTAGCCCATTTTAAATACACAATACAAAACATGGAAATTATTGGAAGTGGCAGATATATTAATTAGCTTGATTGCAGTAATCATTTCAAAATATACATATGTATCAAAACATAACATTATACACCTTAAATACATACATTTTTGTCAATCATAACTCAGTAATGCAAAAATAAAATAAAATAAACAAATAAATTAAATTTTAAAGGTAAAATAGAAGATTTAGGGTAACTAGCTCATTTATTTTGCCCAGGACTTTCCCAGCTTTAGCATTAAAAGGACCACACCTGGGAACCCCTGAGTCCTGAGCAAAATGTGAAGGTCTGTCTCTTGTTTCTATTTCCTTTCCTCTTCTCTGCTTTGACCTCTTTTTTATAAAGTTCTTAACACTCCATTTTAATCAATCACTAAATACCTAATTGAACGAATTTGTTTTTGAACATCTACATTGAGAGTATGCTGTGATACCCATTTGCTAAGACCCTTGGAAATATCAGTTCAAAGAGATGTTGACCTTTCTCAAGAATAACGAAGAAGCTGTTTTTCATCCTGAGAAGCTCCAACTTAAATCTACAAGTGAACAAATTAGAGTGTAAACTAATGAGTCTGGGGGAAGACAGCTGCCAAGTCATTAGATAGCATGCTAGAAGGCTACTTAACCAGAAACTGCCATGAGTCCTTATCAAGACTTTACAAAATGAAAGAGCCTAAAGACAACCTTTCTGAACCCGTTTTAGCAAAGCCTTATTCCCAGAATGTGTGTGTAAATTCTGAGTTCAAGGAAGGGCGCTCTGAAGACAGCGAGTGAATCAGTCTCTGTCAGTAGATAAAGCCATCTGCAAGCTTCCTAAATCCTTCCTCTAGGTGGAAGTTGACAGGAAAATCCGTGGAAAAGTTCCCATTTTATCTGGGGAGCTGCAGCAATTCAAGAGGATATAATAGTTTTCGGTATGAATTTACAGCACAGCAGCAATCGGAGATAGATAACTTGGTAGGGGTCCAGTAAGTTCAGTCTTTCTGAATATCTCAGGTGCTAGAAAACTATGAGCTAGACAAGCACAGATGCTGTTTCTTAGGTGACTTATGCTGACAGAATTTGCTTTTTTATTCCCAGTGTTGAATCAGAAAAAGGGCATTTATGGCAGTGTAGGGAAAAAAAATATCAAAATAGCTCCAGAGTCAATAAACTTGAAAGCTTTCATTTTAGGCTTGGCTGTTATGGTGCATTTTAAAGCATAGTTTCTTTGAAGGTTAACATGCCATATTAATGCTATAGGGAGATTCTTCTGCATATGTAAAGCAAACATTCCCATGAAAACAAATCTAGGGGACTGAAGTAAACTTCTCTTCATATTGTTTAAAGGAAAAAAAAAAAAATCAACAAAAGTCAACAGCGTGTGTATTCAGGACTGCTTTCCTCTACCCCAGAAGACTTTTGATTTAAACTCCTGGGCTCTAAAGTAAGCAAACCATTTTAAGCAGATAATTGCCGAAACTATGAGAAACATACCTCCTTCGGCACAAAAGAACACATTGCCTGACTTCAACTCTGCAACAAGATTAAAAATGGATCCCAGCTTTGCTTACTCAGAACCTTGCCTCCTTCCTGCTTTAAAACGTTTCTTTGAAATCAGCTCTCAAAAGAACTGTTCTAATAGTTGCTTGGATGGGATTACACCCGTCATTCTCACAAAGGTAATTTAGATTTCACCTGTGGAAAACGGTTAGGATGAGTCTATTTACCCTGGAAGATGCTTCAGAGCGTGTTTCTGCCACTACTTACTCCTTGGTTTCAGTTACTTTTCTATAATATGGTACTGACTCTTAGAAGCAGACTGCAGAAGAATGTTATTAATTAATCGATGTTTTACAGTAAAAAAAAACAACAACCTCTAAAAGGAATGATAAGATTGTAAATTTTTATTGTTATTACAATTGCTTGGGAGAAAAACAGGGAAATATATATACTTTTCTTGAGGTAAACGTTTTTCCTTGTAATTATGGCACTGGTCCTTCTTGTATTTTTGGTATACATTAATTCTCATATGAAATATAATCTCTTAAAGTTTGAAATTGTGAGAGGGCGATGCCAGAGACTGAGTCAAAACTCCCCTGTATAACATTTATCTTAGCAATGGTTAAAGATACAGGGAAGTTATAAGGGTAGGATTAATGTTGTAGAACCATGAGCACGGACGGTGTCCAGAGGAACATTGAGAATTCAAATTGGAGAGGAAAATAAAAGGCAGCACTCAGACGATTTGAAACAAATATACATAAGAAAATTGTAGCCACTCCGTCCTCTTATCTCCCACATTCTCATGGCCAGTAATTTAGTTTGAAATTATGTGTCTAAGCCATCGGCCATCTATTGGCCAGGGATATTATAGATGTCAGCGCAGTGGACTATCTCACTTATAATATGTCTTATGGCATCCTAGGACAACAAACTGAGATGACGCAAAAAAATCTATCCTGTCGATAACACAAGGATAACATGTGAGTTGAGGATATACAGATACTGAGAAATTCAGAGACTGGCAAATAAAAAATAAGAAAGCCCTAGATTTTCTTAGACATGTTGGTATACTGTGTAGAACTGTTAAAAATTACATATATATATATATATATATATATATATATATATATATATATATATAAAGTTAAATAATTTTCTTTAAATTTGGCCACTTTACAAGAAGTTTTAATGTCATTTCTAAAAGATTTTATTACTATTTATTTTTCTCGAATAAAGCATTTTAAAATTATTATAAGTGCTCCCTTTTCAAAAGCTCTTAAAAAATTTCAAAAAAATGAGGCTTTGGCTCTTGGAATGCCAAAACGAAAACTCAAAACGCTCCATCGTAAAAACATTGCAGCAACGAAGTAGCTAAGAATGCATTTTATTGCGAAAGAATCCATATGATATTCAAACTTCCGTCAGACTTTTTTTTTTTTTTTTTGTCGTTCAGAATATTCTGGCATTTAAAAAAAAATGTCTTTGCCTAATGGCCCTAACACACAGAAATTAACGATGTAAGGAATTGCTAGGGACAAATATCACATGAATTAAGATGTAAAAATTCAGAGCAAAATATTAGTCAATCAAATCTAAGCATTCATGAAAATCCTAAGCGAAACATAGAAAGGAGAGTTGATATTTGGATGTGATTAACATCTGTAACCTATCTTCACAAGCTCCCTGCTGTGATATAGAGAAGGAATAATGCCTATGTAATATTTTATATTTAACTGAGGCTCGGGTTCCAAACCTTAATTCAGGCCATGGGTCATGAAAACATCTCTGAAACCCTTGTTTTCCTAAGCTAATTTTGCTTGCTTTTTTCCAGACCAAACTTGCTAAAGATACACTCCATTTCACATGTCATCTACTTTCCCCCATCATCAGGGAAATGCCCACACCTGAGACATTAAATCCACATCACAATCAAAAGAAAGGATTATTCATAGCAGATGTACCATTTTATATTGTCACCAACAGTGCACAAGGGTTTCAATTTCTTTGCATCTTTCATATCCATACTTGTCACTTTCTGTTTTGTTGTTGTTATTGTTGTTGTTTTTTGTTAATTGCCATTTTAACAAGTGTGAGGTGATGTCTCATTGTGATTTTGATTACCATTTCCCTGATAATTAGTGATGTTGAGAATCTTTTCATATGCCTATTGACCATTCGTATATCTTTTTTGGAGAAATGTCTATTCAGGTTATTTGTCCATTTTTTAAATTGGGTTAATTCAGTTTCTGCCATTGAGTTGTAGGAGTTCCTTACATATTTTGTAAATTAACCTCTTATCAGATGCATGTTACAAATATTTTATCTCATTCCATAGTCTGCCTTTCTATTCTATTGATTATTTCCTTTGCTTCACAGAAGATTTTAGTTTGACGTTGTCCTACTTGTCTATTGTTGTCCCACTTGTCTGTGCTTTTGATGTCATCTTAAAAAATTATTGCCAAGACCAATGTTATCTAGTTTTCCCCCTATGTTTTTGTATCAGAGTTCTTCAGAGAAACAGTATCAACAGGATAGATGATAGATAGTTGGATAGATAGGTAGGTAGGTAGGTAGGTAGGTAGGTAGGTAGATAGATAGATAGATAGATAGAGAGGGAGGGATATTTATTTTAGGAATTGGTTCAAAGGATATGGAGGCTGGGAAGTCCCAAAATCTGCCATTTGCGAACTGCAGAACCAGGAAAGCCATAAATCACAATCTGAGTTCAAAAAGCTCAGGACTACCAGTGTTCGAGGATAGGAAAAGATGGATGTCTCAGCTTAAGCAAGGATAGCAAATTTGCCCTTCCTCTGTCTACCAGTTCTATGCACGCCCTCAACAGATTGGATGACACCCACTTGCACTGGTAGAGCAATCATTTTTCTTCAGTCTGCTGATTCAAATGCTAACCTATTCCAGAGAAGCCCTCCAAGACACACTCATGAATAATGTCTTACCAGCTATCTGGACATCCCCTAGCTCAGTCAAGTTGATACATAAAATTAACTATCTCAATTTTCTTCTAGGACTTTTATAGTTTCAGTTCTATTTTTCAATTGTAATTTGTTTTGATTTATTTTTTGTGTATGGTATAACATGAGTGTCTAATTTCCTTCTCTTCAACATGAATGCCCATGTTTCCCAATGCTGTTTGTTAAGGAGACCACCTCTTACTCATTTGCAGTTTCGGCCACCTTGTCAAAGATTTGACCATATATACATGGATTTATCTCTGGGTTCTCTATTTTCTTGCATTGATCTATACATCTGTCTTTATATTCTAACATACCTATTTTGATTGCAGTAGCTTTGTAATATGTTTTCAGTCAGGAATACAGAATGGAGTTTCCTCAAAATAAATGAACAAATAGAACTAGCATAAGATCCAGCAATTCCACTCTGGATATTTATATAAAATAATTGAAAACAGGGTCTTGAAGAGGTTTTTACACATCCATGTTCGTTGCAGCATTAACCGTCACCTATTCACAATAAGCAACAGATGAATGAGAAAAGAAACTATGGTATATGCATTCCATAAAATATTACTCAGCTTTGAAAACGAAGGTAATCCAGTCATATGCTACAACATAGATGAACCTCGAAGACACTACGCTAAGTGAACTGTGCCAGTCTCAGAAGGACAAATAGTCCATAATTGCACTGATACGAGGTATCTAACGTAGACTCATAGAAGCAGAAAGTCAGATGGCGGTTGCCCAGGGCTGAGTGGGAGAGGGAGATGGGGAGTTGCTGGTCGAGGGCTATAGAGTTTCAGTTACGCAAGATGAAGAAATCAGATCTGCTGTACGAAAATGCGCATGTAGTAAGCAACGCAGCACTGTATACTTAAAAATGTATGAAGAAGGTAGATTTCATGTTACTTGTTTTTCTAAAAGGAAAGCTTAATAACAAAGTGAGCCAGAGAGTGACAGTGAGCAGTATCTCGTGATGCTGGTAAAAGCAAAGAGAAACAGTTAAACATTTGGGATAGAGTAATAGGGCTGATTGATTATATGTCAATATCTGAAAAATTTTTGTGATCTGATAGTATAGCAATAATTAGTTAGAAAATAGAATGAAAAAAATGTAAAAACAACCTCCCTCATAACACCAAAATTTTTAAAACACTCTAAGATAAATGTACCAAAATATGCATAAGAGTTATACAAAAAAAGAAAAAAACAAACCACAAAACTTCCCAGGAGAAAGAAAAGATAAATTGATGTATATATTTTTGAGAAAATATACGTTAATGACTTTTCTCAATATTGAAAATATGTCCACTTGTATTGCAATATCGTTGCATTTGTTTCAGTGCAGGCTAAAGGTCTCTAACAAACATCAACATATAATGACTTGAGAATGAAAGAAATGTGTTTCTCCTTAATCTCACAGTCAGTCCAGAGGCGAGAGGCCCAGGGATGTCGGGGCGCTTCTGTCATTTTTAACATGTGGCTTCCAAATTTGCACTCATGTTTTGTTTCTCATTAAGCTAGAAGGAGGAAATAGAGATGCTAGGACAGGTCATCTTTAAGGAGCTGTCTCGGATTTGCGCACGTCTCATTGGCAGGAACTTTGTCACCTTGACACATCTGGTTACCGAGGAAACTAAGTCTGTAGCTCTTCCAAAACATGGTGGAATCTCTACCTAGTAACAAACCAACTTAAAACTTAGTGGCTTGAAACAACAACAAGCGTAGGATGATTTCTCAAACTTTCAGAGGCTCAGGGACTTAGAAATAGTTCAGCTGGTGGCTTTGGTTCAGCGTCACTCCTGCAGTTGTGCTGAGAAAGAATGGGGAGTTGGAGTAGAGCTGTGGGGTGATGGAACAGCTGGCGGCTGGTCGGACATTTTCCTCTCTTGTTATCTCAGAATTTTCCCATGTGGTCCATTCCCGTGGACCAGCTGGTGCTTTCCCCAGCTGGACTGTTTCCATGGCAAGTCAGTGCTCCTTAGGGAGAGCTGTCCAGGGAATGAGACCGAGAATTCATTAGGAAATCACTTTATGAAGCCTCAAGTAATCACCTAGTGATGTCCATTGTTTTGGTGGACACAGATAAAACCCACCAGATTCACGAGGAGACCACATAGAACCCATCTTTTGGTGAATGAGTGACAAAAATTTGGGGCCAGATTTTAAAATGCTTGTCATGCCTAATAAAAGGAAGAATGAGAAATACTTTTTAGTCTCTGTCCAGGCATCTCTGTCCCGTAGACAGACAGACATACAGACAGACAAACACACACACACACACACACACACTTTATTTAGGAAGTAAACTCAAGGTTCCATTCACTTTCTGCAACTAGCTCAAACCTAAAAATCCTAGTGCTCTTTTATTTGCATTAATTCTAAGAACAAGTTCTAGGGGTTGGGAAACTAACGCTGTCAAAGACCAGTAACAGCAATACTCATGGAAGATTGGGAGCAAGAGAGCTTAAGTAAACTGCTGTTTGGGAAAGAGAAGATTTGGAAACGTGCAGTTGTCCGTCACAGATATCAAATCCTGCTTGAGAAAGGCTCCTTGCCCCGAGGGGGTGATTTCCTTGGCTAATCCTGTCCTGCTCTTCTCTACAGAAGGAACTTCCTTCTCCACAGTCCAAAGCCTCTACTTAGCCCTTTGCAGGTTCCCTCAACCTATAGCCCTGTGGCCACTCTGTTGGTGGGTTTGGAAGAATGTAGAGCTCAGATCCTCTGAGAGCTGTCATGGAGCGGGAATATTCCTGGGTTCTGTGGTTAGGGTTATAAATTTGACAATACAGCTTCTTCCAAAATATAGTCGTCTCTGTTCTGCTTGCTTCCAGTCAGTTCTATATGAAATAACCATTCACGAAGCTCTCTCCTGGTTACAGTTTCTAAACTTGCTGTTTTTTTGGGGATGGCTTCTGAACTTATTTGCTCATTCCTCTCTGCCCTGTAATGGAGGCTCCTTTAAGGGATTTGCAGCCAGGAGTTCATGTGGGAAGGCAACACCCTTAGTCTGAGTTGTGCTTGCAGTCCGCTCTTAGGCGGCGGTCTCATTACTTTATGCTGTTTCCACACGCAAGCGGTTGGAACTTCCAGCCTATTAAGGCCTCACCTTTCTGGTTATTCATTCAATTTAAATTTCAGGCCACTGGCAGACAGAGCCCCCCTTAAGCAGAGTTTGTTTACTTTCCGTCTCTGCTTGCAAACTGGCCACTTTTTAGCTGAATGTCTGTCTCACTGTGTATTGCTAAAAGCAACCAGGAACAGCCATCAGCAGCTAGCATTCTACGTTTTCTCAGCAGTTCCCATGTGCCTACAGCCTTGATAGTTAATGAAGCTAACTTCCATGTTACCACAGCAGAAGTTCTGTTGAATGCTTTACCTTGCCATACAATGCATGACTAGATTGTAGAACTAAAATGGTATATGTGTTCTTTCTAGTTATTAAACAATTGCTAAGGCAATCTGTCAATTCTAGTTTTTTGTCAATATCCCACATCCCAGGTGGCAATCTGTTTGTTCTGCCATACACTGTCTTAAATAAAAGATAAGCTTTTTTTCCCCCTCATGTTTTCAATTCAAAAATGAATGGTCTAGGGCAACAGATTTTAAGGAAATGACTCAGAAGTTGCACTCATCACTTCTCACTTACTTGGGCACTAATTTAATCATGTAGTCATAGTAATTTGTAAGGCTAGGCAGCCTGTGTCCAGCTAACATTTTGGGTATTCTTTTACACAGGAAAGAATAAAAGAAGACGATAATAGGAGATTGTTAGAGGTTTTCACAGTATCCTGGTTAAAACAAACAAACAAACAAACAAACAAACACTAATGTAAACTTTCTTTTTTAACAACTTAACCAAATTATTCTAAAATCGATTTGAAATAATAAACATATGAGAATAATTATAGAATTCCTGAAAACAAAGAGTAATAGAGTTGGGGGGATATCAGGAAAATAATTTTCCCTAAAATAGATTTCAGTGTATGAAATAGAAGAAATGTTGCTAAAAATAGAAATTGACAAATAGCCTAAAGGATATAATACAGAGATTTATATAGTATGATTTATAGAAACACAGCATATGATAAAGATTATAGTTCAAATAAGTAGTTGAAAGTCACTATTTAGTAATATTTTTTAAAAAGTAGGCATGTAAAATAAAACTATAAAAGTTCTAAAGACTATAGAGTTGAATATTTGTTTAATAATGGAGAAATTTTCTAAGAGTGTCTACAAACCATAGTGGTAGAAACCATAAAGGATAGTACAGATGTAAATGACTGATAGTTGTAGCAAGTGAAAAATGACCCATAAACCTTACTAACATGCAATTGGAAATCTGGAGAAGCCATGTAATTTATGTAATATATAAAGGATTTATATCTGTAAAGAATGAACAGCTATTGCAAATGAATGGGAAAAAGATCCACACTCTTATAGAGTAATGATCAAGGACATGAGTCACACAAGACTAGATAGACTGTTCTAGAAACTTAAGGAAAAATGTTAAACCTTACTAGTTATCAAAGATACAAACAATGAGAATATTTTTCAATTATCAGGAAGTAACTAATTCAAAGATCTAATATTGTGGGGACAAGGTTTTGGTGAAATGGGAATATTCCCGCAGGCTGAGAAAAGCTTAATATTACAGTTACTTAGAATAACATAATATATATAAAAATCCTGAAAACATTCATACCTTTTTAATGATCATTTATTAACCCTTAGAGAATTATAAAAATAAATAGAATTGTGCAAGTTTATAAAAATATACCTATAAAAATGTTCACCAAAATGCTTTTAGCAACAGCAATCACTACGACTTCATAACAGTCCCTCGGAGGCATCACATGTGTGACACATGAACACAGTGAAATCCAACATTACAATTTATGCTCTACATATACATTTATTTACACCATTGATTTTTAAGGGGGAAAAAAATTACCGGATTATATATATTGTACATATATATACATATACATGTAGGAAACATATATTTATATTTTTTCCTAAGATGATAAATATTTGAAGAAGTTTACGGATTAGGAAAAATACTTAGGCAATTGAATTAACTAGCCGAACCAGGTTTAAAAAAATACTCTTGTGAATGAATTATCTGCTGAATACGATTAGCTGTGCATTAGAAATTATCAAAAGGGTATCTTTTTGCTGTAGCTCAGTGCTTTATTCACATTATACTTAGTTATATTGGTTAAATTTATATCTGAATAAAAATTTAATCAACGAGCACAAAAATTAACATTATTTATTGGAAACCATTGATTGTGTATAGTTTTACATGCTTTAAACTTTCATTCTGAAAGAAAAATCTTAAAAATTCAGAAATCATAACATAGGTGTGTGTATATATAAGTAAATACATATATAGATATATATATAAGTAAATATGTTTATATATAATTAAGTTAAAACAAGTATTTTAAATATAAGTCAAGGCTGCTTCTGTTACCATTTGATAGTTTGACTAACATAAACTCATGTTGTTATTCAATTTGATATGTGTAAGGTAAGTCATCTAGTTAGATGGAAGCTTGATATCCTAATGTAACAAGCTTGAACATCAGAAATCAGCTAAAATCTTTTATATGACAATTGGCTCACAAATGTCTGCCTGGGCAGATGGTGTTGGTTTTAAAAGGAAGACATAGTTTGCCTGGAGAATTTCAGAGAAATCTGGGCATCATTTTCTGACTCTGATAAAGGAGAAAGGTGTCATTTCCTTGACAGCCCCAGCGGTTTCTCTGTTACTGTTTGTATGACAGATGCCATGAACAGATTGATGTGTAAAGGAAGACGAGGTACAAGAAAATCATACATTAAAACTCATTAACTAGTGACAGACATGCTCTGCTGGGAACCACACAAAAGCATTTTTTTTTTTTTATTATAGAGAATGCTCAACAATCTTAATATATGGATGCGAAGGAAAACATCGTAGCTTAACGACAGGTAGCCTTCCAAGAATGGGCAGCAGAAATGAATCTATCTCAAATACAACTTTCAGTAGAAAATACACTTGATTATTTCATTTATTGGCCTGGTACTGTGGAACTAAAGCCTAATAATGGAACTATCCATTACTGTCAATAGTAAACGAAAACAAAAGTGAACATCACTGAACATGTGACATGCAACATTATGAAGAGAAAATGGAAAACCGTATTTTTGTGATCTGTAGTTTTTACTTTTTCTTTCTCAATTTTTAAAGAACGTGAAATCGAGACGATCTGATCTATTTGTGAAAATAAAATATTTTTTTTTTTTTTTTTGCTAAGGTTGTTTCATTGACCGAGATGTTTATAGAATTTCTTCGCCTGGGAAATGGCTGCAAACCCAGAGAACAGTTTGACACGTTTACAAACGCACAGATTTCTGGTGTCTTCGCCATGCTTGAATGAGCACTTTCACTGACAACATGAAGCAAGTTCCAAACACTGAGTGATGCGCTGCTGTCAGTCGTGATGGGCGCTATTTAAAAACCAAGCTTCCTACTTGCAGTCAGTTTAGCGCCATAAGAAAGGTGATCACAGAGGAAGAACTGATGGAAGTGCCAGACCGCGTTTACCACGCACTGAACACCAAGGCTCATTTGTCTAAATGGCAAGTAAACGCGCCCCATTATTCACAGAAAATGTGAGCCCTCCGTGAAGAGTTCCTACAAATTATTTATAGAAACAGGCCAACTACAATCTTAGATTGACTAGGGTAAATGTTAATGCACAATAACATAGCATAAAATGATCTTCATTTTCAATTTCCTCTTTAACTTGCTTCCATTCACAATATTATTCTTAGTGGAGAAAACGGAAGCTAAATAGAGCATGCTTACTTCTTCTTTTCTGTCATCTTTTCAAATCATAACACTTTTCCAGACAGTGGATGCTTGACTTCTTAGTTTTCCTTGGTGGAGGTTGAATTTCCTGTGTTCCTTCTGCCGTGTTCCACAAACCATGTTACAGTTCTCCTACCTGCCCAAGTTCCTTCTTGACCCAAACTTCCTACTTTTACAAAACCGCTTCCATTTCTGCGTCTCTTTTCATCTTCTGCGACACTCTAAATATTCCTTATTGCTCTTATTTGCCAAAATCCTGACCATTCCCTTGTTCGTTATGGAATCTGGCACTTGGCTGCACTGCTATGGACATTCACATGTTTAACCCAGGAATCCAGAATTGTTCGACCTTTGCAACAGCAGCGACCCTTGCCCTCTTTTCCTCTGTCCTCACCCTGGACACTGTCATCCCTTACAACTGCTGTGACTTGAATTTAGACATAAAGATGTCTAACCGCAGCCTTCTTCCCTCTGTCTTGTTCGTTCCCTTGTTCTATACAATTCATCAATGTCATTCTGATATCTTGTCCCTTGATATCAACATTGTTTCTCATTGATTGTCTCCTTTATGGCTTCGTTTCCTTCCTGAACATTCAGTTAATGTCTCACTTCTTGATCTTGTTTTTCTGAGGTAGCGCCCTGAAAACTCTCACCATTTGTCATGTCTATTCATACATCCGTACAGCTGAAAGTTGCCTCATGAAATCACATAACTGTTCATTTTAGTGCCACTAAAAAATAATATCAGTTTCCTTTGGGTCTACAATATTGATCAGCTATCACAGCCCGACCCACTCTATTTATCCAAGTAGCTGAATTAGTTAGAGCTTTCCATTGCAAAGAAACAGAAATAAGGTATCTAATAACTGATGTATTCGAAAAGTCTGGGCAGTGACTCTCATCCTTTAGAATTCTGAGAATTCCCTACAGGGCTTGTTAAAATTGCTGGGCCCCACCCCAGAGTTTCTGATTTAGTAAGTCCAAAATGGGGGCTGATAATGTGATTTTCCAACAAGATCCCAGGGCTGAGGATCACACTTTGAGAACCACTAGTCTAGGAACAGAATTCTCTTTAAACATGTTAGGATACAGGTACTCAAAGACATCATAAGAATATACCTATTTTTGCTCTTACTCTCTTTATTACTCTGTGTTGGCTTCATGGTTCAGGCAGTGTCTCGTCCTGTGACGGAAAAAATGGTTATCGACAGCTACAGGATTTAAATGTACTTTTTTTTTTTAACTCATACACCTAAAAGGAAAAAAATACTTTCTCCATAACTACTGTAAGAGTCCCAAGGGCAAAAAAAAAAACAAAACACAAAAAAAACCTGGAGAGAGTCAGCTTTACTATAGGTAAACAAGCTGACTTATATGACTAGAGACCAGGAAAGGAGAGGACCCCCCAAAGAAAGGTTGCGGGTTAGGCCGAGGCCCTGTCAGAGTTTACATGTCTTTGCTATGCTCTTAAAGCACTCTCACAGTGCGTGCTGCCTCTCTGTTAGTAAGAGATCTTACTGAAGATTTAACAAAAACAGCTGAGATGATAAAGCAAGCTATCTCTTACCCCTTGGCCCAAACATGTAATTAGAAAATAAGTATTTAAGGCCTCCAGGGTATGTGTGGCAGAAAGAAAAAAAGAAAAACAGGAAAGAAAAGAGTAGAGGAGTAGCCTGGGCTGGAAAGAAAAAAAAAAGACACACAAAAAAACCTAAAGTTGTTTATTCTGGAGTTAGGATGTGATTGGATCACATGATAAATCCTCACCTCCTTTATTTCAGTTTGCGAGGAAAATATTTCCTTTTTATCACAGTAATACCACAAAAAGAGCTTTTGTTTCCAGAGGGAATTTTATTAATCGATCTTCCCTTCACATTTCTCTGTTTGTAACTCTCATACTCTCACTCTAACGAATTTAATACGTCTATAAATTTAGTCAGATCTATCCAATTTACCATATGTGATTTTATGTTTATGAGTTCAATTAAAAATTAGCTTACACTGTACCAGCTTTTTGAAAAACTAAATGCCATGTAGATATTTACACAGCAATAAATATTTATTTTATCGTTTTAAAGTCTGAATACCATTTCACTCTATAAACTACAACATAAAATATTTAAACATTTCCTAGTTGTTGAATATTTAGGTTGTTTCCAATATTTTGTTTCCATAAACAATGGCATAAATGGCATCTTTATTTATTTATAGTTTTACATTTATCTGTTTAGTTCTACAGTATGAAATTTTAGATTTGGAATTGCTGGGTCAAAGGATATTCGGTTTTCAAGCTTTTATGTCCCCGTCAGAACAAACACATGGTTCGTCTGAGCTTTAGTGCTCATGGTTTCATTTGTCCGCCTTTCCCGGCATCGCCATTCTTTTAATGTCGGCCAATCTGCTAGATGTAAATTATCCCTTGGTGTCAATTTACTTGGCATATCTTTGAACACTTCTGCAGTCGAAACATTTGTCAAATGTGTACTTATTTGCCATTTTTGTTTCCACCTTGTCCATTTATTCATTAGGGTGTTCCTAATAACAAAAATTGTTAACATTTATTGGGGCTTACTTACAATGCATCATGTTTGCCATAGTATTCTACAAGCATATTTTACATAATCATCATAATAATTTTATAAACATGTACTATAATTATCTCATTTTCTGAATGGAGATCTAAGAGTAGACATGTTAAATCATTTCTAAATATCATACAATAACCAGCAAATGGCAGCCAGTACTCAAGCACAGCTCTGTCGGAGGGCAAAAGCGTGAACCCCTTATCATTCTATCGATGTTTCAATTTCAGCCTTTTCAGCCTACTCTGTTGTCTTCTCTTGGACCGTCTTTATAGCTCACACGAACTCTTGAGGCAATCTTCTTTGATTTTAGTCTTAAAGGACTCAACTTTATTGTGCACTACACATCCGCATAGATCTTTCTTTAATATGTCTGATCCTAATTCTCCTTGGGCCCAAATCCCTTAAATGGCTCCATGTTTCTACACCGCAAAGCCCAAATTACTTACCGAAATCGCCCAATCTTGCCTGGTCTGGCCCCCATTAGCTTCAACTGCAGCCTCGTCACATGCATGGATCACTTCGCAATCTTACTCATTCTATTCTCCACCATTACAGAGCAACTTACATTCAATGCCTTTCATCAAACATACAATAACCTGCCACTTGAAAGCTTTTTTTTCACTCTCCACCCTTTTTTGCCTCTCAAGCCCACTGCTTGTTCCTATTCAGCCTCTTAACCATTTACTATCTCAAACACTTTATTTAATAATTTATGTCGATTTCATTATACTTGATTTTAATTTTGAATAACAGAGGTCTTGTCTGATTAATTCCACATCCTGCATTTCTAGAAAGAGATCTGGTATATATAAGTACCTTTGATGAATAAATAAAAAGAATGAATATATATTATGAGTTCACCTGCTAACTCTCTTCTAAAGGTCAGAATATAAAACTAATTCATCACTTTAAAGTAGACATCAAACTTATATTTTTATAGTTTATAGGTTTGTACTTCATGAACCATTCTAACATTTAAAAACGTTTTTGAATAGACAGCAATGTATATCATTTCTAGGTAACTTTGTACTCTAAAATAAAAAGACATTAAAAGACCCCCCCCTAAAAAAATTAAACAGTGATAACACCAAAATCATAGGAAAGAATTTGACTATCTATTAAAGTTTTTTTCCATTATATGAGTTTCAGCGTCCAATTTTAAATAATCTAACATTTAAAAAAATGTCCATCATTTAAACATAGTTTCCCATATAATATATACTAGTAAAAGTACATATTATTTATCATAAATTTTCTGTAAAGTTTTTAATTATGAAAGTCAATTTTAAATATATTGGTCATAGAAATAATTATTTCATCTATTTACTTTTATTATTTAGAATCCGTAAAACACTTTTTAAAAATACACTGAAAAAAATGTTTTAGTTAATATATGTAAACATTAAGTTATTGAGCACCTATGCATAACTTAGATAATTGCTTTTAGAAAATATTCTGTTTGATGAAAGTCTATAAAGAGATTAAATCGTCTGTATTCTTAGATTTCCTCTTCCAAAGTTTGTGGTATGTTGTGATTATTTGCATAAAGCTATTAGGCCAACTTACCAGAGCCTCTGTGAAGAATCTATGAGCTGCTTATGAAAATTGTCCCATTTCTTCTTCAGATTCCTGGAGAAATTGAATTACAAGTAGTCAACTTGCACATTAAAAATTACTTTGTGCTACTTTAAATATAAATGGAAACCACAAAGAGGAGTGTAAGCAGAGCTTATTCTGTATTACATAGTATCGAAATAATCAGTCAGTTTGAAATAAGTGAGGAAGGGTTAGCAGGTGAGAGAGTGGAGGGGAAGGGATTCGGAATGGTGTTTGCCTACTGCAGGTAGCATCACCTAGTACACGAAACAGTTTTGAGTTCTGAGGTGAACGTGAATAGAAGTAACCAATTTAACAAAAAAACTTTAACATCTTTAGGTCTGCAGTTTGAACAGTTGAGGCAAGATGCATGTGGAAATGTTGATCCTTTCAGATTTTATCAAGATAACATGGAAGATATACTTTATAATATATAACATCTCAGTGGGGACTGAAGCAGCATCTCATAACTAAGCACATTATTACTCATTCATATGACATATGTTTTTTCAAATACCATAGATTAAAGACCGTAATGAGTCACATATAAGTTTTGATTCAGTTTTGCTGGCGAATGAGTTCTGATGAAGTTAGATCATGCTACCAAATGAGTTTTTTTTCTTTAAAGTAACAAAAAAATCCCACAGCTTTTTTTTTTTTTTCCATAATTCAGATCTCAGGAGTATAGATAAAGGATTGTGGTCCCGTACTGTGTGTTTGCATGCACAATATCAGATGTATACTCATTCTTATTGAGGAGAAAAGATCCATATATCTGAGCAAATGTAGACCGTTTGTGTCATAATAACATAAAACCCAGAACTTCAATTATGTAGAGCAGGCAGTGTGACAACAAAGGTAAACTATTGAACCAATATACTCAGAAGGGATAGTTAAAAAAAAATCATGTGTAGGTGCAAAAGTAGGGGGTCTCGGCAGACAAAATTCAGAAAAAAGTTCTTGCTGCAGTTACACAGGTGTTTGTGGCTTGAAAAATTCACAGGAGATTTTGAGAGCTCTCTTCTCCATTCACCTCCACCTACGTGTTGTGGGCAACGCTGACCCGTGGAGAGATAATGGCAGTGGTATATTATAGGCGTCAGCGTAGCAATACACCTCAGCTTCTGTGTACCTGAGACAGGGTCACCTTTGTTTGCCTTGGGTCTGGAGGAAGCTTTATGGTGGAATTAGTGGTTGAGTTGAGTTTTGGTGGATGAGCTGTCCTCCACGCAGACTGCCTAAGGACTCCCGGCGTGCCTTCACGTGAGCAGACACGCTGCTGTTGTTCATGTAGGACACTGGTGACTGGCTCGTCGGCAATAGCTGGGTCTATGCACAAACAAGACTGCACAGGCCAATGTGCAAACCATATCACCTCTGGTTCCAGCTGGAGTTTCCTCACTGAATGCAAACACTTTATTAATTGTCTGGAGTCTGTTTCAGCACTTTCGTAACGTGTTCTTATACTTTACCGTTCTCCCATTTGTATTGACCTGCATGTTTAGGCCCTGTTGTATAGAAGTAGATGACTTAGAATTCTTGAAAATGTTTTAAAAATGTATTAGTGTTTTATTTAATAGCATAACAGCTGTGTAAGAAATATAGAAAAGAACTGTGATAAAAATTGTTTTTTCTCCACAAAAAATACAACTCAGCGAAGAGGAATTGCGAGCCATAGATGAATATTTCAGCTGTGGATGATACAACAGCTTCTTGTCAGCGAAATAGAAGAACTCAGTATAGGCAACAGTAGTAGTTAGGCTAGTTGCCGAATCCAGTGCACATAAAATAATAATGGAGGCAGTCATCTCTAAAGGCTGGCAGACAGCAGACCAGCTGAGCCAAAACAGCGAAATAAGGAAAAGTTCGTTTGTTCGTTTTTCCAAAAGTTAAAAAAAAAAAGAAAAGAAAGAACCAGCCAGCCCATTGGTCAAGAACAGAAAGTTCAATTGGGAGCCAAATAGGGAACATAGTAGTACTGGTCTAATGGTCTGAATAAAAAGCAACAACATCAACAACAAAAATCAAAAAACCCCACAAAAAGAACTAAGTTAAAGAAAGAGAGAGAAAGAGATTAAAAAAAAAAAAAAGAAAAGAAAGAGAGATTCTAAGACCTTAAATATGGCGACAGCTCCTAAGGCTAAAGGGACTTTTCCAGTCAAGATGACCTTTAGAGTGTTTCCATATCACAACAGTGTAAAGGAAAACATCTTGACAAACGAGGTGCTGAAGACTTGCAGTTAGATTTAGTGAGCCCTTGTTCCATATTTGTGAAGAGGATAATGAAATATTTAGTATGTTCTGCAAGAAAAAATGCTTTAGACGTTTCTTGACAGTTGGTAACTCTATAAGTTGTAGCCTGATTTGCTTTAACTTTTTTTTTTTTTTTTAGTTACATTGCTGTAGCTCAATAAATTACTAGGCAAGGTGCTACTGATTGTTTTGTATTGGTCAATCTAGGTAAAAATGATAGTTCTTAGATTTTTGGCTTAGTGATAGTATAAAAATAGGAATTAGGTTTAGAATGTCTACATTTCGTATGACATGAATTTAATAATGTTGACCTTTCATATTTCAATTCATAGTTAATTTGATTTCTTTAAAAAATCAGACACATAAAAAATAACACTCAAAAAGTTCCAAGGGTATTTACTAGTAAATTTATATATATATATTTTTTTAAATGACCCTGGTCATGTTTTTCTTAAATGTATTCACTAAAATATTTAATTAAAACATATTCATTAAAAAGTTCTACAATTTCAGTAAATTAAAAACCCTCTTATTCACGGAGTAAACTTGGGTGAACGATGTAACACTTTTGTCCTCATTTTTTTTCCTCTATTAAAAATGAGTGTTGAGTGTCCTCGATAAAGCTGGCAAAGCAAAACCAGATCACAGAAGATCCTTCACTACATTCTTACAGATCTATCAGAGTGGAAATTAGCAAAAGTTTCTTTCTTTCTTTTTTTTTTTTTAATTATTGGACTATGGTTATTTTCCCTAAAACGGTGGATAAGCAAAGAAAAAGAAAACTGCTGGTCAGATTAGATCTCAACTCTTCGTCTTAATCTCCAGATGCTATATTGGAGAAAGGAGCAAAGCAGAAAAAATCCTCACAACCTTCACTAATACATTCCTCTCCCCAGCAAAAGTCATCAATTAGAAGAGAAATGGACTAAAGAAGCAGATAGAAAATCACTTAAAAATAGAATATCCTACTAAATACTGAGGATGTCAGTATCTCAGTAACTTAGTGTTTCAGAAGTAGGTGCAGGGCAAAGTACTGGAGCTTGCCATCTCCAGGGCTCCAAGCTGGAGAGAGTCTAGGTTGAGGAGTAGTCTCCTTAGAAAATGGGTATACTTCTATGTTTTGTTAGCACTCTTCTAGAATATTTAGCAGCATCCTAAAAAAGATATGAGGCTTTATTCTCCAAAAATAAAAAAGGGCTGTACATAGCTTTAGCTCACCATTCTCTACGCCTCCTCTTCCCATTCCCTCAGATTACAGAAAGACAAGAAGCTAGAACAAGTTTCTAGCTACAGGTGAGAAAGAAAGAAAAAAATTCTGAAAAGGTGGGAAAAGTCAAGGCGAAACCAATCAAATTTTAATAGACCGAGTAAAAGATAAGGGCATCCCTTGTTTATAAAAGGTATAGAAGAGAAGGTAAAGAAGAGGAGGAAAAGGGAATTGGTAGTCTAGGGAAAAGAAAACCAGTCAAGAAACAGAAGAAATCATAACAAAACCATGAATTAACAGTAACATTCCATAGATAAGATAAAACAACAACATGAGGCTGTATACGAGATATATATATACACACAATATATCTGTGCTCATGTACGTGTACACATGTATGCACACACACTTAGTGTGTACATACACACAGTGGATACACATACAAATGCAATAAAATCAGTAGTAAAGTTGTTCAATTCCTTTTAGAGAAAGAAATTAATTGATGATTTAAAATTAAAACAGCATATAAAAGAAACACATAATTACAGGTCCTTAAGGCTTTTGATATTTATTCTCTTAACCTTAGAGGAATCATTCTCCTCCAGAGACTAAACTGCCAATTCTCTTTTAAAATAAGTAAAATTCCCCCTCCTTCGATCTACATGACAGGACACGTGACTACTAGCAGCTTCTGAGTATCGTCACATCTCAGCTTTACCCACTGGAGACGCTGGCTGTCTTCATCACCAGCCCCAAAATCTTCAGGGAAGAGGTCACTGTCCCTACTTGGATCAGTAGTTTATTCCTAGTTCACTGAACACACGTGCACAGATTTCTTGTTGAACACACACGCACAACAGCTGGCCCCACTGCAGCCATGTGCGTGGGGAGGAGCTGACTGGCAAGGCAGGACCGCAGACTGCCGGCTTCTACTGAAGGTCATGTTCCCTGTTAAAACACATCAAACCCTTAACTCCAGTTTATTATCCTCACACACAGCTAAATATACAAACCCGACCTACCTTCTCCTTTCCTCCTTTGCCCAGCCTTCTCCCTGCCCTCTGCTTCCTCTTTACTCTGCCACTCACACACTCTCCCGTTTTTTTTTTTTTTTTACCTTGTTCTCTAGAATCCGTCTTTCATTATAAACATACACCTGGAATCCTAAGCCTCTGCACACAGCTTTCTCTGAACGTAGTTGACATAATTTACCTTTTGCTCTCAGCCTCAGCATGCTAATCTCCCCTGCAGCTCTCTTAAAGGGAACATGGTATTCTCTTATCCGCCTACCCTAGTGAGAACACGGGAGTCTGAGATGACACTGGCATCTTCCCAGTTCCCTGTTTCCTATTTCAGATGGTTATTCCTCATCCCTCTCGCATAAGCGCTTGCCTCCTGAGGTTCATGACATCACACTGCAGTATCTTCTCTTGCTACTTGTAACTTCTACATAGTTCTCAGCCCTTCTTCACAATGGGTGTTAGCATCTAATTCACATTATTCTCTACTCAAAGGACTTGATTCACCAGAATAAATGTGAACAATCTAATCCTCCACACTGAAACATTCTTTACCAGGAATCAGTCAATTTAACCCCCTCATTCTCGTGTCTTTTGGGAAGTCCTGGGTTTTGTCAGCAGCCCAAACTGTAATACCTCTGTAAATTTAAACTCTCCCATATAATCTCATATAATCTCTGATCACAGCTAAATTTATCGTCATCTCTTTCAATTCATTTTCTAAGTAAATCTCTTTGATTTCACTGAAGGCTTAAGTTTCTCCTATCTAACTCACTCTTGTCCCTATCAGCTTCCTAACTAGTGCTGACATCATGCAGCAACTCACCTGTTCACCTGTTCTCTTGTCGCATATTCACTTACTTTGTACCCTGTTCTCTAATATACTTATTGTAACCTCTTTCCTAGCCATTCAGCACTTCTTATCTTACACTTGGGCTACTAGTTCTGTAGGAGAAAGTTATGGCATAAGGGCATCCGGAGCCCCTTCAGATTCAAGGTATTTACTCTTGTTATCATTCTTTCCAATGTATTGCAGTAATATCTCTCATATATTTACCACTTTTCTCAACTCTCTTTCTGGAACCCCATGTAGAGCACTGAGGCTAATGATTTTCCTTTAACTGGGACTGAAATAAATTTAAGTCATGATAGCTATCAGTTTCAAGAATTTCTGGTGATCCAAACAAAGCATTCGTAGCGTGGTTGACCCTGAGACATTTCATATATCTTGAAAATGTTTACTAAATTACCAGTTTTAAAATTAAAATACCATATTTAATTAAAAAGAACATGTGTGAAGACAAAATAAATTCAGAGGCAGGTTTTCAAGAATTATACCATCTAAAATTACATCTAATTCTCATTATTTGTGGATTCCTTATTTGCAAATTTCCCTACTTTCTAAAATTTATTTGTAAACTCAAATGCATACTCATAATGCTTTTATAATTCAAGGGCACACACAATAGGGCAAAAAATTCGAGTCATCAGGCATACGTGTGCTAGGCTGAAGAGGACCAAGATGACACTGCCTTCTTATTACAGTTCCAGCACTGTAAACAAGTGTCCTTTCTGTGATCTTTAGAGTGCCATGTTTTTTTTGTGCCTTTTGTTGGTGATTTCACTGTCTAATGAGGCCTCCAATCATAGTGCTGAAGTTTGTTCCAGGGATCCTAAGCACAAAAAGGCTGTGATGCACTTTGCAGAGAAAATGCATGTGTTAGATAAGCTTCATTCAGGCATGAGTTATATAGTGCTGTTGCCCTATTAATGAATTATCAATATATATTACATTACTTATCTTTCAACCAAAATACACATAAAACCAGATTAGGTATTGATTGGTTGATGAAAATGTTATGACCAGAGGATTACAGGACCCTAACCCCATATTCCCCCTAGGAGCAATGGTTTAATATTTACTAATTCAGTGTTTGTGGTGACTTAATAGAACCTAATTACCTGAATAATGAGACTCTACCATATATAGGTATTGATATTACAGAGATTTTAGGACTCGATAAATGACCTGTTCCTGTATTCTTGGTAGTGACGCAAACTAAACTACCTGCCTACAGGTCGATAAATGACCTGTTCCTGTATTCTTGGTAGTGACACAAACTAAACTACAATACCTCTGTGAGCTGCAAATAACTAATAAATCTAAAAGTATCAGATGGATGAATTTTGACCAATAATATGTTTATTGGGCAATCAGTCGAAGTCTTCTGATGATTTCCTTGTCAGTTTTCTGTAGGTGAGTCAACTGGCATACCAGGGCAAAACGGATGTCAGTCTTCCTTCTAGTAGACCAAGGATGCTTCATGAATAGCATTACTAAGCAATAATGGTCTCTAAATAAAAGGCCCTGCATCATGAAACTGGCTAACCCCCACAATAACAGAAATAAAAGGCATTCTCAAAGCACCAGTGGAGAAAGTGCGAAATAAGTTAGAAGTAAGGAGTTCAAATTTGAAATGATCACTCTATGTCAGATAGGGTGCTAGAATTTTACATGATCTCACTTAATCGTATAACTTTCTTTTGATATCAGTATTATCTTCATTTATAGACGAAGCAACAGACAAGTTAATTAAATTGTCTAAATTCATCCAGCTAAAGATGGGAGAGCACAAATTAGCAATATTCTGTGTGACTCCAGAGATCATGTACTTTTCATTTAAAATTCTGAGATTTTTATTGATGTGCTTTTTATCTCTCTTATTTGTCTGCAAGATCTTCAAACGTTTTTGAGACATTATTAAAATCTTTTAAAATTTTTAAATAGTATTCTGAAATATATGAAAAGTTAATAGAAAGTAACAGGATTATTTTTTCTATGGGACTTCCATTAGGGCAGTGGTTCTCAACCTTTCTGGCATCAGGACTGGGGCTCCTATGAGAATCTAATGCCTGACAATCTGAGGCGGAGCTGAGGCGGAGCTGAGGTGGTGATGCTGGTGCTGGGGAGCGGCTCCAAATACAGATGAAGCTTCACTTGCTCACCAGCAGCTCTCCTGCTGTGCAGCCCAGTTCCTAACAGGCCACAGACCAGTGCTGGTCTGTGGACTTGGGGTTAAGGACTCCTGTAATTGGAGGACATCTCCTTTTTAAAACTTTTTTGGACCCCTCGTGCACTATGGGTGGGTTTGTACAAAAATATGCATAATAACCGTAAAAAAAAAAACACGAAACTTTTCATATGTAGATAGTACATTTATAGATTATGTATATGAATATTTGCAAATTATGGCAATATCAGTGAAGAGTCAGTGTGTGCGTGTGTGTCCACACTAAAGAGGAAAAGTTTATATATAAAAGTTGCTGCTATATATGGGTTAGGTGTAGGATTGTCTCGGTCTCACACTAAACTTAAAAAGTTTCATAGGCTAATTTACTCTCTAGCATTTGACTAGATTAAAAGCAAAAGAAATCGATCTCTCCATCCAATATTTAGCTTGCAATATTGACTAGTGCAGCTGATGTATGATATTTCCAGTGAGAAGGGTATAGAGTTCTTGTCTAGAACATAACAAAAGCCAACTTCTAAAGAAACTAGAAAGTTTCTCCCTCTTCTTCTTTTCTTGGCTTTCCTTTTTAAAAAAGTTAATGTCATCCATTATTTAAAGGAGACAGTTGTCAGAGCTTAATCTAACAAAGAGCAGTTCAAGAACATTTGTACTTTCTGTGTGTTGGTTTTTAGATAAGGGCACTTTTTTTTTTTTTATCTTATCCATCATTTATAATTTTCTAACATTCCATGCAGGGTTGCACATATTATTTTTAACTCTCTCTATGTGTCTGTATGTGTAACAAAGAGAAAATATTAAAAGAAGCACAACTAAAAAGTTATTCTCCTGGCTTCGACTCAGGAGTGTATAGCGATCAGTTATTCTCTGTAAAATCCTTACCAGTGTGGAGCAGTCAGTAGTGAGTGAGGCAAGTAATTTTGTGGGGAAGTACTCATTCCAAAAACAGGTAAATGTATATTCCTACGGCAATTCTGTTTTATCACTGGCGGTGTCGATAACTACTAAAAGTTTTTAGTTTTAGATAGCTAAAAACTTTACATATTTATCAGTATTTAGGTAATTCTGTATCACCTTGCAATAACCAAATAATGTTTTTTTTTTTCCCACAAAAGTATATCGATACATAGATTTTGTGGATAGATGCTATTCCCAAAGTGTTCACTTTTCAGTGAGGAAATAAAAAAAATAATTATAGTACCATGAGATGGGATTAAAATAGAGGTAATACTACATATAAAAACATGATAGGACAAGAAAACAAATTCTGAAAACTATACCTTAGAGAGAGACATAAAGCTTCATTAGTTTTAAGGAATGCATATGGAGTTCCTTATATTTTCTCTTTTATCAGTATTATCCTCAAATTTATTAATATAACTTTATTTGCCTTCTTTCCAGAATTATTGAGCTCTTGTGTAACATAAATTCAGTGGATGGTTCAACAATTATTTCCTTAAAACTTTTAATATATGAGCTCTCCAAAATTCAGCACTAGAGTTTATATAGAATTTAGGTGAAAACAGGTTATAAGCTAGGAAGTAGGCCATTTTGAAAACCTTAAGTATATTTTTATATCTAAGAAGTCCTATTATTGACATTTCTGATTATACTCACTAAACTATACTCCATATCTTATGTTTAGTATAAGTTTTTCTTTTGTTTTATAAGTAACCGTTATCTACCTGAACCCAGGAAGGAAAGCTTGCCCGTGACTTTTATTAACAACATGACTCTTTATTTTTAAAAATAAACAACAATTAAGGACTGACAGACATTTATGTAAACTGTTACCACATAACAACAAGTTAAAAAGTAACAGAACAATTGATCTCAGTAAGATCAAACATGATTTTGGTAAAAAAAAAAAAACAAAAAAACAAAAACCAAAAAACCTTTAAACATTATAATTAGAAGAACTGTTGATACGTAAAGTAGCATAGATGAAGCTCAAATGCATTTTGCTAAGTAGAGACCAGACTCAAATAGCAACGTACCATATGAATTCATTTATATTATATTCTGGAATAGGCAGAACTATAGAAACAGAAAACATATCTGTGGTTCTCAGTGGTTGAGGCAGCAAAATGGAATTTTTGGAGGGATGATAAAACTGTTCTGTATCCTGGCTGTAGGTGTGATTCTAAAGCTCTGTCGTATTTCAGAACACATGGAGAATTCTGCTATAATTCTCCTTGTAAACCACAGGGAGAATTCTGCTATATGAAAATATAAAAATAAATTTTAAATTCCTTACTAATATTCTCACAAAGACTAGAGAAGATAGCATATTTCTAAAAAACAAGAAAGAATTACTAGGATAAAGGAGCAGTCTTAAAACAAGAACAAAATATAAGCTACTCAAAATATTACTGCTGAAATTTAAAAAAAAAAAAAATAGAAGCCTCCTTTCCTCACCTCTGCCTCTTTCTGTGTGTGTGAGTGAGTGTGTTTGGTTTAAAAGGGACATTTCAAGGAAGAAGTATGTTAGGTGAGGTAGCGCCAAGATGGCGGAAAAGTTTAAGAGAGTGAAGACAACAAAGACAAAGAGAAAAAAGTGGACAATTTGAAAGCAAAATTAGGAGATATGGATAATCATATCTAGGATAGACAAGATCCACATAAAACATATTTTTGGAAAGCGAGAACAGGAAAAATAGAAAAGAAAAATAATCTATTAGTATAAGGAAAATCAACTCAGACAGTTTTCAAATTGTGTCAAGTAAGTGCTGAGGGAGAGGAAACAGAGCCTGAGCTTTAACACATGGTGTTGCGAAAATGTTAACACAAAGGGAAAAAAATGCCTCCAGGTGGGAGTTGGTTTCTGAAGTAAAGGCTGGCTGAGGGTGACTTGGAGAAATATTTCATTGGTTTTGAATTTCATCAGATAAATCTTTCTTTCTGGGGTGGATACCATGACTGACATAAAAGATCAGCTACAGTTTCAATTTCCAGAGCTAATAATCTTTTCTAGAAACTTAAATGATATCCAGGTATAGGAATATACTTTTTATTGACAACTTTCTGAAGTAAATTAGTCTGTCAAAAAAAATAAACATGAGGAACCTATTTTTTCATCCAAATTTCATGCTAAAGCTTTAAATCTGTGTCATGTAAAATCTTTCCCAATATGTCATTTTAATAACTAACAATTTGGAAGGTTTAGTCTGTCATTGAGACCAAATACTCTCAAATGCATTCCTTTGTCATGATTGCATCTTGTCATATAAGCAACGCTATGTTTTAGTCTAATGCTTTGAAAAACATCATAATCAATGAAAATGATGATAATTATATTTTAAAAATCTGTTTTTTTTTCTTTTTCTGACAAAGAGACTATAGGCAAAGTCTCTGGTAGAAGCTGCCATTATTAGCAGGTGCATCGGGCTCTATACTTCGGATACTAATTCATTTTTTCAGGCACTTTTAATCTGAAAGCAAAATATAGAACATAGAACAATATGTAGTGTGTTCAACTTATACCAAGTATAATTCAAATTGTACTGGTATTTACATGTCTTTAACTACAAGTGGCATGAAGAATTTTAAAAGAAAATCATGAAAATAAGTGACTTTTAGTCCCCCATATGTATCAAAATAATTGGGAATTCTCATAAAAAAAAATGTGATTTTATCAACCAGTTTTTGGCATTAATTACTGGTTTTTCCACAGTCTCTAGCACAATGATATTCTCGTAGTCTTAAGAAGTCCTCAAATTATTCTGAATCATGAGAGAGATTAAATGCGTAGTACACATCCAATTAAGGCATTTTAGCACAATAACTACAGATTCTTTCACCAAAGGTTGCCAACTGGCAGCTTATAAGCCAAAAGCAGGATGCTGAATATGTTGTGTTATGATATATAGTGTTCAAAAAGTGAATCGAATTGTCATCATTTAAAGACTAGGATATTTTACCTAAAACAAAACAAAACAAAACAAAAACAAAATTTGCTGCCTCTTTTGGCAAATTTGAAAATCCTTAATACTGGGCCCATCTTTCCATAGAAGCCTGTAGCTGAGTAGCAGCTGACCTTATTAAAAAAAATAATAAATAAAGACATATACTTCACAGATCACCCCACTGCCATCACATTATATATGACTCTCTTCTCATTTATTTTATATTTGGCCCCCATAACCCTTGAGTAAGTGACCCCTTATGTTCTTTCAATTAATAGGGAGGAAACAAAGGCAGAAAGTGAATGTTATCTTCCTAACCTGATTTTATGCTCCAGAAAATGGATAATTCTTTGTACCGTCTTTCTGGTTGTGATTCCATCTTACCTCTTTCTTCAATTAAAAAAAAAAATGGAGAATTGCCGAATTGTATATACTTTGATAACCAGCCATGTCATTATTCTTCCTGAAGTTATTGTAAACAAGAATTTACACTAATGCACTGCAAAGATAGAGAGATGAAAATGAGCCTTGACAAGAAAATTATATGGGAAATAGTTAAGTATTCTATCAAATACTTATACTCATTGGAAAGTCCCAACAAGTATAATAATTTGCTTTGTTAGAGTTTTTACAAGACCTTCATCACATTCTATGAAAATGGGCAAAATCTTTTGCCTCTATTAATTATAAAAAGGTGAGAAGAAAACACCTTTCTGAATCTAACTTCTATGGCATCTAATTTTTTCCAAACTCAAGATTTATGAGAACTAAGTAAATTTATTTTTCATGTAGAATCCTTTTCTCCCCACAAACTATAAAATTAATAATCAGTCTATGGACATGCTACCCTGAAAAGCCCGATCCCGTCTGATCTCGGAAGCTAAACTGGGTCAGGCCTGGTTCGTACTTCGATGGGAGACCACCTAAAAAGACCAGGTGCTGTAGGTGTAAAAAATAAAAAAAAATAAGGGATTATAAGCTGACAAGGTCCTTGCAATCTGTGAGGTCAACCGAGGGTTGCTTCGCCTAAAAAAAAATTAATAATATTTTCCCACCCATCAAACAATATTTTCAATATACCTTTTCCCAAAGTAAATAAAAAAGTAGAAATATTTGAGTTTTTATGTATACAAAAATAATAGAAATTATAACTTTTAAAATGAAGAAACAATTGGGAAAAAGCATGTGGGTGTATGCCAGAGTCAAATTATTTTAAAAAGTGGTAAGTGGAAATGAAAAATGGTGAAACTGCTATGGAAAACTATATGGAGATTTCTCAAAAAATAAAAAATAGAACTACCATATGATCCATCAATCCCACTTCTCCATATTTAACTAAAAGAATTGAAATCAGAATTTTGAATGTAGAATAGCTGTCTCGTGTTCATTGTGGCATAGCCAAGATATAAAAATGACCTAAATGTCTTTCAACAGATGAATAGATAAAGAAAATGTGGTACATACATACAATGGAGTATTATTCAGCTTTAAAAAAGAAGGAAATTGCCACAGCATGGATGGACCTTGAGGACATTATGCTAAGTGAAATAAACCACTCACTGAGAGACAAATACTGAATAACCCCATGAGGTATTTTATATGAGGTATCTAAAGTAGTCAAAATCTTAGAATCAAAGAGGAGAATGGTAGTTTCCGGGGACGAGCAAGAGGGAGAAATAAGGAATTAATAATCAACAGACATAGTTTTAGTTACACAAGATGAATAAGTTCTAGAGATTTGCTTTACAACATTGTACCTATAGTCAAAAATACTGTATTATACACTCAAAATTTGCTAAGAGGGTAGATATATCATATCAAGAGGGTAGGTATCACATCATATCCTTCCAGTATAAGATAAAGAAAGACTAGCCCTCTGGATTGCCAAATGACATGTGATAACTCTCGGTTAAAATAATACATTTTTATGGGCATTCATGTTTATATTCTTACTTAGGAAACATATATCTTAACTCTACTGTAGCACAGTCTGGCTTCTGTGGACTGAGTGTTCGTGTCCCCCAAATTTCATGTTGAAATTCTAAGCCCCAATATGATGGTATTGGGAGGTGTGGCTTTTGGGAGGTGATTAAGTCATAAGGTTGGAGCCCTCATGAAAGGGATTAGTGACATTATTAAAAGAAACGCGAGTGTTTGCAATGTTTCTGCCTTCTGCCATACGAAGATACAAGGAGAAGGTAGCTTTCTGCAAACCGGGAAGCAGACCGTCACTAGATATTAAATCCGCTGGCACCTTGATCTTGGACTCTCCAGGACTATGAGAAAGAAACGTTTCAGGCACCCAGCCTAGGGTAATTTGTTATAGTATCTCAAACTGACAGGGACACTGGCTAAATGCATACCCAAGGGACACTGGCTAAATACATACCCAACTTACATTTATAAACAAAACGCCTAGCATCTCTGTTTGAGTCTTTACATGGTGTTGTCTACATTGTTCTCCAGGAAAGTTGGGTGAATACAGTACTTGCTTCACTTTTGTGTTACTAAACATTCTATTGCATCATTTTGTTTATTTGTTTGTTTGTTTGTTTGTTTTTAATACAAAGAGTTTGTGAAAGTGAATTGGTGCCACTGCTCCAGAGAATAGAAAAAAAAATTATTTAATGGACCACTTCCTAATTTCTGAACTGAACCCCACCCCCCATTCCCATGGCACTCCATTGCATTAAAATAAAATAGAGCCTAGTAAAAGGTGTTAAAATAAGTTGGTTGTACTTTCCCCAAACAGAAACTTCTTAAATCTCCATATTTGGTACGATAATCTTCAGGATAAGAATGGATTTCTTGAACACTAAATCTGATTCATTTATTTAAGAAATTTATTTAGCACCATCAAAATGCTAGGCCCTGTAGAACATGGAGCCAGAGCTATAAACAAATCAGAAGTCATCACTGCCCTCCTGAACTCTGTAGTGTAGAAATGGTCTAGGAATGTTGCTGTGATATTATATGAGTGATTTAAGGAATACTACCAAGAATTCAAGTTCGAAAACTTAGGATGTAATGAGAACAGAGACAAAAAATGTTGACTTAGACTGAACTTACTAACTCATACTCGTTGAGCATTGCTCTTGTGTTGCAGAAATTGTGCTACATCTATTATCTGTTTATTCTCACAGTAATACTGTTGGTTAGGTCAGATTGTTACTCCCGTTATCAGATTAATAAAGTGACAGTTTAGAGAAATGAATTGGCTTGCTCAAGTTCATATATGACGAGATGTAAAAGTTGGAACTTGCATGTGATTTTCTAATTCTGTGGAAAATGTTTTTACTCTGCAACATGCTGAGAGTAATTCTTACATTATTAGCACTATGACCGTGGAGTTACTTCTCTTGAATCAATCCCCAAATGGGGACCCGAGAAATACTTCCTCATCGACCAAGTCTCCCCTGAATCTTAACCACCAAATGATGAAAACCAAATCATGGCTCATGTAATAATACCTTTGATTTTGCTAGTAACAATTCACTTTCTCATTATGAGAGCTAAATATAAAAACTAAATATAATAAGTGGGGTGATAATCACAAAAGAATAAAATTGGCAGATGAGTCACTTGTTACTTCAGTGGAATCTGTTGTTTTTTTTTTAAGTCTGTCTAAAACCCCCTTTCCCTTTGTTCTGGTATAAGCCTTGACTCACCTCCCCACAAACTGGGGAAACCCCAGCACCCGGCAGCACCAGCAGTTCTCAGGGCAAACAAATAACCCACACGAGGCAAATCACATTTGTTCTTTCAACAGTTTGAACCCATGGCCTGGGTTTTCATCTCTGCTTTGATGCTGTAAACTATTCAGGATCCATTTTTCTTTTTTGAATAATTTATAATCCATTTTTATTACTTTTATTTAAAAACCTATAACTGAGACTATCACCCAGAATTCTATTCTATCATTTAATTGAGAGGAAAAAATGCTGTATATAGTCTAGTTTACATGAAATTTAAGGAAAGAAGGCTTCAACTTGCTTTTTATGACATTTTCAGTTTTAACTTAACATGAGAAAAAGCTGGATATTATGAGAAATTTCTACTTTTTACCTAGTCTTTTATCTCTCTTCAAAGAGAGTGGGAGGGAATGAATTAGGTAAGGTGTTAGGTGAAACATTTTATTAAAAATTTCATGCTGAGAGAGAATAATCAGAGGCTAGTCAAGTGAATTTTCATCAGAGATATTTTAAGTAGATTATGCTATCAGTCTGAAATTTAAATCATTCACTCAAAACTGTGTAGAAACCAACAATACTGCTCCTGGTGAACTGTTAAAATGCCAATAAAATATCCTCATGGGAAACGGCAAGTGACATGTAGTGACTGAGATCCCCGTAGTGGGCTAAGATCACTTTCTCATGGAGACAAAATTGAGCTGCTTGCTCCTTTTGAGATACCATAATCTCAAGTATATTTGCTACTTCATGCATACATTGTTCTCAGGTAAGCAGGAGATGACCTTGTAGTTTAAAGGTATGTCAAGCAAGTGCTCTGAAAGTTTAGTCTGTGAGTAGACTTGCCCCTTGCCTGATTGCCTGAGTGACTGATTGTTCTATCTGTGATCCTGTTCTGAAGTTAAGAGATAATTTCAGGTAGTGGTTTGGATCTTATCAATGGTAGCATTACACATTATGTAATTGATTTAAGTTTTTTGTTTTGAATTCTAGCTACGGTGCTGCATAAAAGTGTGCTTAACTGTCTTATCTTAACTGATAAGAGTTCTGGATGAGAATAACAGAGACCAAAAAATAATTAAATAAGCCAAGAAACCAGAATCGATGAGATCACTCATTTCTTCGTACCAGCAGGGGTCTTTGATGTAGTGAAGATTATATAATTTGCTTATCATCAATGTCATTATTGCTTTTGTTGGTACATTACTATTATAGTTATTACTATTATAGTTCTTTTCTTTTTATTGCCTGGAAAGAATATACTGGTATTGCAGAATTAGGAGAGCTGATTGGCAAAGAAAGACAGACTTCAAGACAGGAAACATGCAGATGGTACAAAGAGCAATGAGCACAAGGGAAGTATTCTTTCAAAAGAAGTGAGGATGACAGCCATGCAGTAAAGAAGGTCATTCATAAAACTACTGAAGACATTCTTACAAATTCAAACTGAAGTTTTATTGTTGTGTTATGAGAATTATATTTAAAATCAGATGTTTTTAACTCATTTTATGTTTTGAAAAATAAGAAATAATATACAATCATCACAGTTATTCATAACACAAATTTTTTACAAGCAAGAATTCTTTTTAGGCTAGCAAAGTGCTAGAATTACAATGAACCTTTATGTGGGGAAAATAACAGTTTAATGAATCTATGCTAGAGAAATTGTACCTTAAAATATTTATGCACACTTTTAATTTTTTAGTATATATAAACTATGAATCTAGTTGAATACTTTAGGGGTTTTAATTCATGCTATATTGTAGTAAAATTGTTTTTTTTTAAGAGAGTCTAGTCAAGTAAAAAAATATTGAACTGTAGAATTAAAGGACTTCTGTGACTTTTGTCAACTCCCTTTACCTCTCCAGGGTTCTTCATTTATAAACTGAGGATGATAATACCTATATCAATATAACTGTAGTCTAAAATATAATATGAACTATGAAAACAATTCTATATGCCATAGTCTGCTCATGAATTGCTTATTCTAATTCCACTGTAGGTACATGTACTAAGACTCAATGAGGAAGAGTTCCACACATTTTACATCACACGATGTGTAGTCGCTTATATCTACTGCCCGACACATTAATAGATTCTAAGGATGTAAATATGAACATTATATATAGTCATTTGCCTTCAAGGAGTTCACAGTCAAGCATGAAAGACAGATTATATACAACTACCTACAATGAGTTAAGTACCATATTAATACTAGCAAGAAGTACTATGAGAGCATATAGATGTGAGGTAACTTCTGACTGCATTGTCAAGTAAGGTGTCATGAAGACGGTGTCCTTTAAACTATGTTTCACAGGATAAACTGAATTTCCCCAGTGTAGAATAAGAAAGGACATTTGAGGCAGAAGGAGAGTATTGACTAAAGGGATAAAGACAGTTTAGGAGAGATGGCGAGTCTGGATGAGACTGGAATGCAAATGACAGGACTTGATATTGGAAATGCAAAAACATATGAATGTCAGTTTCTATGCAAAAAGCACCAAAACCTGCTTTTCTCATACCATATAATTTAACTATGTGATTATTATTGTTCTCTTTGTACTCTGACATGTTAATATATTGACATATATTAATATGTCAGAGTACAAAGGAGAGTTTTTTAAATGGCCTGTAAATTCACTACCCAGATAGATTCCTTTGAATATAAAAACTAATAGTACTGTAATGAATATTCTTGTATCTATATTAGAAACCTTTGTGTTTTTACCCTGCAGAAAAACCAAAAATATACTTTGTGACGCAAAGATGTATGTATTTAAATTTTACGTAGAACATTTTTTAAGAAAAGAAGGCATACAATTGAGTGTGTTATAGGAAACGGAAAACTCTGGTAGAATTGTAGAAAGAGAAACTCAAGACAAGGCAATTAATTCAGGAAAGAGATGGTAGAGTTCAGAATTCCAACAGTAGCTCTGTGAATGAATAGTTGGGAGTATGTCTGATTAACATTTAAATGGAGAATTCATTGGCCAGGATAAATAATCAAATGAGGGAATCCAGGAAATGGAGAAAGAAATAATAAATTTTCTTAGCTTAGTAGACTGATCAAACATTATAGGGACACAGTTTGGAGAAACAAAAAGATTTTGGGGTTAACATATTATTAGACACTTTCAGTTCAAGTGCCATGTGAATGTTCAGATTGAATTGTTTAGCTGGTAATGGGAAATTTTATTGCTTATATTATTCTGAAATATTTTTATTGAAGTAAGAATATCTAAAAGATATTATATCTCTTTGTAACAACCTACTCCAAAATTTAATGTCTTAACACATAAACATTCATTATTAATCAGTAGTCTATGAGTCAGGTAGTTTTGCTGATCTGAGCCATGCCCAGGTGGGTTTTTGCATGCATTTTTGATTAACTAGCAGGTCAATTAAGGGATGATTTTTCTAGGATAGTCTTCTTCACATTTGTGGCATTTAACTAGCACAGAGATGACGACGATGACTTAGCTCATCAGGTTAGCCTGTTCTCGTTTTCATGGTAGCTAAGCAGTGTTCCAAGAAAGTAAGTGTAGGCGTGAAAAGCCTCTTGAAGCCTAACCTTAGATCTGACAAATTACTTCTATTATATTCTATTTGATAAAATGGGTCCTAAAACCAGCCCTGGATTCAAGAAATGAGAATCTGGGTTCTACCTCTTGATGGGAAGATCGGCAAGACCACGTTGCAAAGTCTGCGGTGTAGGGAAGGAGGGAGAATTGGCACGAATTTTACATTTAGTGAACCACTTATCAAATACATATTTAAGTATACAGTTACTTAATGTTATAAAAAACCTAATAGTTAATCTTACCTTTAAGAAAAAAATCCCTAACCATTTAATCACATATGTGAAATTCTCAGTACAGAAAGTTTACTTAAAGGCCACATATAATTATTTGATCAGAGCCATGTGATAAAGTAATTATGTAATTACGCATTACTCAACAGAGAAAATGATTTGTGTTTATTTTTAAAATTCAGAATTAATCACCTTTTTTTTAAAAAGAAAAAAAATCATTTTACTGAAAGAGCTAAAGTTCAACAGTACTTCAGATGGCATCACAATTTATCCTTAATTTTAACTAGGGTAAAATGACAAGAGATTTTTTTTTAGTCCCATTAGTGAATACAGCAGATAAATAATTAAGGATGAGCCAAACTAATGCATCAGATGTGGAGAGTAGCGTACTTATCACAATTCAGTGTGTTCCAAGAGGACATGGACAGCATACTTAAACGGACACAAGATTAAATAAACAACAACAAAAAACCCCACACAAACTAGCCACGATGAATAAACCCAGAAACAAGAAGCACTCCATAACTATTCCAAGTATGATGAACACAACCACACAACAGTCCACATGGGACACTTTTGAGAGTGAAAGTGGAATGATCATTTGAGTGACAGGGGGCGGAGAGACAGAGGCAGACCTTAGGGATGTTGCTAGTGAGCTGGGACATGTAGCAACCCAATAATGGAGAACTCTTTCATCAAGGATAGGTGGAACTTACTCGGAAACTAAGACATATTTTTGCTAATTTACTTGTCTGGAGCCAACTGTTTAATCCTTTTGGGCCTCGATTTTATCTCAGCATTGACCATCTATTTGCTATATATCGTCTAACCTGTTTTCCTTCATCTACACTTTTATAGTCTAAAGGTTATTTGCTCCATCCAGCTCTACCTTTTGATGAAGCCCTAATATTTAAGACAACTGAAGGAGAACTATCTTCTTTAAAGCATAGTGGAAGAACTGATTCTTCTTCTTCTTCTTTTTTTTTTTTTAATCTTAAAGAGTCTAGATGAGAGATTCAGGGGAAGAGAAGGGAAAAAGATGGAGGACAACTCAAAACAGAAAGAACAAAGTGGAAGTTGAAAAGAAGGCTTAGCAGGAGAGCGAAAGGAACAATAAAAAGTAACACCCTTTGTTTTGTTTGTTTTGGTTTTTGGATTCCACGTATAAGTGAAATTGTATGGTGTCTGATTTCAATTAGATTTAACTTATTCACTTAGCATAATACTCTCTAGGTTTATCTATGTCATTGCAAATGGCTGAGTGATATCCCTTTGTATATATGTACCACATCATCTTTATCCATTCAACTGTTGATGGACACTTGTAGGTTGCTTCCATATCTTGGTTACTGTGATTAATGCTGCAGTGAACATGGGAGTGCAGCTATTTCTTCAAATTAGTGTTTTCATTTTCTTCAGATCAATACCAAGAAGTAGAATTGCTGAGAAACAAACCAATGGTTACCAGAGAGGACAGAGCTTGGGGGCCAGGCAAAACAGGTGAAGGGGATTAAGTGGTACAAACTTCCTGTTATAAAATTAAGTCATAAGGAAATAATGTACAACATAGAGAATATAGTCAATAATATTGTAATAACTTTGTATGGTGAGATAGTAACTAGACTTATATGGGGATCATTTCATAATGTATACAGATATTGAATCGCTGCGATGTATACCTGAACACAATAGACTATTGTATGTCAGTTATATGTAATTGAAAAAGAAACCTGTCTTTATCTTGCCTTTGCTAACTCAACGTTGGTGGACAAATGCTGTCCTCTGGACGTGAAAGTGTTGCTGAAAGTGTTTAGGGGGTTTAGACATTCTGCTTAAAGAAGAGGGAGCCCAGGAACTGAACAGAACCTTTAAGCATAGTTCTCTCTCAGTGGGACAACACGAATTATGAGGATGGCAATGGTCATTTTTGAAGGTCTGGATAGATATGGAGAACCTGGGTCTTTTTTAATGTAAAATGATCAGGAATAACATACCACATTGGACCTTAGCAAACACCCAGAACAGCAAAGTGAATTAGCTATGAGATTTGAATGTATAATTGTTACAACTCTGAGGCTGATGTATTCATCTCCATGATAATTATATGCTTGTGAAGATATGTGTACATAGAATCCATAGCAACCTCAGATGCTCTCTGCCTAGAGTATTGCTTGAAGACATGTCTGTGATTCTTGCTTTGATTTCCTTTTAATTTCCTTTGATTTCCTTTCCTGACAATACTCCTTCTGTGCCCCTTTTGATTAATATAGTTTTTCTCTAAATTGTTAATATGTTCAATCGGAAAACAGATTTGCTTTCCCAAGGCCCATTTTTCCCATTATATTAAATATCTGTATACTCTGTACACTATACGTTGCTTACATAGTTTGATTTTTAGAACATAATCTTACTTTCTGTTGTTTAAGTTGTTGGGGTGGGGGCATGGAAACTGTCAACCCCATCTGTAGCTTATACCAACGAGCAATTGTAGCTATATTCTCACAAAATTGCTTAAGTGGAAGTAAGAGCTAGTTAATATACTCTGTACCCTGTACGGTTAATATACCCTGTACGGTAATCTTTCCTTCTTCCATACTTTATTTCTGCATGAGAGAGAAAATGGAGATGGAGAAAAATATGTATTAAAAGGAAGCCCAAGAAAACCTCCCTATGTGATTTATGAACTTCTTTGAAAAATGATCAGTAAGGAGCTGAAGATGGTCAAGTCTTTTCCTAAATTAAAATTTAAAAAAATATCCTATGGTATGTAAGTGGATGAAGACAGGGGTTTTCCCTCCTCTTTGTTCATTATCCCTTGTGCCTAGAGCATACCTAGCAAGTGCTCAATATGAGTTTATAGAAATGATTATTAATTCATAGAATACTACATTAGGTTCCAAGTATCACATTTTAGTTGGAATAAAAGCAAACTGGAACATGTCGGAAGATGAACGATCAAGACATGAGGAAGAATGGATGCTCTCTTTTAAGAGACGTGGGTATTAAGCTGAGAGAAATAGAATACGAAGGGCAGAGAAACATAAACTGTCTTAAAATATGCAATGAGCCAATCAATAGGTAAGGTAGACTTATTCTGTTGCCCGAGGGGATGATGAGTATCAATTATGGGAGATTTCAGGTTTTCATAAGCAAGAAGTAATTTGTATCCATGTGTCAATTTCTGTTGATGGTATTTTACTGTGATCAGTGAATCTGTGCCTCTTTTTAAAACCTGTGCTCAAAATTCTACATATAAGATTTGATTTATTTAGCCATTAAATTCTTTTTCATTAGTAAGGGTTGAACATATTCCCTGTTGTAGTTCATGATTACATGCCTGTTTCTAGGGTGAAAAATTGGATTCCTTTTGTTTCAGTATTAAAAACCATTAAGAAAATGTGTGTGGGAAGATTAAATATAAGGATATTAATAATAGTTAATACCTTTATACTGCCTTCACCAGAGAAGTTCAATTATATCTCTATGATTTTTCAAGGGATCAAAGTCTTCTTTTTTTAAAATTTAAAAATATTATTTGATTAGCTTTTATCTGAAGTATGAAAACATAACACTAATCAATAATAGAATTGGGTTCAAATTTAATAGCAAATAAATTCAGATAACACTAGGATTTGAAAGGTAGCACTAAAAGTTATATGCATTTGTCAAGGCTAAATGTACAGTGCACATGAATGTGGTTAGGTGTAGCGATTTAAAGAAAGCCAGATAAGTAAAGATAGAGAGTTCTCAAATAGTCTTAGAAGTGAGAAATTACTCAAAAGTAATCAGTAAATTGTCAAACATTTGTAGTCATTCTTCTGTTGTATCTAAAACATTTCAACAAAATTTAGATCCATTCTCACTTTTGAAGAATATATCTATAGTGTAAGATGAGTTGCAGTTAATTGAGAAATAAAATAGTTTTATTTTAGTAAACACCCACACACAGCTGCTTTAGTACCTGTGTTTAAAGACTTCCTTTAGATATCCAAATTCTGGCCTTTTTCTCATATGTTTCTTTAAACTTTAAGACTTGTTTGTACCTGCCTTTTATTTCTTTACCCCTTCACTCACCTCAAACTGGCTCCCATTCCCATGATTCAAATAAAAAGATTTATTTTAGATCACTGACAAGAACTGTGTCTCTAAGTCCAAAGGTCACTTTCCACTACTCATCTTACTTGACTTTTGTTGACCATTCCTTTCTTGATGAAACACTCACTTTAATTTTAATAGCCTTAGTTACTGATGTTTCAGACTTCTTGCCCTGGACATTAAATGTTGAGGTTTCTGACATCTTGGCCCCTGGTCCACTAAATTTTTCTAGAAAACTTGATGCCCAGGCAGGAAGACCTTGGCTTAGCCTTGAAAAAAAAAATGATAGAACTTAAACAAGCATAAAAGAGAAGAGAATGGAATTCTCAGAAGGTCGAACGTCATAAATGGGAAGAAGGCAGAGCAGGGTTTAGTCGTAGGTTAAGAAGGTAAACTTTTTGGCATAAAGACTTTGTTCTGAAGAGTATTTTGTATTTTTAATGTATAAAGAGAAGCAAGATAAAAATTCTGAGTGAAAAACTATGCCTAAGTGAAAATGGTAGGGTTTTTTTTTTTGTTTGTTTGCTTTTTACAAATATTATACTTTTTCTATTATTACAATACATTAGCATCTACTAAATATCTACTGTGAGTTTGAGACTGTATGGGCCCACATGTCATTTTTGTCAGATTCAGGAAAACATGTGATATGAATAAAAAGGAAATATGTTGATTTAATAATGCATTTATTGTCCTATACTTTTTGCACTTTCTGAAGCAAATCAATAAAAAGTTATAGTCTCAACAATATCAAGAGTAGTGTATTCACACTTGTGAACCTGGGATCCCCAGCCAGGGTCTTGGGCAATTAAAAAGCTGTCAGTTTTCCCTTTTTATTAGGTAGCGGTCACAGAAATCCAAACCACGGAAAGGACCTCAGACGTCGGTGGTAAATAACAGGAACAATCAACAAGCAGACACTCGTCATCGTCATTAAGGAGACTTCAACAGTTAACTGGAGAATGGTGGAAGTCATCCTTAGGGAGGTGGATTTAACATCCAAGTTCAACCAACAAAGACATCATAGAACCTTGACTGAAATGTGGGATATGGAGGAAGAATTGGCCAAAAAAAAAAAAAAGGATTTTAATGCAGGGTGCATTTAATTTGAACATCTCGGGAGAACCAGGTCCAGGAACATTGCTGGGGTTACTTCTCCTTGGCGTTGGCTAGGAATGTGTTAGTGTGTTGTCGGAGGGGAAGGATGGAGTGTGTAACAGTAATTTTCTGCCTTTAAATTAGATTGTGGAATATTAGGATATTTTTCGATAGACATATGTATCTGAGTGAATCCAATATGTTACTGCTTCTTATCAGGTATTTAGTAATTGCATTCAATCAGTGAATAAAAGAAAAAGAACGAATGAATGAATGCCTAGCAAATTCCATTGTTCAAATGAGGCTGCCGAACCATAGTTTCCTGTCCTTTCTTAAATCCTGGGAGAGCTTACTGGAACCTAGTGGAGGAAGTGTACCTGCAAAGAGATACCACTTTATGTGCACGCCGTGCCTGGCACTCTTCGTAGAGTGACATTCGAATGTATGTCACTCCAAAATTGTGTCGGTTATTTCTAAATGTGGATCCGTGGGCCCTAAAAGCCCACTAGTACTTCTCACTGCTTTAAGGATAAATTTTGACTAGCCAGTGTGGCCAAGAAAGGAGTATGGTTCAGGCCTGTCTAACTCTGGCATCTACCGATGTTGCTCCTCGCCAATGCTTCCACGTTCCTGCCAGCCCGGCAGTTTCTAAGGCACGTGACATAATAGCATCGCTGTTATGAGCAGGAACGTTGGAGCCAGAGTGCTGGGAGGGACTCCTCTCCTACAGTCTACTAACTAGGCAAGTTGCTTAACTGTGCCTCAATATTCTCATCTTTAAAATGAGGCTAATAATATCTCTTTCAGCGTATTATTATGAAAATTAAATAAATTATCTATAAAGTGATTGGAAGAGTACCTGTCCCTCATCCGCCCCTTATTATATGTTGGTTAAGAATAAGAAACTAATCAAAACTACAAAAATTTCTGTAAAATAAGATAAAATCACAAAGAAGCAAGGCACTTAGTCTAGCCTAGAAGGTTTGGACAGACCACCAAGAAGTAGTGACAACAGAAAGTCATGGGATTGGAGGGGTGGTGACAGGAAGGTAGAATTCAAGGCGAGAAAAAGACAGACCTGTTTTGTTGGGTTGAAACATGGGATAGACTTGAGAATGTTTATAGAAGAAAGCAAGAAGCAAGAGAGAAGCCAAAGAAAGGGATGACAGACATCAGAGAAGGGAACGAAGGTAATTCCATCAGTGCCATGAGAGGAATTACTGGCTTCGGACAGGAGCATAATTGCTGGGGGTTCTTTTGTGCCCCATTATCTTTAACCTATATTTCTGTTCAGGAACCGTGACCTATGTTGGGTGTCACAACAGCCTTACTTATTGAAAGAGACAGCCTGTGTAACTGATTTTCACAACAGTGTCCTCTTCTGTGTACTTTTAGCTTGATGTTTAATCCATACACTTGCTGCTCTTGTGTGCCTAGAATGCCTTTTCTTTTCAATTTTATCTCTCTCATACTGATTTTTCAATTAAGTGACTATTCAGCTATTAAAAACAATTTTTAACTCTAAGCAACTTCTTTGGCATTTCCAGAAATGTAGTAAACACAATTATTGCTTACATTATTGTTCCTTCTTCGGTAGAATGTCATCCCTCGGTCCCAATACTTGCCAATAATTGCCTCATGGAGCAAAAGTACTGTCAGACCAGTGACTATGTCCATGTAATCTACCTCTTAGATCATAGCTCAGTTTCATGAGTTACATGGGAACTTATGTTTCATTTGATAATGATGATGACCCATCATTTTTATATGGGAAAGCTTTTAAAATTGCCTTAACAAAGGCAGGACACATGAAATGGACTATTTTGTCAGACCATCTAGAAACTTCAATCTAAGAGATGTTAGTTTATGAACAGTCTTCTAGGGTTTTTCAAACTTAGATTTAAACTCCCAGCCTTCTTATTTGAAATCATTTTGGAGTTTTCTGTAATCTGGCTCTAGAACTAATATCTAAAATCATGGTAAACATAGTTTAGTCTCTTTGTGTGTCTAAAATAACAAAAGTATATGTCCACACTCTGGGCAAGCTTTCATATTATGTTTTCATGATAACATAAACACCTGAGAAAAATCAAAACTTCTAAAGCATGTTTGGGTATTTTTTTTTTCTCCAATGAATGTGTGTATTTCTTGTTCTTTTATTTTCAGTAAGATGGGAGAATGAGTTTGGAAAAAAAAAAAACTTTGGATATATTATCAAAGAGGAACTTAGGATTTAGCTATGATACACCCATTAAGCCTACAAAAGAGAATGAGTAATGCCATGTTCTGACTTTGTGACTTTAACCATTAGGAATCATCAAAACACTGTGAAAAGTGATTTCAAGATTAAAGCAAAACATTACAACTTCAAAGATAGATAGCTTAGTGCCGAAAAAGCAACCTCCTCATCATGTAACCCCCATTATAAAGTTGTAAGAAATCAGGTAAACAAGGTCTGGATCTGAAACGGACCTGAGAACATCCGCAGCAACCTACAGAGTTTGTACGTTTCAGGATCTTGCACAGTTTACTTTCAAAATCATTTTCTGCTCCGTTCCACAGAAGAAATCCAAACATGCTTGGTGAGATAAACTATCTTTAATCCCTTAAACAGAATGATAAATAGACCATATAATTTACCATTTAAACTTGTGCATTTTGAGAGAGAAAGATGAGCTGTTACTACTTATACCTCAAAATTAGTGTTGATTTGGTATGTCTTAGGCAAAGGGAGAAATACTCTACATTGTTACTGTTCCAGAAAATAGCCTTGTTTAGGATGAATTGTCATTCTCTTCACTTTAAATTAACATTTATTTTTTTTTTAAATATTACTCATTTCTTAGCTATATCACTTTGTGTACCTCCCGTTAACCCATCCTAATAATCACAAATATAAGTGGTCTGTTGCCTTTAAGTTATGAAAACACTTCATACCCACCTCAAGACAAATATTATATTCAACAATGTTAACACTATTATATCAAAAGATTCTTGGTGAAAAATCAGTGCGTGTCATATTTTGTAACTCTTTCAATATATTTTTTTTTTTTGAGATTTGCTTATGGAAACCATTTTATTTACCAAATCCTTAAATCCAATATCATCAACTATAAAACAATATCCAGTGAAGAACAATGAATAACTATAAAAATGGCTATTTTTAGTTACTTTTAACATAGTTATATCAACATCACATAAATGTTGAAAAATAGAACTACCTTTAATCTTACAATTTTAAACACAGCTGTTATATATCTTTGTTTTCTTTATGTCTTTATATTTCTATATAATTGTGTATTCATTTTAAAACCATTCTTCTATTTTTCTATAGCAGAATATATACAATTTTGCAGTCAAAATTTATATCAAAATCTTACCCAATTTAAATTTATTTCTGTGTTGTCATACAGTCTATGTACGTTTGAGAGTATAAGTTAAGTTGAGATTGTGCCCTACTTTAATTTATCATACTGTATATTGGATGTTTCATGGGACTCTCATTTTTCACTACGGTAACACTGAATTAAATATTTAAATAAATATAGCTTTTTATAACTCTTAAATTTTTTAAATATATGCCCTAATGTGTGACTACTGGGCCAAACAGTTAAAATGAACAGAAAGAATAGTTGTCTTTGAAAAGAAGACTATTAGGGCCAAGCATGGCTAAGCAAATTTAATTGTGTCCTAGGTGACTTATTAGAAATGTACCTTATTTATGTATATTTAACATGATTAGTGTGATTTAAAAATGTGACTCATTCGTGATGTTCGAAAAATGAAAGACCTTCTAATCTAGTTACTGAGCATTCCAGTTCAGCTATCTTTTATTACAAATGTAAGTATCTGGCTTAGGAATCTTATAGCTTTAAGATTAAGTCAAAAAAGAAAAAAATGTGTTCGGTTCACTAGAGATGAAAGGATACACATAAAAACTATAGGTAAATGGATAAGTTAGAAAATAAAAAGTGACAGTATTACTTAAGCAGAAAATATGTAGTACTACAGTTCAACCTTAAGAAAGGCAAACTATTCCAATTAAGATATGTTTTAGTCAGTGAGTCAATAAACTAACCTACCACTTATATCAAAGATTTTTCTAGTATAATGTTTGCAAGTAAATAATTTTGTCATTCTTTTATTGCAAATGGTAGTTTATTATTTTGTCCCAGACTTGATCCAGAGGAAATTATATTTAAACCTCTTTCTTCACCCCCCAGTGTTTCTTCCCCATGCCCAAGCTGTCTTCTTGTTTATCATCTGTCCACCTAAATAGAGGTACACAAAGGACGATAAAAAAAGGAAGCAGGGGACCTTTCTTTGACAATTGATTGTAGGAAAATTTTGCCTATAAATCTTCCTTCAAGTCTAAATATTTTTTGAACAAAAAAGCAAAAAAGTGTAAAACAGACTTGTTTAGTTTCTGACTAAACTGTATGATGGCTACTTTATGTGTACAATTCAGAAAATCACAAACATTTTGTTACTGGTATTTTTATTCACACCAAGAAGTATAAATACACTCAGAGGAATTTATACACCAAAAGGAATCAGAGATATGAAAGATAGAAGAGATATATTCAAGTTTATAAAAGAAGGACCCTTGTACAGCAGTGTTCAAGCTGTCTTCATTAAAAAATGGTTGAAAAAGTTAGCAATGAGTAATAGCTCCTAGATAACGAGGGATGGAATAAATTAATTGCTTGTATTTATGTAGGAATGATATCAAGAAAGCCAAACATGCTTAATATATGGTAATCAAAACCTTACCTCATTGAACATTTACAGTTTCACCTTCATCCGGGTCTGTACTGTCATGTGCTGCAGTGAGCCATCCTCCCCAGAAAAAATTATCTTATTTCCATATCTTACCTCTGAATATCCTCTACTTACAGTTCTTCAGTGTTTATGGAAATTCTCATACTTCAACAAGGAAGCATCCTCCAACATAATTAAGTATTCTATTATATACTTAATCCCCACAAAACTTGCTAAGCACCCTCCCCTCACCCACAATCCAATGTTCTGTGATTCAGGTCTTCATGACAGTAGCACAGAATGACACTCTTCCTGTAAATTAAGGGGAAGATTTTTTTGAAGCAATCGTAGAAGCTCAAGTTTGTAATAAGGTTAAATTACATTAAGTAACTGATATTTCAAGAGAAATAGTGTTAAGCTAGATGAGATAAATTCTTTCAACTGTAAAGCGAAGTCTTCAAAATTTTAAGCAAATAGATGAATTCGATTTACCAAATACTTTTTAAATAACTATTATATTCATTGTTTTACATTAAACCTAATATTACAAAGATGAGTGCACAAATTCTAAAATATCACTTTAATGCAAGACATTTTATGTAAAATGCAATAATATTTGCCATGTTTAACACTATGTTTTAAACATGGTAACTCCAGATGATGGAGCAATTCTTTGACAAAGGGATTAAGTACTGTTTAAAGAAGAGACACCACCATGTTTAACCTGACACTAATCAGTAAATAAATTTGTGATTCGTGCAATAAGTGAGAAGAAAGAGTTGGAATAACTGGATGGACCTAATATTATCTAGGATGCAGATCCTTTTGTCACAAGATTACCCCCACATTGCAGACACAATATTGTATATTTAACACTATTTGTGCTTTTTATCATATGAAAACATTGCTATTCATAATTTTTTTCTATGTAAATCTCTCCTTTAAAATTATTGTGTTCTTCCTAATATATTTAACACATTTGGATCATGTGCTGCCTATATGAATAGAATTTCAGTTTTAGAAGAGTCATCAAAAGAAGTGATTAAAGTTTTAAAATTTATCTCCCAGGAAAACATTTACTGTGTTAAAGATGTTTGCATTAAATGTTTATACTATATCGAGTGGAGTCAAAATAACAAAAAACAGTAACAAAACCTCTGTTTTTACTCATAATTTTTCTGCCTTGCTACCTTTTTCTTCTATGGTTTCAATAGAAATAGGATGTTATGCTTAGCTTTACAAAGAGGAAAGAAAAAAGAGATAATCTTTTAAAGAGAAAAACCCAAAGTTGTCCCTTGTGTGTTGGTTTCCTTGATTAGAGAAGTTAGAACGCCCTCAGATGCTTACTCTTGGACTTGATATCGCCAAATACTAAATCCCAGGTCTCAAAACACAAAGAGACTTTTCCCCTCAAGTCTCAAGAATACAGGAGTAGGATTCTTAGTCATTATTCATTGTATTGATCATCATTTCCCCAAATGTCTCCACAGAACTTGAGTCTTTTTCAGGAGTAGAGGGTGGCTAAGTGGTTGACACCAAAGCCCTCATCACAGCACAGATGTTTCGTGTAAGCCTATTGTGCACATTCCTATCCTCACTCATTGGCTCAAATTAGACCATATGGCCGGTCTAATTTGAGCCAATGAGTGAGGATAGATCAACTTAGTGAAATCCAGAGAGATTTTCTTGGTCCAAAAAATAAAACAACAAAAAAGAGAGTAAAACAATAGGAAAAAAGATGAACATAATTTTGTTTATAATTTAGATGTAGAACACTCACTACAATAATTCATGCTAGAATCAAAACAGAAAATTCTGACACATTAAGAATATCAGAGCTGAAAACTGCACGTAAAAACAAAACAAAACAAAACAAAAAAAACCACAAAAAAACTCCAACATGACACAATTGAGTCATAAAATCAAACATAACTGACCAGCCTTTGGACTTTTTGTTTACTGAGATGATGAGCTACCTTAGTTTTGTGGGGTTTTTTTTCTTAATTTTTTTATTAACACTTTAAACTCTCATTTGTCCATATTGAGTCTTTCTCCAGCAATTCGTTAATTACACTTTATGTTTTCCGACTCTTGCACTAGTTCTCAGGTTGGTTTCTGACTGCGTGTATCTGTACTGTAAGCCACGAGTCCCTGAATTCTTCTGTGTCAACAATCTTGGGGGGCAGTGGTTTGTTCTGTGCTCTCCTCCTCTTAGTGATCCAAAGAGAATTTTGATTTTTCACTCCATTCAGCTTTTTACTTGTTAGGATGGTATGGCAGCTTCTAAGCTCTGTACATAGAGAGCCAGAATCTAAATGTCCCCCTATCTTAATTTATAAGCCATGTTAAGTTGTGTTTTCTGTTCCTTGTGACTGCAAATACCTTAAATATGGCCAAATTACTTAAACAGATGTAAAATATGTATCAGTATCTTTAATATGTTAATGAGCATATTAAGAGACATTAGAAGTCCTGATATAAAGTTACATACTTTTGTTTATGCCAGTAGTCAGTATATTTCTATAAATACGTAATCCATGTCTCCAATAATATATATTAACATTCAGAGGAACATATTTTGGAAATAATTAATACCTCTATTAGCTGAAACAATAGATTCTATGCAAAGAAAACTATAGTGTTTGAGATATAATTGCCATATTTTTCTATTTTCAGTTTTGCTAAACTTTATTAGAATTGGTCAAAGTTACAACATAAAAGAAGGAAGAATTTTGTTTTCTCACTTATTCTTATTTTTTTAATCTCATGTAATGCATATAGTCTTTTGTATTGGTGGGTTTATTAGTAGTATTTTATTGATGAAATCATTGACAAATGAAGTGACCAAAATACAAATCAATGGTAAAACCTTTTTAAGAGCAGCTACACTTCAAAGCTTTTAATGAAAGTTGTATCATCCACTAGAATTAAATATGTTAAATATTTTACTTCTATTTCCAAGGCTTAGAAAGAATAGAACTTGCACTGATCATGTGAAGTTATGCCTAAATTGTTTTAGGACCAGAGACAGACACAGAGATTCATAGTAACAGCGACAGGCCATTCCAAGCAGATGCTTTTGAAAGCATAGTCCAAGAAGTTCTGCTTAGCTGTGGCCCAGGGGGGACACATAGCTGAATTTACAATTCAGTAAATTGAGTGTGTTATTACACACACACACACACACACACACACATATATAAAATTATGAGTGTGTTATTCCGTATATATATATATAATTGAGTGTGTTATGCTATATGTGTGTGTGATGATATTCAGTATTATTATTAATAAATGGCAGTTTAATTACAAAAAAAAAAAAAAAAAAAAAGTCTGTATTGCCCCCAGATCTTTTAGTGACGACAGGTCATTCGTAGCAGATGATTTTGAAAGCATCTGCCAAGAAGTCTTGCTTAGGTCTGGCCCAGGGGAGACACATAGCCCTTGTTGAGAAAGAAGCAAGAGGCAGTGAATGTGTTGTTACTCTGCAAAACTAAGAGTGTGGTAAAGAGGCTATAGAGAAGGCACTTGCCCAGGGTCACAGACTTTGTTAGCAGCCTGCTAGTACATTACCCCCACTGCCAAAAGATCTTTGCTGTGAGCTGTGCCCCCAAGGGACTCACTGGCAGACATGAGAAGGCCAGCACACCTGGTCGGAGACCTGAGGTGTTTGAGAAACACCTGATCCTTCCATTACTCCACCCAAGTCACCCTCTGGCCATCACATTGCCTCCTCGGAATGGGAGGGGCTGGAGCTCCAAAGCCACAATTCAACATGGTCCCTTCTCATCCCAGAGGCCCAGGGACTCCTTCCCTAGTCCTCAGCTCCTTCCTGCCTTCTTAGTCTCAAATCAGACTTCTGGACTGTAGCAGACATCTCCTACTCCCTCACCTTTCTGCCTGGGCTGGTCGTGGTGGTCCTTTTATACTCATTTATAGTTGATGAACCTGAGGCTCCGAGAGGTGATCACACAGCTAATAAATGACAGAGTCAGAATTCAGACCCACAGCTGTCTGAGGTCTCCATATACTGAGCTCCTTCCGTCAGTATAAGGCTGCCATTTTGGCTTCTTCATTGACAAGGATGGATGCTCGGATGGGACGGTGGAAGGGTGGACCAAAGCATCCCTGGGCACGCTGTCTGTGGGTGGCCCTGAATTCAGCATGAGGCTACAGAGAGGAATGAGACATTGTTTGTACCTCAAGGAGCCCAAAGTGTCAGTGAGTGCTTCTCAATCTTCTGTTCCCAAGTACCCACAAATGACTGAACATTCCATTCAGAGCCCCAAGGGGCTGGCGAAGCCTGTGCATTTTCGCAAGTGAGAAAGTTCTCGGAAGTCTCTACTTTTACAATAATGGTACAATTTCCATCATGTAACTTTTTTCATCTTGATTTAAAATTACAAAAAAAGATTTTAGCGGTTATCATTTTTATCTCTTTTTAAAAATTAGTCTGTCGGAACACCATTTAAAATATGCAGTTAGGACATATTTTGAAATGGCTTAATATAGAGTACAGAGGTTAGCCAACACTTCGAAATATGGTATGTTGATCAGTTAATCCAGCATTGATCTGCTAAATTCAGTGCAAGTCAGTCCTGAGCAATAGTTATGCTGTTCCAAATCCCACATTATTAAAATAATAATGCAAGCATATCTCATGTTATTGCACTTCATTGTCCTTCAGAGATTTTTTTTTTTTGAAATAAATTGAAGGCAAGACCCTCCATAAGCGAAAAGATTCTGATTTGCTTTATTGTGGCGGTCTGGAGCCATACCCCCAGTATCTCTGAAGTATGCCCGTAGCAGATATTATTGTTCAAATCATTTGTTAAGTGCACTACTTGTAGGACAGTCTCCATGCAATGGATAAAATATAAAGACAAAACAAAATCCATACTGATCACTTAGAGGTCAAAGGGAAAGACATGATCTGCAAGAGACTTTAACCTAGTATCTGTTTAACCTCAAAGAAGCTTAGTTCCATCGCAACTAATATCATGCCCTCTCTTTCCTGTACGTTCTAAGCAGTCGTCGTTTTTATCATTTGGTTACTACCGTAAGCACTGACCTCTGTTGGAGTTACTTTATGTGTGACTGTCTTTTCTTTTCTATTGAAATGTAAGCTTCTGAGAAAGAACATCCACAGCTCGCATTTCCTTTATTCCGTGCGCGGTCCAGCCCACACGTAGTTGGCCCCGTCTACTCAAAGCACCTCACAGAAACCCAACTAGTGCATTTATGGAAACAGAACCTGCTTCGTAAGCGAGAGTTCCATTAGGGAGACACAAGCGCTGGTCCTTGTATAATATACCGACACCTAGCCCAGGCCCTGGTGCACAAAAGAAGTTTAATCTGTAAATGTAAATGAACTGATCTTGTTCCTGAATTCTCTCATTGCTCATCAGAGTTGTCTTTTTATTCCTCAAGACAGCTTACTTATTGTTTAACTGTCACAGAATTATTTACACTTCGCCCAAATTTTTTGTCTTGTGATTAATATACATTTGTTCTTGTTTTATACACTGAACATAAAAGAATAATTCTTGTATCTACTAATATTTAGGTAGTATTTTACCTCCCAAAGAACTCTTAGCTATTACCCAGGAATTGGGGCTCACCCCAAAATATTTTTCATGTTTCAGAAAATACATTTATCATTTTTGCTAAAATTCTAACAATTCAAAAATGTAAATATGTAGTTAACTATGTGTAACTATGTATATAATTTAGTGGTTCATCACTATAAAGCTACACATACATTTTCAACAAAATATTTTTATTAACTTTCAAAATTGATACATGAGAGCCTTGAGGACATAAAATTCAGATTCGCCAATGAAATATTAGAAATAGAGGTAATGATACAGCTTGGATTTGAAAAATTTGTTATGTTATTGCTTCTCTCTGATACATATTATTGTGGATCAAACAGTTAAAAGGACTATTTTTTTTTCAAAATACTATAATACAAATACATTTTATATAAGTTATTAATAGTATACTTAAGTGATCTATCTTATATATAGACTTCTTCAATTTTAAAATATTTCGGAGAAGAATAAACCCCGTTTTGAAATGCATTTAATAGGTGAGTTGAGGTTCCACACGACTGACAGGAAACAGAACTAAAACCCTGAGACGCAATATGCAGGGTTTTATGCTCTGCTTGGCCATTGCGCGTTTGAGCCATCTCAGCCACCCTGAGAATTCTGGAGACTGAGAAGATGGAAAAAATCCAGCCCAGTAGTCACTTCGAGTCACAAACTTCCTTTCATGGTTTATTTCCAGCTTAACCTCCCATTACAAGCAAGAAGTTAAATAGCAGCTTGCCACAGAACTCTGAAGGCGTTTGCCCGTGAGAGAATTAGTCTGAAAAATGGCATCTATTTCGGCCACGGGAGAGCCAAGCATACATGCAATCAGGAGAAGTACTGATGACTTAATGACTTCCCGTGTGGCGGTCATCTGTACTCCTTCACCAAGGCGAATTGCTCTTTTGACTTGTTTAAGATTATGTTTTTGGCAAAACTGACATTTGAAAACTTAACCTCAAAGAAAGATAGTACCTATAATATGTAGTTAACGATGTAATCATTCTTCAAGGGAAATTTACACATGAGAATTAAAAGTTGATAAAGTCAAAAGGTATATTCATTGCAAATCGACCCTAGAAGGCTTTTCTTCTAACTCATCACGTTTCATAATACTGAGATGCATATCATAGTATTTACGTAGCATGTTTTATTGCAAAAGCTTCTGAATTTTTATTCAACATTGAAGGGATCCCCATTGAGATGTTAACATTTCCTTTTGCAGCTGCACTGATGTTTTGAAAATGGACTCACACATAGAACCTCGACTCAGCTATGCGTCTAGCCTTGATTTGGTGAGTAAAGATGAATAAATGTTTTTGCAATTTATAAAGTTTGAAACTTATTTAATGAAAGTAAACATATCTCATAAGATAAACAAATTTTGATTTGGCTAATGGCATTTATTACTGCATACTTTCTAATTCAACTGAGCCATCCTTTCATGGGGAATTCTATGGAGAAGGTAGTGGAAAATCAACTCCATTGCCCTAAATACCTCTAAATTTGTGAGACCCATTAGCACTTGTTCACAATATAATGACGTATTTAGTGATAACTTAATGGATGGAGGTCATGTCTATTGTAGCTTTGGGCGCCATTCTGTATCGTTAAGCATGCATTGATAATATTTCTGGTGGAACGCTCCTAATGCTTAGTTATTTTGCAATGTCTTTGATCATTTGCTTTAAAAAGATACGTTATGGCTATAAGATCCAGTTTTTGCATGGTTTTTAGTTTATCAGTGATCATTGCTGAGCTCTGGGAAGAGAACTATCCTCATCTAATGCAGAAGACTAACTACAGTCTGGAAGCAGAACTGTGTTATGAGTGAAAATAAGGGGGTTAAAACAATCTCTGGAAGCCTGAGACTTCCAAATATTTTCGGTGCAGCTGTACAGAAATTCACTACGAAGTGTAGAGTTTAATACTGTGAAGTGCCTTAATATCATTCCAAGAAAGGAGGGTGAAAAGCACCTCAGGTATTTAGTTCTGAATCACTGTGGTCCCCCTTCCTAAATTTACTGACTTTTAAATTTTATATATATATATATATAATTTATATATATAAAATTTATATATATATATAAAATATATAATATATATATATATAAAATTTAAAAGTCAGTAACTATATATATATATATATATATATATATATATATAGTCTTCTATATAAGGTGTATGTTACTTTTTTGGAAAATAGCGTTCCGAGCTAATGACATATGAGAGCTACTATGAACACTTTTTGGTCATTTAATTGTTCGGCAGAGAGACCAGCCTAGATTATATACATGTAACCAGAGATATCAGAATGGGAACACCAGATGCTAGTGTTTTTGTCCTTCTCCCTTTTCTATCATTGGTCAAGGGACACTCTTAGAGGTGAGAATTGAGCATACATACAATGTTCATTAGTTTGGCACATCTCAACTTACCCACTACCAGCACCGATGTTATTTTATGACGTGATTCAATTCAACCTGGAGACATCTTAACAAATCGATTGCGCTTTAGATACCCTACAACACTTCTTTGTCTGCCATCTGTCCATAAAGACGTAGGTGTATAAACGCCTGGAGCCTGGGACCTTGGGCGGCAGGACGTGGGGAGAGGATGCCTAACAGTGACAGTGTGCGTGAAGGCAGACTTGGGAGTGTGACCCCCCAGCTCTGTCACTATCGCTTCTTGCTCTGTGACTTGCGGCAAGCCATTTAACCTTGTTTGGCTTCAGTTTCTTTATTTATAAAATGGATGTGAGGAATAGATGAGTTCATGTTAGCAACGTCCTTAGAATAATGTCTGGTGCATACTAAACATCATTAAAGTTTTGTTTGTTTGTTTGTTTTTAATAAGTGGAATTATCACCTTCATGAAACAGCACTGCTCGTAAAAATGGAAGTACAAGAAACAACTACACAAACGTGACTATGTGGCAGTCTTATTTGGTGCTTTGGCAGATGCGAAAGTAAAGGTTCTTAATGGGTCTATCGGTGCTTTAGTGCGTAGCAGTGAATTACTCCGCCTCGACAGTCAGTGACTTTCAGGAGCGTATCCACTTTCTCAGCCACGTGTCACTCTGCAGTTAGCCCATCTCTGGCACTCCCTGCACTGGGCTCTGGGGAGGTGATTTACTTCGGGCCTTCCCAGCAGATTCATGAAGCTGCATGGAACGTGTCTGCTTGCCTCCTGGGTGGGAGAGGACTACCAAACACAAAACAGCTGTGCTCCCAGGTGAGCACCAGTTCAGTTTCATTAGCCAATTTAAGGTTTTGCTTATTATTTATAATATTCTGAATGTGTGGGGACCTGATTATTTCTGAAAGTACTACATCCCTCCACTTCCTGTCACGTCAGTTGCAGATGGCTGGAGTCTTACCTATTTTTAGATTTGAATTTGAAGCAGGATATTCTCTGTGGAGAGCTCTTGCGTCCCGAACACGCCCCCTCAGTAATTTATCAAAGCATAACTATGACAGTGCTTAGGTCATGATTTATGATGCCCTTAGTCTTCTCAAAATTTGATTGATTTTGGCCATCTATTTCTAGGACAGAAAACAATAGTGTGTTTAATATCCCTTATTATCATTAAGTTATAAAAAGGTTAAAAAATATATATGTACACCAATCATTTATTTTGAAGCAGACGATACAATAGTAATGATCAAAGTAGTGTTTATAAGTCAAAAAGAGTATATCTACTCAGATGTCTTTCAATCCAATGGAAATAAGTCATTAATAAGATTTTCTCAGCATCTACTATCTAAGGCAGTGTTTTAAAAAGTATGCTCAAAGCACAGTCCAACAACAGAAACGTCTGGAAGCTTTTTCGGAAGGCAGGAACATGGCCCAGTGCAGACCCACTGACTCAGAATCTCTAGAGGTGAGGCCTAGAAATTAGAATTTTAACAAATACCACAGGTGATTTCAATCTGTGAGACTCGGATTCTCAAGTGTGAAAGTGTTCATTTTTCCAGCCTCTTTAGTTCTTTAGTTACCTCAGGCAGCTGCTGGCCAGGCAGGGTGTGACTGGCAGATAGGACAGAACTGCTTCAGTCCACATGTGTGTATTAATTTATCATCCCTACTACCTGCCAGTCACCCCGCTGGCTTCCCTGCCAGCATCTGAGAATACCACAGGGAAGCAAAGGCACAGGTTTTGCTTAGGGTTTGACTTGAAACACCCAAATGGCTGCCAAAGGAACCGATAATTTGGGTATCTTTCTTGGCAGCCAGCACAGCACACTCCAGAGAGTACAGCTGGCCCAGATTCAATCGTAGGATAAGAGCATCTCTTCATTTTCATCTCACTCCCTTCCTTCACCTGTACAGCTGCGTCTACCTTGTCGCACCTGTGCCTTGGTAAACTCTGGTGACCAGGATTGCCGATCTCCTACCAGTCCCACTGCCCATCTGAGAAGCAAGGTTGTATTTCTGACTAACCGGCCTTTGTGTTCTCTGCTGGCTTTATCTTCTTTCCCCATCCTCTCTGTGCAGCTAGTTATTGAGTGTTGCTCTCAACTCGCTTCTCTTTCTATACTCCCTGTCAAGGAGAATCGATCTATTTCTATAGCTTCAACCAACAACTGCATGTTGGTGATCCTCAAATGTCTTGTTTTTATCTCTAAGAAAACCAAGATCCTCTTTTTACCGCTAGAGACGTTTTCACTTCCATGTCCAATTGTAGCCTGAAATTCTCTGAATCTGCAATGGGGCACATTTCTACCCGCCCCCCCGCCCCCAAAAAGATCCGGTCACAAATGCGGCCTCTCACATCAATGGTCTCTCCATCTTCCTCGTTCCACAGTTTAGGAGTATTAATCAACTTTGACTTCTTTAGTCCCAGATGAATCACTGAATCAATTTACTACTGCATGTAAGGATTCTTCATAGAAACAGGAATCCTGGGGCCTCTTGGACGGAGAAAATTCTTAACTCTAGAGGAGATAATCATTACAGTGATGTAAGCAGGACTTTGAAACAATAGATTTTGGTTTGAATTCTATACCACTTTATGTTGCATAAACATAGACATATTACTTAACCTTTCTAAACCTCTATTTTTCTTATCAATATGAATTTATTTACTCTTAAATCTTCTGGGGAACCTTATAAGTTGCGTTACTGTACTGTATCTTGTGTGCGATGTCAGACAACATCTCCTCACTCATGGGAAATGCCGATGAGTGCTTTACTGTGATGAAAAACGACGTAATATATTCAAAGCACTTGGCACAAAATAAATGGTCTGAAAATGTTAATTACCTCGGTTTCCCCTGGAGTCTGTTTTCTAGCCCTTAGATATCAGTCTTATATTTCAGTGGGCACTGAGGTGTTTATTTATTTTTTTCTTTCCTCATTAAATTGGCCGTAGCTAACTCACTCCACATCACTGACTTCTCTCCATCAAGGGGGACTAGAGAGTAGGATATGGTGGCTTCATGTTCTGTGATTCTTGCTCTTCTCGGAGAAGATCTGTCAACCCTCTTCTCCCCCCAACGCCCACCCCGAGATCTTATTTTTTATCTAATTTTTCCTTGAGGGCTATTAGAATTTTTTAATTAAAGCAATGATATAGTCAAATTTACAAGATAGATTTTTGTAATTTTTTCCCCTAATATTAATGGTGAGAGAAACAAGTTTTAAAAAACGGCCACTAGGTTTCCTTCTTGGCTGGCTGGTTTGATAGTAGTGCCACCAACTGAGATTGATACAGGAGGAAGAGGAGGAAAAGGGGAAATGATTATACAATTATTTGGAAATGGTTACTTTGAAGTTCTTATGGACCTTTTAGGTAAAGAGTTTAGCAGAAATTCAGATAAACAAATATGAAAATTGGGAGAGAGCAAGATTTGGGAAATAGTAACTCGAAGTTGGTATTCGAAAATATAGTAGTAGATTAATTCATTTGTTTTAAAATATGCATATATTGTGCACTTATTGTATGCTAGGCATTATGCTTGGAGCTAAGGATAAAAAATTGAATAAAACTCATATTGCCCCTGCCCTAAGGGAGATAATACTCTATCAAGGACCAAAAAAATTGAGTAAATAAATTGGGAAACATGATAAATCATATGTCTCTTGTGGTAAGAATAAATGTTTGATTCCTGTTAAATTAGATGAACTGACAGAAATCCTGTCTTGAGTGGGGGTCAGAGGAGCTTTGTAGGCCGCTAGAGAAATTTGGATTTCAAGCAAAAATAAATGAGTAACTAAAAATTGTTGGAAAATTTTTAGTTCTTAAGTCTTAAGTGGCCTTGTGACACATTAAAGAGTGACATATTGCTCTCGTTATGTGGAAAACAGATAAGCAAAGGGCAAAGATGTTGCCACAGCCAATTCCTGAGTTCCGAAACCACATTTTGGTAAATGTGACTTATGGTAAAGTGACCAGCCTTGGGGTAAGTGTCTGTGTTAGATGGGAAGAAATTGAAACTTAGATAATTTACTTAATGGGTAAGCGATAGAGCTGGCATAAAAATCCAGCACTTCTGACCCTTATTTCAGTGATTTTTTTCTCTGAAAAATGCCCTGATTCCTGTCTATTTCAATATTTTATATCTGTCTGTCCACACGAACAAAACCTTCCCTTCATGAGAGAGAGCACTTGTGCTAGAATTTTGCAACACAGTGATCACTACCAAGAGACATTCTTTCTGAACTTGGGTCCTGTGTAATAGAGTTTGTTGGCAAAGAGAGAGCTTCAACTTCTGCAGTGAAGAAAGAACCTTTCAGAAAGATGTTCAGAATATGATTTTTAAAATTCACAATCATGAGGACTAATGACCCAAAGGTCAGGAGTATGAAATTGATGAATATTGATCATTAGCTGGGGCACATCAGTTCAGGGTGCAGTGAACTGAGATAAATCATCAGCAATTTGAATTAAAAGTGTTTTTAGCAACAGAAACAATAACAATAACATTATCTTCAAAGAGCTGTACACATACAAATGTAATAATTGCAACAAATATAAATGAAGTGTTTTATATGTTCTATCACTTGAAACACTTTATATGGATCACTCTCAAATAGGCACTATTATCATCGACATTTTATAATTAAAAAAAAAAACGAGACAGAATGATCAAGTAATTTGTTCAAAGTTCACATAGCTTGAAAGCAGCATGTCTAGGATTTGAACCATAGCTGTCTGGGTCTTCTGTCTTTGTGTATGTAAAACACTGTCTTTGTGTATGTAAATGGGATTTGTCTTTATGTTTTAATTATTGTAAGTTATTAAAATTCAGAACCATCAGATTTAAATGACTAAAGTTTAATTGTTTTAGTTTAACCATCAAAAATTTTTATATTGTTTTGTATTTATATGTACAAAGATTTATAAGACATAAAAGGTGATTGTAGGCTGAGAACACAGAACACTATTTTTCATCTTCAAATACATTTATCAGTGTTCAGTATTTAGTACTAAGTATTCCCTTATCTTAATAAACATTTCTTGGTGTTTAAGAACATAAAATTATTATGTTAGTATTGTGTACAATTTATGTTAATTTCCTGTCATTATATTGCTGGCTTAGTTTATAACCGGTTGCATGAGTTAGTAAGTATGACAGTTGCTTGATTTGGGAAATCAAGGGAAAAAAACGGCATTCATATAAAGCTGTACCAGTAAGAAACAAATCAAATACTATAATGAACTTTTCACATCAAAATGATACAAAGATCTGAAAGCACTACAATGACTTAAATAGACACATTACCCATGCAATAGGAATACTTTTCTGTATAACTTTATTTAAATAAGCAGATGTATCCAAAAGCTATAGTAAGAACCCCGAAAAGAATTGTTCCGTTTACTGCCTTGTTACTAAATTCCCTAAAATATGAAATAATATGAATTCCCTAAAATGAGATAATATATTTTAAATGTTAATTTGTACACATTTTTAAACATGTTTTATTATATTAATAAATATTTTAAGGTGGAAGTTTTTTACAATGTCTGAAAGGAGAAAAGTAATTTTTATAATTTTTTAATTTATAGTTAATTTGATCAATTCCATATTATTAGAGAAAATAATTGCTAACATTTAATGAATGGTTCCTCTAGGCCATTGCTTTACACGTGTTAACTCATTTAACATTCACAATAACTTTATGAAATAAGTATTAATGTATTATATAATGATGAATCTGAGACATAGAGAGTCAAGACAAATTTCTCAAATTTATACATTAGTAAGTGGATGAGTAAAAATTTGGATTTAGGCTATTTGTTTCCTGAGCCAGATATTTTAACATATATATATAACTCCATTCATCCTCAGGAGCTAATGGAAATTTGCTTTGGGGAAACTGATATTTAAACTATAAAGGAAAATCCTGTTTTAAACAATGAACACTTATCACATTCTGGAATATGTACCACAGTTAAAGTATTTTCTTTTTCTTCTTTGCAAGAATTCTAGTAAACGAAAACTTCTGCCAGGTAGGTAATCATCCTCAATTCTTATCTGTCCAGAGGCAAATTTTATTAATGAAGGTCAGTTCACTCCATTCTATTTGTCAAAGTGAACTCTTGGAAGTAGGATTGTACTGGGTGACAAAAGCGAGGGAGACCTCTGGGTGATAATGTTTTTCATTTGTACCGTTTACATTTTCACAATCACCGTTTTGACTTTCGTAATTAAAACAAAAGGTAATAATTCCAGGCAGAGCCTTTGGAGAGTGCCACAGATGGCAGTTTTATTTCTTGAGTGAGAAAATGGATTGCTAAGAGAGGGTTGGTAAAATGATCAGGATCATCTAATTCCAAAGTTCAGTCTCCCCATTAAACTGGAGAATTAAACTCAGGAAAGCAAGCAGGCAGTGTAGACTTAGAAATTCAGCCGTCAACTCCGTTAGCTATATAACTTGTGTCAGAACCTACGATGCCACCTCAATTCCCAGCATAAGTTTTTAAAAAAGCAGGAACTCTGTCATAGTTCTCTCTAACCCAGCACCATGTCCGAGTCATTGTTTTAATTTAGTAGTTATTGAATGTTAAAGAATTGAACAGAATAGTTTTATCTTCAAGTCAAATTCTTTTCCACAGACGTGTGTTTAGAGATCTCTTGGTTTCATTTCACATCCTTAGGTCAAGAATCAGACATTTCTTTAAAAAAGGAATTGGGTAGCTCGTAACCTGGTTGCTAAAACTCAATTAAACAAGTACTTTTAAGAAACATACAGACAGCTGCCTTTGACATTGGTGGGAAGGAGCAGAGGCCCTCCTGCTCTCCTGTGGCACGTGCGAGTCTCCTTATGACCCTGACAAGAGAGTCGAAATGCCTCAGTACTATTTTCTTCTGATTATTTTTCTCTCTTCCCATGCCTCCTTTAGCTCTCCATTTATCTCTGTTGCTCATCTCTAAGGCTCAATATGAGAACAGAATTTTTGAGAAAGGAATGGGGATTACCGTGAGGCAAAAACATTCTAGTTTCCTTTCCCTTTACTAAGAGTCCAAACATTGACAGTGACTGCAAGTGTCTCGGGCTTAAGGCATATGGCATATTAATCCTCTGAATGTGACTTAACATCACAGTAGTGTTTCATTCTTAAATAATTGCATATGGAAAGGAAGAAAATGTAATCTAAATAAACAGGAAAAAAACACAATCTGTTAATAATGATCTTTAAGAAATATTTTAGCAGCCATGGCAATTCCTAACGTAAAACTAAGTTTAAAACCTAGCAGTTTCATACACTGTGTAAAAAAAATTTAAATTATACTATTTTTAAAGCTGCCTAAGGATTCTAATTATCCTGTAATTATCTTCCTCTTTTAATATCCATTATCTTTGTATGCCTAGGGTTTATGCTTAAAGAATCAAGCTATAGCCATAAAAAGAAATGCATTTTTAGTAACTGTTACGATTATACTAAAAATACATTTGGATCTATAAGATTTCACAATTTCAGGACTCTTTCTCAATACCAAATGTCTTGAATTTCCTAAAACTGAGCAAGAGAACAGTTTTGCATCTCTTTTCTAATTAAAGTGCAGGAAGTTAATAGCTCTGGACATCTCTGCAAAATGAGTAAATGTATGCCCTGTCTTGACATTTCCTCCAGCATCGATTTGAAAACACTAAATGTATTTTATTTTGTAGAATGAGAGCACAAAAATCCACTTAGTAATTATTTTCCATTGATATTCCTTTAGTGAGTTTGCATTTATAGAATAAAAATTGGCATTTATAATTCAGAGCCCGTCAAATTATAGAATTTGTCAACTGAAGAGCTTTATTTTTATTGGTATAACCTTGCAAAGTGATTGGATGGTTTCGCACAGCCTATTCATTTATCTCATATTTCAAAACTGATTAAAGAAATAACATCTTTGCCTATAGAACAGAAAAGGAGAACTTTCTTGAGCAATTTCACTTAAAGTACATGTCTTAGAAAGCTCATTTTGACACATTAGGACCAGGACACTAAGAAATCAACTTTACCTTAAATATTTTAATAGAGGATTGTCTAAATGCAAGGGTTTGGGTCTGGTAAGCAGAAGAGCCCCACTCCCTCCAATTGGTGGTGAACTTAGAAACTTTTGACTTCATATAAGTATTGAAAACACAAGTAATATCCTTACTATTGATTATATGCCAGAAGGAAAAAAAATCAGAGCAGAGCATCTGTGGGAATGAGTGAAGCAGTGGCATAGGTCAGAACTATGGATACATGAAATGTCGGGTCGGCAGTAATGTGCTCTTCCTTTCCAGTATTCGGAGTACAGACCAACCCGAGACATACTGAAACCAGGGAAATTCACACTGCATCCATCTTCACAACTTTCTAGAAATTATCTTTGAAATACAGATAAAATCAGGCTAAAAACAACATGAAGGTCTTTTAACCTTATAGAAATGAGGAATTATAAAAGACCAGTTCAGAATGGCGTACAGAAGTTGGCAAAGGATAATTCCATAAACTTTGCTTTGACGTTCTGGTTGTTGATGGTGTGTGGTAGTTGAAATTCTCTCTTTTTCTTTTCCTTTCTATTAGAGTCAAATAGGGTGGGCCCCCAAAGATGGGATTGGAATAATTACTCCATTTAATAAATAAACACAAAATGTGCAAAATATCTAAAGATAATTCTTTAGAAAGCTAACCCTTTGTTCAAGTTAGAAAGAAGAGACTTGAAGTGAGGAGATGAATCAATAACTTCACAACCTGAAATTCCTTTAGGTCAATCAATGGAAGTGTTTTTGTTGTTGTTGTTTATCTGTTTAATTTGATATGTTGCTGAGAATGATTTTATGTCTTGTGACTTCAACATAAGGATATTTAAAATAGAATATATTCCAGAATCTGATCACTGTTTATAGCAAAGTCTCCTGGAGGATGTATAGGTATCTTTCTTGGCATAAGTGGACAGAGGGCTGATAAGAATGTCTCCCAACCTATAATAATATAATAACAGTAATAGTAGAGTTAAGTACTTAGAGTGAGCTCTGTATCTTCACTCTACTAAGGTGTTTTACATAGATGATCGCGATGAATCTTCACTGTAACCTTATGCGGTAGGTACTGTTATCCTTATTTTACAGAGGAAGAAGTTGATTTTCAGAGAGAAGAATTAGGTTATCTACGGTCTATCACTGGTAAATTTTAGAGTCCAGGTTTGAAGTCAGGCTTATTCTAAAGATAACTAATTAGACATAGACTCCGAAACCATCTGCCAGAGTTCTAATTCCTTAAAATTTATAGGACGTGCGTTAATTTTATTAAGGTCTTTGTGCATCTGTTTTCTCATCTGTAACATGAGGATAACAATATCTCTCTTATAGGGTTGGTATGAGGTGTAAATGAGTTAGTTAATAGATGTTTAGTATCAAGAATAAGGGCTAGCTCATGGTGAAAGCTACCTTTGTGCTAAGTTTTTCATCTTACTGCCTCCCCATCCATCCCACATTTATAAGTTGGGTGTTAGGTATAATTGCATACATTTAGCTGTTAGAACCTCTCTCTACTATTTGCCAGAATCAGGGGAGCAGGCAGAGGAAAGGGGTAATGGAATAGGCCCTGTCATGTTCCCTTTTAGGTAAGCTTGTGTCCAAATCACACGTTTTTAAGAGTTATATCTTGTAGTTCACTGACTCAAAGATTCCCTTCAGTTGCGTAAAGGATCCTCGGGGCAGGAATAGGAGCCCAAGACTAGAAAAATATTCCTTGAGATCCGACATAATAATTATTACTAGAGTGTGTCTGGCTGATCATGCTTGGTTCTCCAAGTGGACATCTGTAAGAGAGAGGTTTTGACCTCTTAAGACCAAAACTTTTTGCATTTTTTGCATGTAATCACATGTTTGAAAGTAAAATGAAAATGTCATCCAAAAGCCACGGAAAAGAAAAACTGACAAATTCATTAGTCAGAGTTCTCTCTAGTATAATAGATAAGATGCTCATTGAAGCACATTTTCATATTGTTTCTGGTTTGGGCATATGAATATTTTTATTATTTGTGTCCAAATTCAAATGGTATTAGTTTTTTTTTTTAAAGGAAATATTACACACAATATTACACACATTATTTCAGATGACAATAATGATAGATCTTAAACAAATGATTTAACCTAATTAAAGGCAGTAAAAATTTATTCTAATTAATGAATTCTCTCATTATTCTTTCCCATGGTCTTTAGCTGTGACGATTGAGAGAAGACCTAGTAAAACAGTGAAAGTTAATCAAATGATCTCTGATTATTTAATTTTCTGAAGTGTTTAATGCAGCCATTAACTTTAGTACACAAAAAACACTGCATTTATAGGATTAGATTATTTTTAAAGGATAATAAAGCTCTTGACACCGAAAAGAGTTTCAGTCTGAGATCCAGGAGATTGAATTTTCTTCCTCTAAGAAAACTCTCTTCCTCTTCTTCTAACTGGTTGTGAATGTCACTTAGTCTCTCCAGACCTCATTTTCCTCATTAGGAAATGAAGACTCTGCCTGCATATCTTTTCTGGTGGTTTACTAACTAATTCTTCAAGTTTTAGCTATCACTTTCCTGGTTGAAATCCTATTGTTTTAACTTCTAATTTCACCTGTAATTTCCTTTGAAGTATTTAACATCACTTCGATTTTGTAATTATTTATTTACTATCTATTCCACTAATGGGCTATAAACTCCAAACGAAGGTAAGAACTGTTTCTCCTCTCTAAGGATGATAATCAAGACTAGTAACCTAAATATCTTTAGTCTGAATATAAGACACCATAGAATTTAGGAACTAGGTAAACTGGGGACTGTCTGTGCCCTATAAAATTATTATAATTTAAAAAAAAAACACTGTTTGTACCAAACGAAACTCTTCTAGGACAACAATTTTGTGACTTCTAGCTTCTAAGAGTAGGTCATTCAAATTCCCAAATGACATTAAAACACAACACAAAATAAACAAACAGACAAGAGAAGTTCGTGAGATGTATTTCATCAAACGAATTCGTAAAGCTTTTCTGAATTGTGTATTTTGTTGCTGTCTATGGCATCATCATTTCTCCTTCCAGTAAGCTCAGCTGCTCCCTCTGTGGAACCATCCTGATGAACTCAACCTGATACTACTATCTGGAAGTATTCTTACCTCCCCATCAGTAACTGCACATAAATGGTCCCTAAGTTAAATAAGGTCAGTAGGTTAAAAAGTGCATTTAGAAAATCATTATTAAAAATGATCACCTCCTTATGAAATAACACACTTTTAATTGACAGTGGGTTCTGCATTGGACTTTTAAGATGTCTGTCTCCTTTCAAAGTGAGATTCGACCGTATGGATCAAAATTGTGCTTCATAAAGAGATGAAACTGTTTTTTTTTTTTTTATTCTCCAGTTTCTTATCACAAATATATGTATTCAGTGTACACTGAACACTCAATAAATATTATTGACCAACATTGCGATACTTTTAACCTCACTCTCAAATGCCCTTCAGCGAAAAAATTTAAATAACATGAAATGTAAATTAAAGCTATGAGCAGAAAACTAAAACTGGAAAATATTTATCAAAAGAAAAAAAAAAAAGCCAGACAAAAGGAAATTAGTCATTCAATGCCCTTGACTGCGAAAACCCTTCATTTCTCGTTAAAAAACTGGAGGCAGCATACAAAAGTAGAAGTAAAACTTTGAACCTGTACATATTTTTCTTCAAGCTAAAGATATTCTTTAACTATAATATTAGGTTTCTTAGAGAAAACATTTCTTTCTACCGTACATAATTAAAATGATTATAGAAATAGGAAATGCATTGACCTAGAATGAATGGTTTAATTTTTTCACAACCTTGATACAATCATGAACTAAATGTGTCATTAGTACCTGTCCCCATGTCTGTTAGAAATAATATGCACCCAGTACTACTCTTGTCACTAATAAAAACATATATTTATTATAGTTTAATCTTATGCTGAATTTAGTTTTGTTCGTAATGTATGTTGTCATAAACATAATAATCATTAATAAAAATCCTGCCACTTGTAAAAAAGCTATGAGCAGAAAACTAAAACTGGAAAATATTTATCAAAAGAAATGAGCTATGCATTTAAACAAATTCTGGAAATCGTGCACAATAAAGAAAATGCTTATTGTGAGAGAGAATATCCTTAAAGAGTAGAATTAAACATAAAATAGAATATCTAAATGAGACACAAATACCCAGTTTCAATTGTATGTTAAAAACTTTAAGACTCAAATAACTGTAAGCAACTTCTTAAATTATGTCTAATACTAAATAATAATTCTCAGATATAATAGAGATTTCAAGGTTACCTGAACATATATGAAGTCTTTACATTTTTCTAAATATAAAACTAGAATTTTATCTAAATGTAGATTTAAATTTTTTCTAAATGTACATTTATTACATAAATGTACCATGAAGACTTAATATCACAAATGCAGAATTCTTTGTCTTTCTTACACATTTCAATGGCAATGGCAATTGTCTATGTTGTAAAGTTCATAATTTTTCCAGAAACAGATTTCTAGCTAATAATTCTCAGTCATACTGATCTTAATCTATTAAATAATTAAGTACTAAGCAAAATTTTTTTGAAAGAGAACTTTTAAAAATAATTTTTAGTAGTGTTCCAAACCTAAAACTCCTGTAAATATAAAGTCTAATAAAAAATTTCATACAGTGAACTGTTTTAAAATGTATAAAAGAAACAATTTTATTTCTTGGTTAACTATGTATCTTTAATCAAGTATTTAGTAGTATTTGATAGGTGCTGTGCATTTAAAGAGTTCCTAGATCGTTACCCCATAACTGGATGATGACAATGAAGAAGGAGAAGGTTAAGATAATGATGAAACATCAAAGAATATGGAAAAAATAGTAGAGAGGAAAGGATGGAAGAAAGAGCTGTAGAAAGAGGACACTAAGTAAAAGAAAAAAGTCTTTATTATTAAGTAAAACATTATTGGGAAAAACAGTTTCTTCTTTTCATTTATTTTCTATGTCATCTTAATGATGTATCCACTATACTCTGAGAATAATATTGAGAATAACATTGTCAATTATCTCAGAGAAATGTTTCTGTTTGTCTTTCTTGCTCTACCTACTGATCTATCATCTATCTATCTATCTATCTATCTATCTATCTATCTATCTATCTATCTATCATCTATCATCTATCATCTGTCTCTGTCAATCATCTATCTATCATCTATCTGTCTATCATCATCTGTCATCTATCATCTATCTATATATGTTCCTTTATAGCATTGTGTTGTTCAGAGAATAAATGATCTAAAATCAATTACTGTCTTATTCTTGAATAAATTTTAACAATAAATCTTATTCAACACTTTGTTAGTGTAACATTGACTTGTGAGATTATAACTGTAAAAGAAGGAAAAGTTTCTCTATGGGGTCATAGCTCTTCATTTTGCAGATCCTTCTGCTCTCAGCTGCTTTCAGTGAACTCAGCTTGTAAGATCTCCTAAGTAATGTCATAGTTTAATTGTGTTTCTTCCCATTAAAAAAACATGATTTTATTTCAGCTGACTATAAGTAAATAATCCAAAAATAATTCAATTAAGGGGCAAATAACTATCAATATTAATCTATTCCTCTTCTAGATAATTTTGCATTTTAAAAGATAATTTATTTTAACCTCAGTAAATTTTTAGAAAATTTGAAATATAGACATCGTGTAGGATATATACTTACAGAGAGGAGTCCTTCTGGAAATTTATAAACCATATAACCATATATCGAGGCTACTGTACTGCAGATAAGCTCAGGCATAATGAATGAAATATTACTTCCAGATTAAACTACTTTCTCCTGCAATTCACCTGCTTTTTCTTACCATGATAGCTAGAACATTCATTCACCTGTCTTCAAATCATTTCTCATATCTAGTTTTGTTCCTTTATTCTTCAGTTCTTTATGATTTCTGCTTTTTCTCAGAAGTGACCACGTCTGTTAGCTCACTGTTGTTGTATCTAGTACAATAGCTGAAAGATAACAGGCACTCCACAAGTGTCTGTCAGTTGAGCGGACAGTGTATGGTTAGACCTCAGTGTTGAAGTAATGCTAGAGCTAACACAATTTTGTGGAAAATATCCTTCCTTTGACCCATAATATTGTTTTTATGTGGGCAAAGAAATTTGCAATTCAAGGCTTTGCTCAGTGAATGAGACAGAACTGAAGTCAATTGATATTCACATCTGATGAGGTTAACAGGAAAAAATAAGTATCTAAAGATAAACAAATAACCGGTATAAACAGAAACATCAACAATACGGATTTATTCTCAACCTTTTAGTGACTAAATTAATGTTTGCTGCTTTGATGCAAATAAAAATTAGTCTTTGGATACTTGAGATAAGTACTGAAGTGACATGTTAATAGTTTATCATTTTAATTCAGACGAGGCATGTACTAGTCTTTGACATCTCCTGAGAGAATACCTTTATTCTTTTCTGCGGCTTGATTTTCTGCTGCAGGTATTTTTTTTTTTCCCCTCATGTCATTGCCAAGTCACTATTTCCATACACAAAGTAACTCACCAGTGTATGCTACCCCATTTCCAATCTCGCAGGATCCTAGGCGGCATTATTGCAATTCCTTTCTCTACCTCAGACATTGTGAAAGGCATTAGTTGTAAAGTATTGTTGAGTTGACAGGTCTGGAGTTGCTGCTGACACTGTAGAAAAAGACTTCCCCAAAGGTTAAAACCTACATTTTATCAAAGAAAACAGCAACGAAAGATTTGAACTATTGTGTCTTGAATTATGGCTGGCTGAGATACTCTACTGAATCACTTAATCCTTTTAATACCTACCTATTTTAGCTTTTATATAAGCATCTGCTCATACAAAGCCTGCATCACACTCCAAATCCAGGAACTATTAGAACTGCTTGTAAGACTGATGGACTGTGCTGTGAGCTGTGAAAAGATTTAGAAAATGAGGGAATCAGTATCACTGGAGCCCAGGAGGTACAAGCACTTAGTTACCCAGACTCTTAGCCTCTTGCTTCTAACTTATTGGATTTCTTCTAATATCAGGCTGTTTCTAACACCTAAGAACAAAATGGTGTCAAGAAAGCAGATATGTTGATGTAATTATTTTTGTTAAGCTGCTGGGCCTATCGATTGAGACTATCATAGGAAAAATACTATAGCGGCCATTATGCCACATGACTTTGAAATCAATTACAGTTGAGTTCATGTCTCATGTGACAAATCTAATGGAAAAAGATTGATCTGTTTAGTGCAAGATGAGTACTTCCTATTAAGATTTGATTTTGTTATGCCCTAAATAGGATAAATGAGGAAGAATAGAAGCCCATCATCCTGGGGTTGCTTTAATTCTCAAGCCTGGGCCAGCAATAAAAAAAAAAAAAAAAAAATTCTAACAACTTCCTCCCACCCCCATTCCCATCACAGAGAAGAGTAAATGAGAAAAGGAGAGAAGTAAAGAGAATTGAGTCCGTGAAACAGGAAACCTTTCTACTGAAAAGAAGGAGGTAAAATAATCTAAAGGACAGTCCAAAAATAGTCATCAAAACAAATACAAATTAATTTTATTCATTGAAAAACCATGTAGCTCAAATTTTGAATATTCAGTTCAACACACACACACATATAACATACAACAAACAAAAATCCCATTACCAATGTATCTTGCTAGAATCCAAAAGAATATTATAGGGGATTAATCAGATTAAGAAGAGATGATTAAATACCCAGTACTTCACGCTTCTCTCTGTATAGGTTTTCACAAATTTAAATTTAGGAATATGAAAACAAAAATTGTCAGGTGAAGTCAGCAGCTCATGGGTGGGTAAATAAGTTCTGTGGGTAATCTGTGAGGTTATAACTATAAAAGCAGGAAAAGTTTCCTTATGGAGTGTTAGCTCTTCATTTTACAAATTTTCTGCCCTAATATGCTTTCATTGAACTCAGCCTGTAAGATCTCCTAAGCAATGCCATAGTTTAATTGTGTTTCTCCCCATTAAAAATCATTTAAAGTAAAGGACAGAGTCTCAGTGTAAAAATGCACCTCTGATGTACAACTTATACCTCTGCCCTCAAAAGTGTTAGTATTTCATCAGCAAATGTCATTTACAATTTAGAAATGATACTACATCCTTTTTGTAACTGTGGCCTAAATTTTTTTTCTTGCTATCTTTTAATAATTGACTTCTATTAGCTTTTCCTTGTCATGGTCCTATTAATATTTCCCATGATGCTCCACTGCTTAAATCTTCAGAACTCTTAGAAAGAACATGAGCGATACTTTATCCTTTTTGGTTATCCCTGTATTTCATACTGCAAGTTTTAGATAAGCAGAAATTTCCAAACTTTTGTTCATAGAAAACCATAGTTAGATATTTAAGCAAGATAACAACGTGCAGAAGACGTGTTAGGAGTCTTCTGTCCACCGTATTTTCTTCTAACTGACAGAGTAGATAACCCCTTAATTAAAATAAGCTGAATAAACATCTCAAGTATAAGCGCTTATGGGCACCCCTATCACTCCATGAATAAGTCATGAGACATTCCCTACGAATATAGAAGGATACCAAGCCCATACGTAAAATGAAAATCTTGCCACTTAGGATTATATACTGGATAATGCAAATACAATCTGGACATTCATTAGGAATCCATGAGCCTTAAAAAGTCAAAGAGTCACAAATAATTCGTTCTGAAATAAAAATAGACATTGTGCTACAAGAAAAAATATGGAAACACTAGGCGACAGTGAGTGGTGGTAACTAGTTAACCTAAGATGAATACAGGTTTACCTTCAAATGAAATGTGACAGTGTCTGAGCCTTTCTTCTGGTGTTTCAGAAAAAGATAAAAATGAAATCATCTTCCTTCAACTTAAGTGCTGCATACTCACAGCAGACTGGTAATAGAAGTGCTATTGAGACTTATTATTCTCAATAAAAAGAATGTCAAACTGGACGGCCATTTAAGCATGAAAGTGATAGATAAAGAATCTTTTTGAAGTGCAAAGGGTTTTTCATCAAATTTATAAAGTCTTTTCTTTGAAAATTATTTAAAAAAAAAAGACTCCTTGTTCTGACGACAGCAGGAAAAGTAAACACAGTTGAAAAGGTCTGTGACTGATCTCTCCAATGATACCATAGTAGGTACTGTTTTCATAGTTGTGTTGACCTGTGGTGTCCAGCTCCTTTATTGTGGCTTTCCAACCTCACAGAGAGAACAGAGACACGATGCTCCCTCCTCCCTTCCAGTCCTTTGCATGTCCTAATTATCCCTCCCTCCAAATCTGTAGTTTATAAATGTTGACCGATCTAATCCATTACAACCGAATACCTTTTTAATGCGTGAAACATTTTTAGCATGAACATAACTACATTAATTAAATGACTTATCCTGTCTACAGTAAAAGAAATTTAATAAAGATATTGCATGCGTGTGTGCATGCACACACATACATATGAGAGAGCGGCGGGGGTGGGGGTGAGGGAGAAGGAGGCAGGGAGGGAAAGAAAGAGACAGAGACAGAGAGAAAGACAGAGGAAATGTTTGTGTATCCTGGGGAAACGTCAGCAAAGGTTTGGTTTAGTGTGAGAGCGTGCGCAGTGCTTGCAGCTTTCTGAGATGCTGGCTGGGGCTGAAGTGCAGATGATTAAAGTCACCTCAGGTGTCCAGCGAAAACAGATATTATTGTAATGCTAGGACAGACCTTTCTTTCTTTGTATCTTTATAGCTTTTGTGATCAAACAGAAGATTTCCTATTTGAATTTTAAAGAACTCTAAAAATCATGATTCTCTTGTATGAGAATGTCACAAATCCTTTTAAAAACTGCCTAAGTGGACTCTGGAACATATTGAGAGGATGATGCAGAGGATAAGACATCTGGAAGGGATGCTTAGTTGCTAGGAAGAGGGGCTTTCCCGGGTTTGTTCTGCTGGGTCATCCCAGGAGGATCTTAAAGCAGGTGAGGTGATATCCATCTGGACTAGCTGGGATGTCGTTTCTTTCAAGGACAAGAAACGGCCCATAATTCAAGCTCTAGACCCAAAGGGCTATTAACACAGCACCGCTTGATAATAATGATGATGATATCTTATACAGTATGGTGTTTACAGTTTTCAGGTTGCTTATAGAAAAAAAAAAGTGTATTCAATCTGATCTCTGCAAAATCCCTTTGTTCTCTCCTTTTAGCAACAGATAGTCACCCAAATTAGTACCCATGTCCTTGTTGACGCTTCCTTCCTAATTCTCCACGTTTTCAGAAGTGACTCTGGAATCTTACTTTCTTTCCATTCCCTCTATCATTGCCTCCGTTTGGCTCTGATCTCTCTCACAGAGGATTTTATTGCACTGTGACTGTCCTTGCTGGCCCAGATCTCTACTTCGGCATACATGCTCTATAGCAAGTGTCCTAGTGAGTCATGGCCGGGGACTCGCGACAGCTTGCAGGGACGTCCGCACTCATTCCTAACGCAGTCCAGTCCTCTCACGATCTGGCCTGAGCGTCTCTGGTTCCCTCTTCTTTCTGTTCATCCCTTTGTCTGTCCCCTCTAGTCACACAGAAGCATCACGTCCTGATCTTTGCCACTCTAACCGTGTCGTGTTTCTGCGGCTTTACCAGTACGCTTCCTTCCCCGTTATTGGGCTAATAAAAATGACCTTTGGTCAGGGACAACTCGGATGGGGCTGGAGGGGGTGGTGGGGTTTAGACACAAAGAGACTCTTAAACCACGTGAAGGAAATCGGACATTGTGTTCAGGAAGTCAGGAAACTGGAAGGGTTTTTAGGGTGGCGAGTGCTATGTTTGCATCTAGGTGAGGATCACTCTGCAAGAAAATGGCCAAGAGAACAGGTGAGCTGAGGGCTGCAGTGGGCAGCATGGATGGAGAGACGTGTGGGCGAATTGGAGAGTTTTAAGGAAGTATATTTGGCAAGATTTGAAAACTAGCTTGATTTGGGGAGTTGGAAGAGTACAGTCTAGCTAGGTGGTTGGGTTTCCATCCTCCCACCTTTATGGGGAGTTTCTTGAAGGTAGATATTATAGGTATTATCTGTCTTAGAATCTGGGAAATCTGACCTTTAGAAGTAACTTGAAAGTGGAAGAAGTTGCTATTTTTATTCAAATTTAAGGGAGTAACTTAAGGTCAGAGTTACTACTTGACTTATGCAAGATGACACGGTTAAGAAGTCAAATCTGGAGTCATGCCATCGCAAGTAGTCTGACAGCTATTTTAAGATATTTTCAGCAAAGAAAACAGGGATTTTTAAGTTGTAAATGAGCTCTTTATACAGCTAGAATGTCACAGAGAAAAAATGTAGCGGGGATGGCATATAGAGATGAACGAAGCCAGCCAGTCCTGTCCAGGGAGCTGGCTCTTGGTGGCCATGGGTGTGGGTCACCACGTGACCTCACAGCCTGGCAAGGCTGCACTCTTTTCCCTCCATGGCCTCAGTTTCCCCATCAGAGGGTCACAGATGGTGGTCCTCAAGAAAGCAGCCACAGGGAGGCTGGAGCCTTTCCTCCCCCACAGCTGAAGGTGCGGGTCAGCTCAGCAGCACCCGGGACTCTTGGGACCAAGTGGATCCAGAGACCTGGAATTTCCTGTGAAAAAAATGGGAAAGTGTCTCCTCCTGAGACCACAAAGAAGTACAAGCAAAATGTCAAAAACAGACCGGACAGAGACATCTACAGTGAAAAGCCCTGGAGACGCCGTGGAGAAACAGCATTCTGCCCCCATGGAGCTAAGTTGCATCAGCCAAGAAAATGACTACATAAGACTATTCATGACCTGAGAATAATATTAAAGGCCAGGGAGCTTGAGGAAGAAGAAATCTGACTGTGTCTCCTTTGTCCTTCTGGCAGCCTTAGGCTGGTTTTGTCAGAAACCAAGTCAAGGCAATTGAAGCACCTTAGCATCTTTAACCAGCCAGTCACTGGGGACTGTAGCTTTTCTATCCACATGGCTCACATGGACTGGGAAGATGCTGCTGGCGTAGAGGCTCAGAGTTACTCCTGTTTAGATTCAGGCATTGTTTCAGGAAGGGGAAGCATTTAGAGAATGATCGCTGGCTTGACATTGGGGTAACTTCATGTGTCCTGAAGACATAGCTTGCGAAGAAATCGTGGAACTGGAAAATAGAGCTGTACTGACAAGTCTGAGGCAGAGGTGCCTGAATGCTATTTCATACCCAAGGTGGTTACTAGAGCCAGTTCCTCTGGAAAGAGAAAGCATCTGACCCAAGTAGATGTCCCGGGGGAAGTAGTCCCTTTGGGACAAGTGTAGGCTCCTCAGAGTAACATGGCAGAGAAAGACACTAACTGTCTTTCTCAGTCATGCTGATGATATAAATCCTATGAATACCAAGCTGCCACCGTATTCAGTAATCCTGTCCGCTGCTGTTCACGTGAAATGTATTTCCCCACTCAGATGGGGATGAAGGAAGTTACAGGGAAGTACAAGCTTTTCTTTAATGCGTGCCTCTAGCCTCATGAAAAAGCATCGATATTTTGACCTTTACTAAAAAAAAAAAAAAAAAAAATTACTGCCAGTTTTAAAAAAAATAGAAGTGGGAGAATAAGGGAAAGAAGAAAGGAAGGAGGGAAGGGAAAAAGGAAAGAAGAAAGGAAACGAGCTAATAGCATAATTATGGGGGAGGCTACTAAGTAACGTAGTGCCATAATGTCTATAAAAATTCAGTCTTTAAATAAACTCTCATTCCTTCGATAATATGTGATATCTTAATCAGTTGACTTCCGTGATTCACGTAGTCTGAATCTGTCTTTTTCATACAACTTTGAAATATTTATTAGCTATTTACAACTGAGAAGTATCCTTCAGCTTTCTTTCCCACCCCACATTATATTTATTAAGAAAATTCATATTTACCCTCAATTCTTAAATTTCCTTAAGTTCAACATTTTCTTCTTTCTTTCTCTTCTTTTCTTTCTTTCTTTCTTTCTTTCTTTCTTTCTTTCTTTCTTTCTTTCTTTCTTTCTTTTTTTTTTTTTTTGACATGATGATGACAATAATTATAGCATTGTCTTCTAACCGATGAGAGAATACTAAAAAACTCTGGAATGTTTTTATATAAATGCCTTTAATTTTTTAATATGTCAGTGGTAATACATAATTAAAATGCCCAATGACACTCACTAAACAGTAAAATTGGAGGTGAATATACCCTGAGTTTCTGCTTAAAATGGGGTTCCCGACATGCACCTCTGTCCTTAAGATGAGCCTTGAGTTATGCATTATCTCGAAGAAATGTGGATTGTATCAGACAGTGAGTTCAGTGCCACTGAGACAGTGGGACAGTCCAAATTAAGATGAGCAGGGGCTCATATCCAGAATATATAAAAAACAAATGCAACTCAATAGCAAAATAAAAATAAAATAATTCAATTAAAAATGGGCAAAGGACCTGAATAGACATTTTTCTAAAGAAGATATGCGAAAGCCCAAAAGGGACGTGAAAAGATGCTCAGCGTCACTGGTCATTAGGGAAATTCAAGTTCAAACCACGATGAGGTATCATGTCAAACCTGTTAGAATGACCATCATCAGAAAGACAAGAGATAATAAAGGCTGGCATGGGTGTGGAGAAAAGGGAACTCGTATGCTCTGCTGATGAGATTGTACATTGGTGCAACCACTATAGAAAACAGTACGGAGGATGCTCAAAAAAATAAAAATAGAACTGTCTATAATCCAGCAAATCCAGAATATATCCAAAGCAAATGAAAACACGAACTTGGAAAGATATCTGCACCCCACGTTCATAGCAGAATTATTTACAATAGGAAAGACATGGAAACACTGATGGACAGATGGATAAAGATGATTGGTGTGTGTGTGTGTGCGTGTGTGTGTAATATTATTTAGCCATAAAAAATGAGGAAATCCTACTATTTGCCACAACATGGATGGATCTCGAAGGCATTATGCTAGGTTAAATAAGTTAATTGAAGAAAGACAAACACTGCATGGAATCTAAAACAGCAAACACTCATAGAAAAAATCATCAGAGGCAGAAGGTTGGGGGCGGGGAAATGTAGGAAGGTGTCTTAAACTTCCTGTTATAAGACAAATAAGTGCGAGGGATGTAACGTACAGCATGCTGATGGTGCTGTAGAAATTATAGGAAAACTGTTAAGTGAGCAAATTCTACGATTTTTTTTCTTTTTCTTTTATTTTTATTGTATTTATAATGAGAAGATGGATGTTAGCTAAACCTATTGTAATCATTTCACAATGTAAATCAAATCATCATGCTTTATACCTTAAACTTACACAGTGACGTCTGTCGGTTATTTCTCAATAAAACTGGGAAAAATAAGATGATCAGGGAGAAGACTTTCAGACAGGTG
>NW_024347788.1:5389829-5456977 GCF_902729225.1 Pteropus medius | reverse complement strand
TAGTCTGAATCTGTCTTTTTCATACAACTTTGAAATATTTATTAGCTATTTACAACTGAGAAGTATCCTTCAGCTTTCTTTCCCACCCCACATTATATTTATTAAGAAAATTCATATTTACCCTCAATTCTTAAATTTCCTTAAGTTCAACATTTTCTTCTTTCTTTCTCTTCTTTTCTTTCTTTCTTTCTTTCTTTCTTTCTTTCTTTCTTTCTTTCTTTCTTTCTTTCTTTCTTTTCTTTTCTTTCTTTCTTTTCTTTTCTTTTCTTTTCCTTTCTTTTCTTTTTTTTTTTTGACATTATGATGACGATAATTATAGCATTGTCTTCTAACCGATGAGAGAATACTAAAAAAACTCTGGAATGTTTTTATATAAATGCCTTTAATTTTTTAATATGTCAGTGGTAATACATAATTAAAATGCCCAATGACACTCGCTAAACAGTAAAATTGGAGGTGAATATACCCTGAGTTTCTGCTTAAAATGGGGTTCCCGACATACACCTCTGTCCTTAAGATGAGCCTTGAGTTATGCATTATCTCGAAGAAATGTGGGTTGTATCAGACAGTGAGTTCAGTGCCACTGAGACAGTGGGACAGTCCAAATTAAGATGAGCAGGGGCTCATATCCAGAATATGTAAAAAACAAATACAACTCAATGGCAAAATAAAAATAAAATAATTCAATTAAAAATGGGCAAAGGACCTGAATAGACATTTTTCAAAGAAGATATGTGAAAGCCCAAAAGGGACGTGAAAAGATGCTCAGCGTCACTGGTCATTAGGGAAATTCAAGTTCAAACCACGATGAGGTATCATGTCAAACCTGTTAGAATGACCATCATCAGAAAGACAAGAGATAATAAAGGCTGGCATGGGTGTGGAGAAAAGGGAACTCGTATGCTCTGCTGATGAGATTGTACATTGGTGCAACCACTATAGAAAACAGTACGGAGGATGCTCAAAAAAATAAAAGTAGAACTGTCTATAATCCAGCAAATCCAGAATATATCCAAAGCAAATGAAAACACGAACTTGGAAAGATATCTGCACCCCACGTTCATAGCAGAATTATTTACAATAGGAAAGACATGGAAACACTGATGGATAGATGGATAAAGATGATTGGTGTGTGTGTGTGTGTGTAATATTATTCAGCCATAAAAAATGAGGAAATCCTACTATTTGCCACAACATGGATGGATCTCGAAGGCATTATGCTAGGTTAAATAAGTCAATGAAGAAAGACAAACACTGCATGGGATCTAAAATGACAAACACTCATAGAAAAAATCATCAGAGGCAGAAGGTTGGGGGCGGGGGAATGTAGGAAGGTGTCTTAAACTTCCTGTTATAAGACAAATAAGTACGAGAGATGTAACATACAGCATGCTGATGGTGCTGTAGAAATTATAGGAAAACTGTTAAGTGAGCAAATTCTACGATTTTTTTTCTTTTTCTTTTATTTTTATTGTATTTATAATGAGAAGATGGATGTTAGCTAAACCTATTGTAATCATTTCACAATGTATGTAAATGAAATCATCATGCTTTATACCTTAAACTTACACAGTGACGTCTGTCGGTTATTTCTCAATAAAACTGGGAAAAATAAGATGATCAGGGAGAAGACTTTCAGACAGGTGGTGAGAAGTAAGCGATTGATATCGCATCACCTGGGCCGAAGAGAGGCATCTGGACTTGGCACTGGGATGGAACAGAGGCAGGGAGTTGGGGAGAAGACAGCAGATAGTAGCTCAGGCCTGTTTTCAGGCTTAGAATTAATGCTGTTGGATTATTCAATAGACAGACTAAGAGAAAGTTTAGGGGGGAAGATGCATATAATCAGAAGCGTACTGAACTTCCTGTGCTGTTGAGTGCTGTTTTTATTTTGCATTTCACATGCAAGAGGGCACCACGATCTTTTCACTGCTCAAGTTCTGTAATGGTTGTAACCTATCCCTAGTTAGAACTTGAGCACAAATTTTCAGAGCAGGGCTGTTGAAGGTCAATGACGCAGAGTTACTGAAAAGAGCTAATTAAATTACCTCGGCAAAGGTCAGGATTTAGCTTCCTTGAGCCGAAGACAGAGGTTAGACAGTCCAGTTATGGAGATTTGAGGGCTAGAGGGCAAACGTAGCCTTGCAAAGGCTTAACGAAGATTATACACATCAATGTCAAGATCTGTGAAGGGTCTAAGACTTGACTGTATTGCCGACTAAGTGTTTAGCCTGCCACAGTGCTGCGGATGCTGGCAAAGGCAAGAAGACTCCTGGGTCAGACACAAAGGGTTTCATTTCGCACAGCAATAGCAGTAGTGAGCCCGTCCACCTTCACCGAGCCCCCGTTCCCACGCACGACACCATGCGGGCCAGGCGATTCCTGCTCACACAGTAGGTTCAGCTACAGGAGTGACACCATGAATTTAGGGAACCCCGAAACTATTAATGTGCAGCGAGCATGGCGACTGTCGCTCGGGCGGGAGATGCTGTGCTGTCCTCCAGGGCTTGCACTCTACGAACGTAATTGGGAAGACAGTTGAACAAAAGCTGTCAGCGCCCTCGCTCACGACATGGGAAGAACCACTACAGACCACAGCGAATTGAGCCCCAGCCATCCACTAACTCAAGCCTTTGTTTCACTGTTGAGGAAGCGGACGCTCTGAAAAGTTAAGTGACCCTTCAAGGAAACCGTCAATTAATGTAAGATTTTAGGTTAGAGTAGATGCTCAGGTTAATAGCAAACCCCGCTATATAACATCTGAGTTTCCTCAAGTTTTTCCCACAGAATTCCTATGTTGGATGCATAAGGTACATATTTTAAACTAATTGAAAAGTAGTGGTGATTGATACTCACTGACCCCTTCTGGTTCCAAACTTACAGTATCAGTAATGCCATCGTGTAGAGTATTTTGTGAGAAATTACCTAGATTGGACCACTGGTTTCCTAGTGGACTGGGACACGTGTATGGAGTCCTTCTCCATAGAAGCACACAGTTACTAATACAGTAACCATGATTCGTGTGTGACATTAGGAGCGTGACTTGGTGACATGGTAACACCCAAGAGGATACCTTAGACAAAGAGCTGACATCAATGACAGTGACTCCGCCAGGTAACAGAAGGTGAGCAGCCCTTAAAATTGTACAAAGAATTTAGTGGTTTTTTGGAGATGAAGTTAACATCTCGAATGCTTTACCCTAAAACGAGGAGACCCATACTTCCCTCAGTGTTATTGTGAGGGTTAGATATGACAGTGCTGTTTGCAAAAATTCATCACAGACTGTGCTCTACTGAACATCGTGAATAAGTTCTTAAAAGCTGTCATTAATGATGATCATGAGAACAGTAAGCTGATCAATGTGACAAAGTTGACATATGGTTTTTCTAAGGTAAAACTTCAAATTGTGAAAAATATCCAAAAGATACAAAAAATTTAACCAAGATAAAAAAATTATACCAAGATCATAGGAAGATAATTTTTAAAAACCATATTTTCATATCCAAACTCATTTTTATGAAAAACAAATGACTCTCAAAATAAACAAGCTTTTGTTTTTGCTCAATGTAGGGCATATTTTATTAACTTGTCACTAATTTGCAATTTTCTCAAAATGTTGAATTTATAATGACTAAAGGTGTTTTCTTCCTTTCATTAAAATTGCCATTTTCTATTTCTGCCATTTATATATTTTCCAATTCTGTTATAGTTCACTTAGTCACTGTACAAATGGATGGTAAAATTATTATATTTATGTGCACCGTGTTAAATGTATTCACAGTCTCAACTGCATTTAATTGCTAAATCAGCATAAAACTGGAAAACTTTATTAGCATTTAGAATCAGATCATGTTCATGATGTAAGAACATATCACCATCTTTCCTAAAGCCCAGAATTCTCCTATTATTTTTACTAATGATCCTTTCATTTTTTCCGTCACCCCGATTTGGCCCTCATCTGTCGCGCTTTCCCGCACTCTCTTCCCCCCTCGTATAACCAGGGGTCACATCCTCACTGTTGCTCAGCAACATCATTTATTACTGTGGAAACTGAGGCTCTGAGATGTCATGACCCATCAGTGCTCTAGGAAGAGGCGGTATCATGTTCAAGGCTCCGTCTTGCATCTTGCCAATGTGCTCTGGTCTCCGTATCTCTAGTCCAGACTCATTCTTATTCTATCTACTTATTCTATCTACTCTGGTCCATTCTACATGGCACTGCCTCATCCTAAAGCACGTACGTGGTCATAGTCAAATATCACGAAAGGATTCCTACGACCTACTAAGTAAATCTCCAGATGTGTTGGCATGGAATTCAAGAACTTCTCTACCCCGGTCCCAGAATACTTTTGCAATTCTTATTCCATTTTTCTGTAACAGATCCCCGTGACAACTTGACATTACCTGTACTTCCCCATCTCTGAGATAAGACTCCCTTCATCACACGAAATGCTCTTCTACTTAATATCAAGCTGTCAGAATTCTACCAATACTTTATGGTCAGCTCAGAATCTTATTTGACTCTTCAATCATGTTTTCTCATTTCCTTGAAACTTTTCATAACATTTTTGTATCCCTTTGACTGCAACAAATAACTTCTGCTTTTAATCGTATTTACATTGTTACAGTCTATCATCCAGTGACTCAAAAAATGGCATCCTGGTAATTTTTAATTTTCCATTCATTCACACTTTGTATGATAGATACAAGAGGTTTCTTCATTAACTCTCGACAGCGTTTCTTTTCCATGATATTAGTCCTCCCCAGACTTACATTCAGTTGCCCCTTTTCCTCACCTCTCTTTGTGTATGCTGCACATTGAGACAGGAATGGGCACAGCTCAGAAATCATTCTATAAGAAATGCTGCTTATGTTCCCCGAGTCTCTGAAGAATACATCTTACAAAGAAGGCATAAATAGTATAAAATAACAATAAATTATGAGACACATTTTGGGTGAGACCTGGGCACTAAATTTACAAAGATTACATATAATCGAAAATAAAACAATAAATAAATAAAAAATCACAAACCGTAAATGGGAAATAGGTCACAAGCAGTATCAGTATCAGAAGTTCATATGTAGATTCTAAGACTCCACTGAGGAAATTGAGAAAACTTCAGCATATAAGGGGCACGGTAGCAAGAAAGCATGGGTGTTGGGTGACAAGAATCATAGTCTGGGTGTGAGGGAGGTTGACAGAGAACCCTGAAGACTTCTGCCTCACCCTGTCTGCTCAGAGTTCATCCTGTACATGCAGAGAATCATCTTAAAATCACCCCGAACATCTGAAATATTAATTTAAGTATAAGTATCATTTACAGCTGTCAGCAGGGATAGATTTGATGGTAATTTCCCATCTCTGGTTCCCAGAGCATTGGAAAAAGTGACAGCCATGAATAACAGGGTAATCTCTGATCTGGTTCTCATCAAGGTTTTCTTCTGTCCTTGGATATGAGTGGTGCGCTAGTCCTATTCTGTGCCTCACATCAGTCTATGATTCACACTAATTCATACCAAATCTGGTGAGAGAGCAAAGAATTCACATGTTCTCTGTCTCCATCCAGCGTAAGTCAGGCTCGCATGAAGCTTTCCGTTGATATGTGTTCAGTAAGAGTTGCTTCGACTCCTATTTACTTGTGCAACAATCCACGAAAACACAGGAAATGATTCCTTTAACCGAGAGAGAGAGAGAGAGAGAGAGAGAGAGAGAGAGAGAGAGAGAGAGAAGAGAGAGAGTGTGTGTTTGTGTGTGTGTGTGTGTGTGTGTGTGTGTGTGTATGTGTATGTGTGAATTTCATGTTTGAATTTTTTGCCCAAGATTTTTGTGAGAAAACAACTTTGTTCTGGACAATATCTGGGGAAGTATTCCTCACTTGACAAAAACCCTCTATCCTATGGTTACTTCCTGGAACTCTTGAGCAAATGATACCCCCAGGGGAAGCAGCTGTGGATTAAATGGCCTGTTTTCTGCTTCTTGTCCTTTCATTGTCTGCTCCATCATAATTTGGGAGCTTCCATAACTAATATATTACCACAGCCCCTCAGAAATCCATGTCTACATGAGAGCGACCCATTCCTTTGTAGCAGCTGAATTCAGCTTTCTTTCAAATGGGAGCAATACATTTGGACGGCGAAGGTTTAGAATTCAGTAAATCATGTTTTTCATCACTTTGAAAATTGTCACCCATGCTCAAAATGCAGGAAGGAACAACGAAGAATGGAGACGTGGTCAACATGGGAAACTGAGTCAGAGCTTCACATCAGTCACTTTCCTGTTCCCTACAGTATTTCGTATCCTCTGCTCTGAACTGTCTCGACTTTTCAGATCATCTTTGGCCTTGGCATGTCCGTCAGATAAGTCATTGCAGCAGCACATCGCCCTTTTCTTTATTTGTTTGACCTGCTATATTTCTTATATCAAGCTTCTGACCAATAGTTTATAGAATAAGAATTAAGATAATGAAGGCTTTCTCCCAATGCTAGGTAATTATTGATATTATTTAAGTATGCACTCCTTGAGTGTATTTGTAGGAATCATAAACGTAACCTCTGTATTAAATCTATTTTCACGTTTCAAATGATTCTTGGCATTTATGTCATTCATGTTGTTTTTCTCAACGTTCATACCATTTAATCAGTCAGAGAAGAAGTAGTGGGTGGTTAATAAGTTATTTACAGGAAAAGCGAGGCCAATAAGAATTAGTGAAAGACACTTAACTGGCATCACTAAAGAGAACCTGACAAAACTTAACTACTCAAACAGTTTTAATAGTCATCGGCTTCATACAATGTTAGTTGTTATTCAATAGATACAATTAATTTTGTACTCTTCAATGTTTTAAAACTTTCTCATGGAAACTTTCAGCAAGGAATTTGAGGCTGTACTTCATCTTCCACTGCTTGTTTTTGCAAATGTGTTTTAAACAGTAAGTCTGACATCTTCGGGAACAGTTGGCTGGGGTGACATCTGATTTATCATCGAAACCAGGACACTGTCGAGAGCGTAGGGGTGCCATTAATATTATTCTGGGGTAACGAGGGTAAACCAGACTGACCTGGCAGAACCACAACTCATGGACATCCTAAGGTTGTGCCAACTAATCAGAGGTATAAAAAGATCAAATTAATTCGACCTTTGACCTTTTATGGAAGAACGAGCAACAGAGAAAGAAAAAGAGAATAAGGTCTGGAGACTATGTCATTTGATTAACAAGTTGACTTCAAATCGTAGCTGGGTGACATTGTTTCAGTCACCTTCGTCTCCATTCTCATTTGAACTACAGCGTTTCGTACGTCTCATCTTGTATTGGGAATTATTTAGTACACTAGATTGTAATCCCCTAGAGCAATGCTGTCAGATATATTAGCCACTAGTGACATATGGCTTTTCTTTTACAAATGACTTTTAAAATGTAAATTTGAAATAATTAATATTAAATAAAAATCATTTCCTCAGTCTCATTAGCCACCTTGAAATGCTGAATAGTCACATGTAGCTAATGGCTACTATATTAGATAGTACAGATTAGAAAATAGTTATTATTGCAAGATGTTCTGTGGCCAACACTGTGAAGGTCAGAATTATGATTATTTCTCACCTAGAGTTCTTCATATCCTCCTAAATAATCAATGTCCATTCACTTTGGCATCTTTGGGTCCGTTCTTCATTCAGCAACCAGAAGATTCTTTCAAAAGTCACCTCTTGTCAATTCGCTCACCTATTAAAATTATTTAATGGTATCTTTCGTCTCTGCCGCTTCCTGTATGACCCAGCTCCTCTGCTCCTCCCAGCGCTTATGGAACCAGGCCCCTGGCCGCTGCCCGCTTCCAGCCCCCTTACCTCGTTCGGCCCCCTTGCATTTGCCAAGCCTCCTCCCTCTGTGGGTCCTTTTTTTTCACTGTCTTGAATTCTCTTCTCTCTGACATTCACCACATACATCTTCCTACGGATCAGCTCAAGGATCATTTCTGCAGGGCAAACCTCTGTGATAGATTAAATCCCCCCATAACTCTTAAACATCAAATGATAATAATCCAAGAGTGAATGTTTATTCATTTTTATTTGAATTTCCTCAGTAATGGCTTCCACAAAGTATGCATGTGTGAAACAAAGGAATGACCCGAGGCTTTGCGTGGGGTCTTTCTGAGTTACTATGAAAAGCTATATAGCATTGGGCATGATCGATGGGATCGATCTGAGGTTATCAACTTTCTTCTATGGCTTCACGTTGTTTCTGTTTTGTTTGAACTAGAATTCATTGATAGGAGCATTATTTACGTAAATATGAACTAGAAATCTGAGTCTCGACTTCAAGAATTTTAATAGTTAATATAAAACCCAATTCTTAATTTACACCGCTTGCTTTAGGGAGGTTGTTGTGCAGTGTCCATCTTCTGAGAGATTAAACACAGTTCTCATCCCAGGAGACCAGGTCCTTTTCGGGCTATTTGATCTGCTACCAAAAGAGAACATTTTTCTGTTTCCCCTTTAGGGCATCTGTAAGGACAGCATTTTAATAGGCTTGACATTTTATACTTACGGGTAATGTTTAAAAGAATTTATAAATCAAATTTATATGATTAATATAATTTATATGAGCATTCGGCTTGATTATTATATATTGTATATACAGGTGACTTTTAAAATATTTTTCGACAGGATTTTGATGATCAGTTTAATGGCCCATCAATGTGTTTTATGTCAGATAGTACTGGCCATCAAGTTCTAGTCATCAAAGAGTACAAATAGAATGAAAAATGAAAATAACATGGCAAATACTTTGTTAAACATATTTGTCTGTACCTGGTTGAGAATGAAGACATATTAAACTGTAAAAATTGAGGCTAATATCACTAAAGCAGATGGTTTCTACTTAGATATAATAGGACTGTTAAAGTTTTCTATTGGGCATTATGTTTCCCTTTTAATGCTCCTTAACATTTTCAATAATAAAACCTTCCACTCTAAAATAAATATACAGAATCCCTAAATACCTGTACGTGGTACTGAGATTTCTTTATTATACATAAATTGCTTTCTGCCTTTTATTTTCTCTTTTGCTGTTCTGCTGCCTCCTTATTAATACTTTTGGGTTTGGTGTGATGCATGCATAAGAATAAGCTCTTCTTTGTTTCTCTGTTTAGTGTCATCGCTGGCTAGTGTCACCTTAAGAGTTCTTGTGGGTGTTCCTAGATGCATAATAATGATGATGGCCCCCGCTTATTGAAAACTTACTAAGCACTTTTACGTATACTCTCACAAAAGCATTATTTCTCTGTAGAATAAGCAACTGAGCTTTAAAGAGATTAAGTAGCCTTGAATTAAGTCACATTTATGGTAAGGGACAAAGGCGAGATTGGGCCCTAGGCAATCTTGATTCTAACTTTATACTCTCAGATCTTAAGCTATACTGCCCGCTAGGCTGTACTAGGTAGTCTCACCGTATTCTGGTGAGGACAGTCTAACTTCTGTGTTGTGTCTGTTTTCACAGACGCTTAAGATATTTTATCATACAACTCTTACTCATAAGATTTGGTGGGGCCACATTCCTGAGACTTGCTAAATTATGAGTCATCAAAGAAAATTTGGGGGAAACACTCTGCTTTGCTTTCTCAAAACCCTAGGTAGAATATTTTGACTTGGTTCTTCTCTTTCTAAGATGGGGATCATAACTGTACCTTCCTTATAAGATTGTGATGAAGCTTAAATGTACAGTTCTTTGAAGAGTACATGGCACATATTATTGGTTTCATAAAAATTCCTGATAGCTGTTCCTCAGAAAGAAAATAAGAACTAGATTGATATTTAGAATAAAATGAATAGTTCAGAAAAAAGAATGATAACATAAAATTGCCTAAATGACAAGCAATATGTTGGCATTTAAATATAAGAAAACTAAGACTTGGAATAAGTAAACTTTTAGTAACTGGATGTGAAGTCAGTCTGCTTCCTGGACTTAGGAGGCCTTGCTGACAGCGAGCCTCAGGGAGAGATGGAGAGTATGGCCAAGTATGTTAAATCGTTTCCCAGTTCCTCCCCACGCCTCGGTTTGAGTCCGTTGTTTCAGTGTAAGTCCTAGTCATCTGTATTTTCACAAACTCCCTACACGATTTTAAGTATATCCAAGCTTCGGAACCCTGAGACCTGTGAAATACTTCAAGGGAGGTCAGTTGACAGAGGGAGGTGGGTTGCAGGAAACAGGACAAGCAGAGGCCTGAAGCCATGAAGACCTCCAGGAGAGACACACTAGGCAGACCAGAAAGAGTAAGTTTAGAAGTCAGGCCTGGCATCTCTGTAAAGGTGGGGCTAGCGTGAAGACCCACCTTCCCCAGCCGTGTGAGGAGTGCAGCCTGTGGGGCTCGACTTCCGAGCAGGTGTGCTGCTCAGTTGGTCTGGCCATGGAGTCAAAACCCTCGGCACTGGAAAATGCCATTCCCCCCAACCAGCATGGTCACTTCAGGAGGAAAAAAACTAAGCATATTTAAATGATTTAAATCATTTGCTTAGCAAAACACCTTAAATTAAACCAGTTTAAATTTCTATATAGGGATTCTCAAAGCAGGAGGTAGCGCATTAACTTTTTACTCACCAAGAGCATTTTGGGAAAATCTGCTTTAGGACATCGGTGGCAGATTGTTAAGAACAAACAGACGGCAACAGAAAATACCCCTACCCCCCAAGTAAAACAGGACTATGGACGTTTCTCACATTTTCCTCTGAGGGCCAAACTCTCAACCTTTCCTCCTTTTTATTACTGGACTCATAGAACTCTGCAGTTAATAGAACCTCAGGAATAACCATACATAAGAATATTTTCTAGAGAGAGGGCACTGGCTCAACGGTATCAGGTACTTCTGTTTGTATCCCTACATCTATGCATTTTCAGATAAAACAAAGGCATTCTTCCTGAGACTGATGCTCTGTATTTGTCTTCTCTGTCAGAATCTTTCTTCAGGAAGAAGAGACAAAGAGAAAATGTACTTAAGTAAAACTTTATTATTTATATTATACGAGGCCAGTCATCTTCCCCTAATCCATCTTTCTGCTCAGATTCATCCTTGTGTATTTGTTTTTTTGTGTTTTTTTTTTTCCCTCTCAGGCACCCAAAGATACACTTCTTACCTCTTAACTTGTGATCCCAAATCAGCAATGCCGTTTTGTGTTTCTAGCAGCCCCTCACCTCTGTCCTTGATGTGTGCTTTTGGGAGAGCTCCTATGTTTTAAGCAGAGTTGCTTCCATTTTTTATGCTCACCATTTATTAATATCTGCATCTGACCAGCTGGCGTGAAAATCTCCGTCTTTGCCGAATGCATTAAACATTGTGCTGCTTTGCCCTCTGACCCATTGTGTCCTTTCACTGCTGCTTTAAACCATCTCTGCATATCTGGTCCGATGCTTAAGGGCTCTCAAGATTCATAAAGACATCTTGTGCTTGGGCACTCTACTTATTTACAACATGCTTTCAGCACGTCCATATAAAATAGGCAAATGGCTCACTCCAGAACCACTTCTCATAATTTAGCTTCACCTTTACATCCTTGTTTATACTTAGTAGAGGTCTATCTTTTTCTCATTTGGCTTCGTTGCTGGCTGTGGGTCTCTAAGCGAAAGATGCAGCCTGGCTCAGCTGCCACCATTCTAGTTGTAAAAAGTCACACATCTGCTAGTTAGTCTCTCTCAGTTGGCCTTTGGCAGAGAAGCACTTTGTAGGAAGTGGATTTTCTAGTAGATGTGTGCCAAGTTTTTTTAGTAACAGTTAAAAAAAAAATTGTCTTCTGATTGCATTTCCTCTGCAAATCATATGCTGCTCTTTTTCTAAAGTTTGTAAAAGATTAAATGAAAGAATCATTTTTAATGCATAAGGAACTTTATAAAAGTTAGTAATCAAGAAGAATCTAGATATCGTTTCAATCGATTGTGATTTAAACTCTCTTGAGGTGAGCAGATTCTTACATGCATTTTATGACGGAGGCTATGGAGACATTGTCTCTATTTTATTACAGAGGCCGTTAGGTGCTTTGTCCATAACCACGCATTCATCAAGTTGTGAAGCAAAAGCTAGTAGCACGGTGTTCCGACTCCTGACAAAGAAGAACCAGCGCAGCAAGGGTAAGAGGTACTCAGGTCCAGCGTAGTATGCTTGCAACGTTTCTTCCACCCTCTGCTGAAACGGCACGAGCATTGGGAAGGATGAGCATCTTTGAGGCACCCGCTACAACACCCACTCCCACATCTCACGAGATTCCTTTGCACCTGCTTCTAACGTAGATATCGACAGGATAACGGGTGATATTTCAGCTAGGCTTTGAAGCATGAGTAAGAGTTTACTAGGTATTAGCAGAAATAAGGGAAGAACATTCTAGGCAAAAGTAACCAGAAGCACCAAAGGAGGAGCATCATGAACCATGCTTATACTTCAAAGTCCAGAATTCAGAAACAATGGGATTCTGCCTTGAAATAGAAACTCAATTGCTGGCTTCTGAAAATTCACATGACATAATATTGTGGCCACAGAGGGATCCAGACTGTGATTCTCTATGAATTACTGGGACTCTGAACAGCTGGAAACATGGATAACTAATTCTCAAGCGAGGCTTTTAGTCTTTTGTCTGGGAAATATCAAAATAAGTCATTCATTTTAGAATATACTAAAGCTCTCAATTTAGAGGGCTTTATAAATTATGAAGACATTTGTGTGAACAATATCACCAATCCTTACCATAATCCTATGAGTGATAATACTTTTATTATTTACTTTGAGGTTTGGACAGGAAGGATTTGAAAATCTGAGGTATCAGCTGATTTGCCTAAGATCACATAAGTAATTTATCTCAGAGCTGTGCCTGGAAAACAGGTATTGAGATTCCTTGTCGAGTGTTCTGAAAAATAAGCCAGCTTGTGACATTTCTTTGATGTAAAATTTCATGAAGGTAAAAGATAAACAAAAGATAATCAGAGAAGGAAACCAGCTATGGCAGACGTGTAAAAAGGTCATGATTTATTTTCTCTAACTCAAGATTGTTTATTTCCACACATATCAACATTCGCGGGCACTCTTCCATTGTTATTTTGATGGGCACTAGTCTGTTTCTTCCTCTGGAGACACAGTCGTACTGTACTTGTCCTTGGAACCTAGGACCTCCTGCCGTCCCTCAACCTGATTTGCTGCCCACTGAATGCCGTCTGGTGACACCAGACCACCCAGGACATTTACTTCTGCCCCACTGAAATGCACGTCTCCATTCGTCTTCTTGGACCATGATTCTTTGTATTGTCTGAGGCCTCACCTGGCAGGGTGAGCACAGATCCTTGTCTGTCTGAGAAAATCAGGAATAATGGCGTTTGCACCGGCATAGTTTAAAAAGGTAACCCCTTTCACTTTCAAATGCATTGCAGTTTTTTGAAATGCATGTGGTCACCCTATACCAGATGACCAGATAAACTAATCTGTGCTTTTGAGAGAGACTAGGGACTGTATGAAAATTTTTCTAGTAAGTGATCTTGCAATAGCACACAGGTGTGAATTTCTGTATGCAACTTCAACACACAATTTTAACATATCAATAATGTTTTTCCTAGTTATATCTATAGATGAATATATTTAAAAAAAATTAGAATGGCTCCTGAATTTTTAAATAAAAAAGTCAGTTCTCAGTTGAGCACTTTCTTCACTTGGCTTCTGAGAAATCACACTCTGCTTATTTTTCATTTACTTTACTTACTGAATATTCCCAGTTTTCTTTGCTAGATAGTCCTCTTATTTCTATTAAAATATTGGATCGGGTGCCCTACAAAGCAGTCCTTGGAGTTTTTTTCTCTGCCTATTTTGGACTCCGAATATGATTTCATTCAGTCCTGTGGTTTTATAACAACCCTCTACATTTTTTCAGCTACTAATCATTTCAAGAAACTAACCTATGTGCTGTCACAGTGACTAAGCATCCGTGCATTCGTGAAGCTCTCTTTCTAGGGAATTAGCAGGGTCTCAAATATGTCCCAAACCAGAACCCTCGATTCGCCAGACACACACCCACACATGCACACACGTGTGTACAAACACAAACTTGCATCTCCCACGAGTCCGCTGTTTCAAGATGCAGCTCCGCACTCCCCACAGATGCTCAGACCAAAACCACCGGCGCCATTCCTGACTCACCTCCTTTTCTCACACTCAGAGTCCTGTCAGCTTTACACTCGACATGTGTTCTGAATCTCAAAGCTTCTCACCGCATTCCTCTTTGCCCTCGAGGCGAGGTCCTTTTCACTAAATTCCTCTGAGAGTTTTCCATAAAACCTAGAATAAAACATGGCACCTTTGCCATGTGTGTAGCTCCCGATGCGATGCAGCCATGGCCTCTCTAACCTCTCCCATTACCCATGCCCTTGCCCACTTCTCTCCGGCTGCCCTGCCCCCTGACTGTTCTTTGAACATATCAAACGTACTCCCAGCTTGCTGCTGGTACGTGTCTCCCTTCTCGGCCTGAAATGCTCCTTCCCCAGATACTTACATGACTCCTGGCTCCTCTTAATTCAGGTCACTGCAGATGTCACCTCTGCAGAGAGGCCTTCACTGATTACCTGGCCTGAAGCAGCTTCTCGCTCCCTAAGCGAGTCTTATCTGTTCCCATATCCTGTTTAACCATTGTCCCTAATCTATTATAACTATCACACATCTATATTTTTTTTATATTAATCTTCCAACACTTTGCTAGAATGTCGCTGCCATAATGGAAGAAACTATAGTTCTCACTGCTTTAGTGTGGGCCATGTGAATAGCGTCAGCTAAGGTCTGATGGGCGAATAAACGAATTAATTCGAGCAATCTTAATGACGTCTCCCTCACAGGCCCTGAACACACAGGTAGCTCTGATGCGAGATAAAACTCTAAGCTTGAATACTGACAGACATGAAAAAACAACTTCAAAATGTCTTTCAACACTTTCTTTCTTGTCTCAAATGATTAGGAAGGGTAGTTCTGGGATGCGAAAGCTATGTAAAGATAATATCATGATTTCAGATTTTGTGACCTGAATAAATTACTTGACATCCCTCTTTCTTAATTTCCTCAAAAGTTTTGTCTGCCTCATGGAGCCGTAATTATGAGAATTGCACAATGCAATATCCCTAAAGTGCTTCGAACAGGGCTTGACACATTGTAAATACATACTACACTTCTTTATTTCTTCTTTTTAAAAATACATTCCTGATGGTATTTCGCAAGTAATATACCAAAGTTTGCTTTACCCTCCTGCCCCATCACCGATCTTGAGTAACACTTGCTGGATGAGGCAGAACGCTTTGATGGTAGATAGCATCACCAGCTCAAATGCCATGGGATTCTTTGAGTGGAGAAGATTCTGTGTGGTGCTGATCTGATCCTGTGGACACTGGGCACGATGTGGCCTTAATCCTGAATGGTCCACAGTCCCCTTGCTCTCAGTAGAAAAGAAACAGTGCTAAGTGCTAGGTTGACTGTTAAGTGCTCACTGAGTCCCTGATGGATCCGATCAGATAAGTCACAGTCTTTTTCTGCCTCCAGATAAACAAACATACGCAGAGAGGCTCACCATATGAAACTTTTGGCTTTATTCTCTTATCTCTTCCTATTCTCTCTGTCATTTTTTCTTCTTCATCTTTAGCATTGGAGGCCTGAAATTGCCACCTCAGCTGCTTTGGAGCAGGTGGATTACTGGTGGTTTTATGGAGCCTGTGGCTAATGGTGTTTTTATTTGGGGGATGTTTAGATTTGTCTAAAAGAGAGATTGCTGCCGCTTTTAGTACAGCTGTTCCTCTTCTCTGTTTAACTTCAGACACCTCAGGAAGAAGCAGTGGGGAGTAATAATAAATTACTTTATTCTTTTCATCTCAAACAGCAAGATTTTATAAGAAACTCACTGAACTCTACCCTCTCCCATCCCATCTGGAAGAAAAAAAAAAAGAGAGAGAGAAAGAAAGAAAGAAAGAAATCCGATGAAATCGGATGAGTATTTTAGGCACAGAAGACATCATTTTTATTCAGACTTTCCACGACCCAGCACCATCGCTTGGAATTGAGTCATCATTTATTTCTGCTGCTCTGTAGCAATAACAGTGGTGATGCAGGAAAGAATAAAAGGCATAGAGCAGATAGAGACTCAAGTGCTAGTGTCGCCAGGTGAATGGCCAGGTCTGGGGGAGACGCACTTGATCTTCCTCTTCCTCTCCTTCTACCGACTTGGAGAAGCGTCAGCGTAAAGAGCACAGCTTATCTTTGATTCTATGTCTTTTTTTTTTTTTGCCAGAAAACTAGAGGACAGTGACAGTTCTAGAAAGGTTCACCTTAGAGAATGTGATAGAGATTTTTAGGGACTGATTTTCACCTAAGGGGTCAAGATCCCAAACCGTTTTCCCCTCAATAACGAGGAGCTAAAACATCACAGTGACAGACAAAATGAGTCGGTCTACCTAAGTTTGGTTCACCAGACCAAGAAGAGCTCCTCACGGAACAAGATTATTTATGTCCTTTATTTCTATTTTTTCAGTCTCTAGGATATCGTCGATAAAGGTTTACGAATGAGTGAACGAATGCATGCACGAGTGACTGTCCTGGTCTCAGGCCTGGCTCTAACTCCTGTTTGACCTTGAAATGCGTTCACTCTTCTCCAAGTCCACTGCCAGGCCTCTAGCTCAGGCTGCCATCATCTCTGGCTTAGATCACTCCCCCAGCTTTGTTACTAGGGACTAGCCCTTCGGTTTTGGCCCCTGTCTCTGTCCGAATCCCAGCTCCGTTTTCTGTACTGCAAATAAAATTACATTTTCTAAAATTAAAGTTCTTTCAGGACAGTTCCCCACTTAGAGCTGTCCAATGGAGTCTTTTTATCTCTTGGTTTTAAAGTCCAGATTTAGTTAGTGCATTTGGCTTGTGATGCCCAGCATAATGCCTCCTGGCTAAGTCAGTGGCTTTGTCTCTTCCCCACACCATGTCTGTGTCAAGAGATCCAGACGTACAGAACAGCCTTAGTGCAGCCTCAGTATGATGAATCTCAGTCCATGATATAATGGCAGCGTTTTTCCTTTGATATGATTCATTTTATATTTGATATCAATCTAGATTTAATTGGTGTGATTGGTGAGCATTTTAAACCTTGACTTTAAATTCTGGCCCTTGACATATATAGGCAAACTCACAGAATATCTACCTGGTTAACATCCTTCTAAAAGAATGTCACAGAATATCTACCTGGTTAACATCCTTCTAAAAGAATGTCTCTTAAATTTTATTGTCCCAACTTCATAGAACATATGTATTTCTTAATAGAATGTTTTCCACCAATGTTTATATAAGGCAAAACAATTTATTTCTGTCTCAAAGTTCAGTGAAACATTTTTTTAACAAAATGACTTACGGGAAAATTCAAATACAAATGCTAGCGTGCCAGAGTCACTTTTATGCAAACTGAAAAGTGTGTCACATGTCACAAAGGGTAGATTTTCCTTGGAGAATGTTGCCCTTAAGAGATGTAGCTCGGTGTCTTCACTGCGTGAGCAATTCCATGTCATTGTCTGCCTGTCCTGAACATGTCCACAGTGGCTTTCATACTTACCCCTCGTGCTTGCATAGATCTTGTGATAGCATTGAGGAACATCATGAAAAAGTCAGGAGATTGAGAAAGACGATAAAAATAGAAAACGTTACTGCATGTACAAAACGTGTTAATAACCATATCAAAACCATGTTAATTGGTGATGAGAAAAGTTTCAACATTTTTCATTTTAGTATTTTTTTATGATGTAGTCATATCACTGTGCTTTAGTTATATTTTAGGAAATTGGAGATTTGGGATTGATGTGCAATAGATTCTTCAATATCCTGTTAAAGTAGTACCGAGCATTATTTTTACTGTGGCCTCATTGTGTATGAACATAGGCTAGTGACTCACTTTGGCCAATGAGACAATAGTAAATGAATAGCAAGCAGAGGCCTAAAACGAGCTTTGTATTTGTGTGTGTGTGTGTGTGTGTGTGTGTGTAATTGTTTTTCTGTATATTAGGATATTTTGACATCTTAAAAACTTTCTGGCTAGGGAGAGACTGCCCCACCCCAGTACTTAGAGATGGCAAAGAGCTCAGCCTGGAGATGGCAAAGAGCTCAGCATGCCTTCGATAAACACACTAACCAGGCTAGAGCCTACCTTCTCCTTGAACCTGCACAGACACAATAGGAGGCAGCATTCCTCTGCCTTAATTATCCCAGGACTAGACACCAGGCAACTGGGGGCCCCTCCTATACAGTAGTCCCCCCTTACCCGAGTTTCACTTTCCAAGGTTCTGGGTCAACTGTAGCCTGAAAATATTACATGGAAAATTACAGAGATAAACAATTCACAAGTTTTAAATTGCACACCGTTCTGAGTAGCATGATGAAATCTCGTGTTTTCCCACTCAGTCCTGCCTTGGACCTGAATCATCCCTTTGTGCAGTGTTCCCGCACTGCGTATGCTCCCCGCCTGTCACTTAGTCACTTAGCAGCCTTCTTGGTCATCAGATCGACTGCCACAGTATTGCAGCTTGTATTCACCTAATCTTTATTTTACTTATTAATGTCTCATTCACTTCACTGTGTCTTATCACTTAGGCATTTTATTATCTCATGTCATCACAAGAAGAGGGGTGAATAGAGTACAATAAGATGTTTTGAGGGACAGAGAGCCCACATTCGCATAACTTTTATTACAGTATATTGGTATAATTGTTCTCTTTCATTTTTAGTTGTTGTTAATCTTACTAAGCCTACTTTACGAATTATCGTAGGTGTGTATATATAAGAAAAAAACATAGTATATGCAGGGTTCAGTGCTGTCTGTGGTTTCACGCATCCGCTGGGGGTCTTAGAGCGTATCTTCACCGATAAGTGGAGACTACTGTAGTTTAGAGCCTGTCAGAACCCGCAGACTAGTCAGTCCACACGTGCTTACCCTGGTCTAGCCTCAGTTTTCTCCTCGGTCCTGCTTTCTGCCTCCAGACCAGCCCAGGCTCCCCTCTGTGGCGCTTTGTGGTGTGCTGTGTCCAGACTTGGGTTCTTGAGCCTCTCCTCTGTTTCTTGCTGCCACACCTTTTGCTGACTGTCACATGAAAGAATATAGAACAGCTTGTATGGTTGGGCTTGGTCTCTTGCACACGGCCTTCCTTGTGAGAAAAGCTTGCCTCCAGCAGAGCTGATGTTATGAGGACAAAGGGACCCCTTGCAGAAGTCTGAGAGTCAACCAACCCTTGCCCATTCTAGCCCAGATGAGCCAAACTCCAGTCTCCAGGTAAGTGTGTGTGAGCAAGAAATAAACGCCTGGTTTCGTAAGCTGACAAATGTGGGGCTGGAGCCTTATGCAGAATCATGGCGGAATAGCAGCTGACCACTGCCGTGTGGAACCTCATTTAATAATGGGGAAGAGGAGTCTTGGTTGGAGACTTTATTCAGAACATCTCATTTTTGGAAATAATTGCTGATGTAAGTGGGACACAGACCATACTGTTTCTGTTTGGGGGTGAATTGAACTCTGGTTGCTCCAGCGGCATGGGGTGTGGGGCACGAGTAAGGACTCAGAATTGCAATTTGCAGCATTTTTCCTCAGTTCTTCCCCGCTGATGCTGCAAAGCATTACAGATTGGTGAGATTTAGAAAAAAGATTTATTAAAGGTATATGTTAGGAGGCAAGTCATGCCAAGGAAGACTGCAACCCTTTAAAATTTGGGAGGTGAAAAGACAAAAGAAATAAAAGACAGAGTATACCCCGAGGAGGGAGGGATGGGTTTTCAGCCAGGAGAGCTGTAACAACACAGAAGTGGGAAGCTCTGTATTATATTTGGGCCCTGGTGGGTGGTTCCAAAGGCTTTCCTCGGTGACTGGCCTGTGAGGTCATTTCAATTGACACCTTGCTACTATATGACTCTTTGCCTAGTGTCCATGTGCTTACTCAGAATTCAGTCTGTTGTAATTAGATTCATGAACTTCTGGGCATAAACATGGTATCATAATGATAGTATAATGAGGCTGAGGTTGTGGGCAGGTTAGGGTAGTACCTTCTGTTCATGTATCCGTGGCCAGATTAAACCATCTATAGATTATGGCCCTCCCATCCTCTGTCTCTGGGGATGCAGGAGGGATTCTCTAACTACCAATGAAGTGTTCTTTGGAAGGTCTCTGGGCTAGGCCTCCATTCTTTTGTTCCCCTGTCAATCATGTCTGACTAGCTACCTAACAAAACCAGCTCATATCCTTGCTAATAGGCCGAGAAACTCTAACTCATCCTTTATTTGTATATTTATCTTCTAATCACTTGACCTTGGCTAAGGGTTCTTTGCCTGTTTTTCCATGCTATCCTGTCTTCTCCTATATTATATCACACATCAAATGTCAATGTAGTTGTTTAGCTAAACTCTTCATTAGATTCTCATCTACCTGGAGGATAAGAACAATCTGTGTTCCCAGCGTGATGCCTTACACGTAAGAGAATCAATAATTATTTGCTGAATTAAATGAATTATCTCATCGTAACTCTAGCTCTAAATAGTATGTGACTTTAAACAAGATATTTTGTTTTTATGGCCTTAGAATCCTTTCATTTAAATGAGAGGGTTGGTCTAAATGATATCTAAGATTCTGTTTCTGTAATGCATGTTCATGTGCCAAATTTTTAAAAAATAATCATTTAATCATAAAGTTTAAATACATATATGTAAACTTCCATCAGAGATAAACATAAAATAAAAATAGGATTCTCTCAAATAAGATTAATATCTGTTATATTTAGCCGCATTTTCTTCCTTTAGCGTATATATATATGTATATGTAGCCTTTTTTCTTACATTCATTTTTATTACTAAACATTAATTTTTTATCATTAATATCTCATTCTATACCTGTTTGTATCTTACATTTTATTTAAGATATAGAATGTTCTAATATTTAAGTAGAATGCTTGTTTATTAAATTTCAATTAGAAATTAATTATAGCTTTTAAAATTGTAGATTTTTCAACTAATTGTAGCTTTGGCTGCACCCTGTTAGTCTTGGGATGTGGTCTTTTCTCTTTCTTTTTTTAATAAATTCATCTGTTCATTTATTAATTTAACAGATTAAGAACTCACACTATGCTAGTATGCTTAGTACTGTTGTAAGCTCTGGAATTCCAGATATGAATGAGAGAGATAAAGGTCCCATTTTAGAATAAAACAGTTTTTAGTATCTGTATATTAGTTAATGAACTAAGGCTTAAACGAGAAAACCAGGTCTCCCCACCTATGCAGGTTCAGCTTTCTTTTAAATTCTCAAATAGGATTTACTTGTGCTCCCATCTACTGGTTTGAAGAGCTATGGGAGTGTTAAAGAGGTTTTCCTAGGCTCCTATAGCTCAGGTTCTAATGAACAGGTATTAAATTATTTTCCCAGGGGTCTACACATGAAGCCATTTACTGCTGCGGTCAGTTGGCTTCTCAAAGCAACTTCCGTTATCAAACCAGAACATTGTACACTGGAAGTTATGAAAAAGGTCACTTAACGGTGTTTTATCCAAGAACACTGGATAAATACTTTCCTTTCTTTACATCTGCGTAACTAGAGAACTCTCTCAAATTGTTTTCACAAAAGTGAATTTAAGTCACAATTTGAAGAAAAAAAAAAAAATCTTGAGACAGGAAACGTACCACATTAAGATAGTTTAAATTGTTTTTTTTGAATGGTAGTTACTTTGGAATCCAGGGGTATTTTTTGTAAATTATTTGCTTTAGTTGTTTCATTTTTAAAAATTTATTTCACTATGGAAAAATTATTAATGTTCTATAGATACCTGAAAATACGCAGGTCAAGTAAAATAATTAATATCCACCAGTAAATTCACATATGTTATAGACATTATAGACTAGAAAGCTATTTATCAATTTCCTAGGTCTTCTTAAAGCCAGAGGTGGACATGCGACCCTCTTGTCTGCTAAGAGGTGTGTGAAACAGCCTAGCCTTTACTCTTTGCTGTTCTCTCTGTCTGGAGCTGGAATATGACTGAATGGATATCCACCATCTTGTGACCATTAATAAGAGAGACAAGATGATAAAAATATAGATGAAGAAACAAACTGAGTTCCTGAAAGTCGTATTTAAGCCACTAGACTAGCATTAAACTGGCAACTTCTAGATGTCTTTTATGTAAGAAAAAGTAAATTAGCATTTGTTCATCTCTCTCTTTTTAAGCAACACAATTAAGAACATTATTCAGATGTTCTCTAAGCTCATAAGTTTTGTATATCTGATCTTACAGTGAGAGATTCTATAACTACCTTTCGATTTTTGTAATAGTATGTTTATTTATATATTTTGATACCATGATATTCAGCACATATTTATCATTTTTAAATCTATATTATAGATTATGCCCTATATCAATATAAAATGACCTCATTACTTAATTTTGCCTCAAAATTGTACTATCTCATTCATTCATTTATTTATACATTAGGACATATGAACCTGGGTGCTTTAATAATCAAGGTTTATTTTGAGCCTTTATTATGTATTATTCACAAAAGTACCAGAATGAGACTTTTAAAATGTTTTATGTCATTTCCTGTCTAATTAGAATTGTCAGTGTTTTCCCATCATACATAGGAAGAAAACCAATGTCCCGAAAATTGCCTTTTGTACCTTGTAACCCAGTCCTTACAAGGCCGTGTAACTTTCTCCTCAACCAGTCTCCCCGAATCCACTGTCCTCTCTTTGCTTTTCACTGATAATGCTATCTTTTTCATCTTCCAGTGAGTTTTGCACTTACTGATCCTCACGAGTGAATCGTTCTTCCTCTGATCCTTCCTGTATTTGCCTCCATACTATCCTGCAAGTTCATATCAGTTATTTCACTGACAAAAATCCAACTCAAATGGCTTAAATTCATTGAATTACATAATTCAAGAAGTCCAGAGGTAGATCAGCCTTCAGATCTGATTTAATCCAGCCACTACACTTCTGAGATGCTCTGAGATTTAATAGTCTGAATGTATCTCAGGCTGGTAGTGACATATCTGGAATATTACAGTTCTTAATCCTGTATATGTCAAAGAGTCAAAGAAAAATGGTCTGTTTACATAAACTCTTCTTAACAATCCAAGAAGAAACTCCCCAGCATCTCACAGGCCTCCTGGTAAACTCACTGGGACGGGGCTGCCTTAGTCCAGCGAGACCTGTCCTGCAGCTGGATGGTCCAGCTCGTTTTGTATGCACAGGGTGGGGGGCGGGGAACCCTGAACAAATAGGTTTGCGAAGAAGGACAGGAGGGGAGAATGGGTCCCGGAGAGGCCATGGACAATTCTGGTATCGAATTTCAGTACAAATGTCACTACCACTGTCCAAAGGCTACAACTAACCTTAGTTCCTTCATACTACATTTCATTATCTGTAATATCTTATTTTTTTGTTTATTTCATTATAAATTTGATTCTCTTGTTTTACGAATAGAAATTCCTTAAGGGCAAAGACCTTTTCTGTGTTATTCACTATCATAATTCAGGTCCTTAGAATAGTAGTAACGATCACAAAAACAAATAGAAAGATATCGATAAAAAATTAATCCCAAATGAATGAATGAATCAACCAATCATTTAATAGTCATTCAGCAAAATGTTGATTGAATTTGCATAGCAAGAAAATGAGCATTCCATTCTTTAATTCAAATTATTATAAACCAGGGTATATGATTCATTCTATAATAATAATGCATATAACATGTGTGAAACTTCTGACGAAAATGTTTCTTATAATGGAGACATCACTAAAGACTGCATGGAGAAGGTCCTTAAACACCTTTAGTTATTATGAAAATGCAAATTAAAGCCAAAACGAGATGCCATTACATATCCACTAGAATAGCAAGAACAAATAAACAAACAACCTCCCCCCGCCCCCCCAAAAAAAAGTGTGGCCATGAATGTGGATCAGGTTGAGCTCTCATATATTGTCAGTAGAAGTATAAAATTGTATTCTCACTCTGAGAATTAGTCTGCAATTTCTTATAAAGCTGTGCATACACTATCCTTTGAGCCAGCAATTCAGTTCCTAGGTATTTATCCAAGAGAAATGAAAAGTTATACAAGGGTATTCATAGCAACTTTGTAATAGGTCAAAACTGGAAACAGACCAATTGTTATCACTAGGAAATAAGCAAACCGGGGTGTATTCATACCCTGGAATATATTGGCAATAAAAAAATAAATAAACTACAGAAACATTCAATAGAATGAATACATATCAAAATAGTATAATGCATAAAAGAGGCCTTACACAAAAAGAGTGCATATGATATAATTCCATTTATATGACATTCTTGAGCTGGAAGGTGGACTGGAAGGAACCATGAGATTTTTCTAGAGCAGCAGGCTTGACCTTTTTCTATAAAATGTCATTTACGAAATATTTTAGGCTTTGTAATTCTGATAGTCTCTGTTGAAGTTACTCAACTCTGCCAATGTAGTGCAAAAACAGCCATAGACAATATGTAAACAATGTGTGTGGCTGTGTTCCAGTCAACAGAATACATTTTGTGTTTCAATAAAAGTTTATTTATGAAATCTGTTGGAGGGGCAGGTTTGATCTGTTAGCAATAAATTGCTACCCTGCTCTTGAGTGATGATAATGTTCTATATCTTGACCGAGATTATACAGAGGTGTATGCCTTTTTCAAAACAGTGAATGAACATTTCAGATTTGTGCATTTCATTATAGGTAACACGTGTTCAATTCTAGTTAACGATGTGTGTGCTGAAGTATTTGGGGAGAGGTATACGACTATAATTCAGTTTGAAAAGTATTGAAAAATTAGGTTGAATAGTAGGAATAGAGTTAATATAGGGGTAGGTATACGGGGAGAGATATGTGATAAAGCAACTGAGCAAAATGTTATTGGAAGAATTATAGTTGTAGGTATATGAATATTCATTTTGAAATTACTAGTTTTGAATTGTATTTAAATTTTTAACAGAATGTTAGAAAATATGGTTTAGAGAAGTAGTTTCGGTGGCAGATACAGGCATTGAGAGCGAATTGTTATAGAGACCTTTGAACTGGATGCCAACCGTCCCTGGCCTTCGTTCCAGTCTGGCCCTTGGGCGAGTCATCTTGCTTCTCTTTATCTCAGTTTCTGCATCGGCATTTAACAATAGATTCTCAATCCAAGTTTGTTGAATTCATTTTTCATATATTTAAAAATTGAAAGAAATGGATTAGATGATCTCTCTGGTCTTGTCTAGGTTTTTGCTCAAATGACAAATCTTTACTGAATGTCTATAAAGTCATACATTTCTACCATGCTTTAAAATATTTTAGTAATTTGTTTGGCATGTAATTATGTAGATTCTTTTAATAATGTATAATTTTAAATGAAGAACTAAAATTTGTTTTTGCAAATGAAAGATGGCTCTCAGAAGTAGACCCCTGGGAAAGGCACATAAGTCATGGTAAGAAAGTCACTGTCAAATATAGCAACAAAGTTATACTATTCTTTGTAATGCTTTTCCCCAAATTTAAAAAGTGCAAATAGATATCCATGCTACCTAAAGTTAGAGTTTGGATCTTATAGTAGGCACTTTGGAAGACCATGTTTCATTCAATATAACATATTTTTGTGTTGAACTGTAAGTATCCTTATTACTAGTTGAAATGTAAGTTGTTAAAATACCCCTAATCATTTATCTGGTTTAAGCGGCAATGATATCATGGCGGATCATGCATACCTATCAAGCATCTCCATTGGTAGCATCTATGTCCTTACTTACTGAGTTCCAAGCAGTATAAAAGGAAAAAATAGTTGTGAAATGACACCAATGAGTATTTACGACATTATCCTTGGTATTGAAATAATAATAATAAAAAAAAATTTAGTTTCTATCAAGCACTCAGGTACACAATAAAATACCATAGACCCACTTATTCTTAGGGGATATGTTTCAAGACAACCAGTGGATGCCCGAAACCACAGAGAGCACCAAACCCTATATATACTCTGTTTTGCCTATACATACATACCTATGGTAAAGTTTAATTTGTAAATTAGGCCAGTGAGAGGTGAACAATAATAACTAATAGAACAATTATAACAACATATTGTAATAAAAGTTATGTGAATGTGGTCTCCGTCACTTAAAATATCTCATTGCACTAAGCTTTTCTCTAAAAGGGAGCAGTTTAGGGCTTCTCTTTGGCACATCCGAATTGCCAGCATCGCTACTCTCGCACTTCGGGGCCATTACTCAGTAAAATAAGTGTGACTTGAACACAAGCACTGTGATACCTGACAGTCGATCTTGTAACCGCGATGGCTACTAAGTGACTAATGGACACATGTGCAGCACGAGTATGCCGGACAAAGGGACAATTCATGTCTCGAGTGGGATGAAGCCAGACAGCACGAGATTTCACCACACTACTCAGAATGGTGCACAATTCAAAACTTATTAGTTGTTTATGTCTGTAATTTTCCCTTTAATAGTTTCAGTCCGCAGTTGACCACGGGTAACCGAAATCATAAAAAGCGAAACCACCAATGACGGGGGACTGCTATCTTTTTTGTCTTACGCTGTACATAAAGTTCCTTTTTTTGACACTTTCTTTCGCATGTGGAATTGCTGTAATGTGGTTCCCAGTACGCTGAGCACCTTGTAGACGTTTATTGGAATGAGTGTTTCGTTCTCACCATAATGTGGATGAGCCCAAGGCCTCATTCAGAGGAGTCTTCTGGCTTCAAATTCATTGGAACACACAGGATTTCTTTAGGATCACCATCTCAGAAACACATCTCCTATGCCCCAGTCACTATTCTTTACACATATTTTTTATAAGTATAGTTACTTCTACGAACTTCTTTCAGCCCTGATCCTTTAGGAGAGTTATACTCTTAAAAATATCTTTGTGGACTTAGTGTTTTCTGTGAGATACAGGCACTTTACAAGATTTCCGATGCTCAGGAAATATCTATAAACGAGCCACGACGTTGAACTCTCATAATGATCCCCAAATTTGTCTGCACATTAGAATCCTCTGGTAATCTTTTAAAGTGTTCCAAATTTTAGGACACATCCCAAATCAATTAAATCATAATCTCTGGGGATGGACCAAAATCATTAGCATTTTTTGAAGCTCTCCACGTAATTCCAATATGAAGACAAGTTGAGGACAATCAGGCTGGCAGAAATAATTCAAAATCTGTAGAGAAAAATGCTATGCGTCATCCTTTGACAGACACTTAGGTTTTGTTTATATATAATCAGATATTATATAGTCTTTTAAAAATATATAATTCTTCCATTGCAACAACATGGAAGTCCCAGAGAGCGTTGTGCTGAGTGAAATAAGCCAGACAGAGAAAGACAGAAAGTAGAAAAGGGTTGCCAGGTGCCGGGAGATGGAAGAAATAGGGAGAGGCTGGTGGGAAGGTACAGACTCTCAGCTATATGAGGAGTAGATGTGAGGATCTAATGTATAACGTGATTACTATAGTTGATGACACTGTATTATGTAATTGAACTTTGACAAAAATGTAGAACTCAAATGTTCTTACTAAAAGAAAAAACGGTAAATAAGTGAGGTGATGAATTTGTTAATTAACTCAATGGGGGGACCCTTTCACAATGTAAACACATATCAAATTATTACATTGTATATTTTAAATATCTTATGATTTTGTTAACTATACCTCAATAAAGCTGAAAAAGAATGAAGGGAGAGTGTGGGGAGGGAGAAAGGGAGAGATGGATGGAAAGAAGGAAGGCAGGAAGGCAGGAAGGCAGGAAGGAAGGAACGAAAGGAAGGAAGGTAAGAAAGAAGGATGGAAAGAAGGAAGGAAGGAAAGAAATATATTTTGGCAGTCTACTGGTCCAAACTTTAATTTTTCAATTTCTAAGAGGAAAAAAGTTAGGGATAATATTACATTATGACTCTCCAATCAATTTTTATTGCTGTAGATACAAGGTTACGGTTAAGTACATTTGAAGATACTACCTTCCAAGCTTTAATTGTTTAGCAGTTGTCACCAGATTATACATATGTAGCCATTTAGGCATTAATTCTGAAAGTAACAAGCTGTGAGATATGAATAATGGCTTAGTGGGTATTTAGTAAAAATTATATTGGGAAACTTATAACATATGCAGTCATATTAAGGTTTGCTCTAAAACAAGGGAAGTTGATCATGAGAATTTACATAGTAAGTTATATACTTTAATAAAAACAAAGATGGAAAGAAGGCATGCCATTTTGTTTTGTTACATGAATCTTTATGATTTATTAAGGTAGGAGTTATACTACACCAAAAGATGTATTATGTTGTACGTGGCATTCGGTTTTTAGAAAGAGCTACTTTTAAATTCAGTCTTTCCTGCGATTAAATTACTGTGCAGAGCAAAGTCTTCTGGAAAAGATATAATGTGACTAATATTCAATAGGTTTTCTAATTATATTTATGGTACTTGACACATTTCTAGATAGTTTGATTCAGAGTCAAAACTGCGATAGGGGGTTAAGCACTTTATAACCGTGTCTACTGGTGTCACCAGTGCGAAGAGTCTGTTTTAATGTTATCTTCACCATCACATTTCTTTATTTTATCCTGGGAACGTAAATTCCTATCAGAAAAAATAAAAAAAACATTTAATGGGTATAATTTTCTAATGAAAAATGTAAATTATATGGTTTTACTTTGAAGATTATCAGAAACATCCAGACGATGTTTAGTGCCATGACACTGAAACATGACTTTATTTTTTTTATTATTATTTTTTAAAGCCTACAGCAACGGGTCTTCCTAGGTGGTCTCCCATCCAAGTACTAACCAGACCTGATCCTGCTTAGCTTCTGAAGTCAGATGAGATCAGGCATGTTCGAGGTGGCATGGCTTCAACATGACTTTAATACCTAAATTCTGCAAGAACTTAGAAATTCTAAATGTTTTTCAATGAACAGAAATTAACATGGGCAACGAGATGACTGTATTGTGTCATTGGTCAGAATATAGTGACATGTCGGTCAGAATATAGTGAAATGCTCATCCATTTTAATATAGGCATTTTCCTGTATTATAGAGTCAAAGGAAATACTGGGCATTTGAAAGTTTTATGTGTTCACTTGAGTGAAGAGTAAATAAAAGTTATACCTTGATTGCGAATATTCTTGAATTGAGTTTAGATCAGGTAATTTTGTAAACTACTTTGATCATTGGCATAGGCTTGGCATGTGTTTTCAAAAAGTACCAATTTATTTTTTACTTCGTGACTCACGGAATTATAGAAATTTGGGTCTGAACAGTGGCAAGGACCTTAAGGATTAAAATAATAGAATTCATCCCTATCGGCTGTCCTAGGACAGACCATACTTTTTAGAACTTTCAGAGGTACTTACTGAAAGCATATCCATTAATTGATTTAAGGAATTAGGTTGGAATTTTGAAATTCTCTTTCCCCCCTCACTTGAACAAGAAGGAATTAATATATTTATATCAGCAGATAAGAACCTTGCTTATACATGTGTTTTGTTTTGCACATTTAACATACTTTAGAATTATTTGCCAACAGTAGAACTTAAAAAAAAAAAAGTTTTAACAATACTTAAAATCATTTTTAAATTTAAAAATTGAGAGATTTTACATAAATATCCTGATTTCTGTTTTGTCGTTAGAAAGCCCTGACCCACTGTCACTGGACCTTCATTTCCATGTGGCAGTGTTCGTTTAGAACTGAGCGTTTATAGCGCTGCCTGCAGCTGAGGGTGTGTGAGCCAGTTTGGCGTGGTGTCCGCCTGGCTTACCTCCCTCATACACATGACCTTTCTAGCTCCTAAAGACACTGAGGTATTTAATCCCTAGAATTTGTGTGTGAAGTGTTATATATACAGGTGTGCAGGCTATGGGTCAAAAATGGTGGTGACTTCAGACACCTAAGATTTAAAATTAAAGTACACTCTTTTTTTCCTCTCAGGGCAGAGTTGGTGATGTTATAGCATCTGGCCTTTGGAATGCGGTTAAGAACAAACATACTTTGGGTAGTAGATAGAAAATATCTGTACACCCCTAACTCTGATGCTTCCAGGGCTGCTATTTGACGGGATTTATAGTTTTCAGAATTTGAAAACTATCACATAAGATGATAACTATCTCCAAACTATTTGGCCCGTCAAAGCTTGTGATACAACTTACCTCCAATTGCTGCTTAGCTGACAAGGAGGAAGGTTTAATAAAATCAGCTTATTGGCTGGAGGAATATTGTCAGGGAAATTTCTAGAACCGGCTGCTACATCAAAACATATGCAGTGGCATATTTACTTGACCTTCCCTTGGCCTTCCTCTGATGGAGAGGCTGCTGTGATGGACACAGCTCCTTGTGAGATCAGACACATCTTGTTCAGATGAACAGTGAGTCTGTTCATTTCTTCCCCCCAATTTCTCATGCTCTGTTTCCCATAGTCCATGCGAAAGTACAGCCTGAAAAAGGAACTTATGCTGTTGAGGGCAAACTCCAACCAATAGGCTTGTGAACCAGTGGACAAAAGCTCTGGCCTCCTGTCCTTCAGAAAGAAGGAAGATGAAGGATGAATTAGATTTTCTTTCCTTGAAAGTTCCACAAAACTATGAAAGCACATACAGAAGGAGAGGTTATATTCGTATGTCCATAGTCGGGTGGCAAGGGCATTCTGTACACCTGAAAGTTAGCAGCATGCTGCACATGACCAGGACAAACTGCCACCAGAGGTAAGGCTGATGGATGTCATTTCCTCATGTAGTTTATGCACCTGGCAAAGTGGCATCTTCTTTCTTTCTTTCTTTTTTTCAAGAGAGATAGAAATAGAAAACCACAGGCAGGAGAGAGACAAGCATATGGAAGGAAAGGCCAAAGAAAGGATATGGCAAAGAGCGAAGACACGCAAACTGTACTTGACAATTACATCTGGAGTGACATAGAAACATGTATGATAATTTAGGCAAAAATAACTTTCTGATGAACATTTTAGAACCTCAACTGCATTTATTTGGAAGGAGAATTTCTCCACTGTTTTGCTCTCTAAGGGGGAGATGTGACACTGTTTTTTGTACGTAGGATAGATACATCCTCAGCTCCAACAACATGCTCGGCGTGTTGCAGTTTCTTTAGTAAATGTGTGCTGAATGATGAATGAATGGTGTGCGGGCCATGAGTGACGTGCTCCGTTAATCGGTTACTTTTTCAGAGTGGTCAAAACATTTTCTCAGATATATTTATTAATTACTCTCTATCCCAAGTGAATAATATTACACTAATTCTGCTTTAGCCTTTTCTCCCTGACAACTGAATTCAAATGAGAAATTATTGCTTCAGGAGTCCTGGAATAACATATTTCTAATAAATCTGCCACAGTTATTCATTAAATGAACAAATACTTACACTTTAATATACGTCTCAATCTAAGTAATTGTTCAATATTATAGTAAACAGAACCAATCTACTGATCTCATATACTTATGGGTTCACCTATAAAATTTGGCATGGCTTCAAAATTGTGTGCCTTGATTTACATTTTAATAAATAATAAAGGTAAACTTCACTTATTCTTCATGTTCTTTATTATTTGATTTTATTAAATTAAGTGCCTAATATATTGTATGCATGTGGTTATATGTTGGGATATACAGACAGATAAGATGCAATCTCTGCCACAGTGTGGTGGACATTGTTATTCTTTATGACCCTGAGACATCTAAATCCCCTTTGTATATTTGGGAACATTTCGCCATAAGAATCTCGTTGGGAATAAGGGACTATTCCCTTTGATAGATGCTCAACATGCTAGATTCTTGTTTTCTCAGACTTCCTTGTAACAGAGACTCAGGCATGTGGTCTGGTTTCTACCAATCAGTGACACTTGTGTTGACTTGGATTCAGAAGCTAATGATGCTAGAAAAAGGGACCATGGATCTCTCTCCTAAGTGGCAAACAAGAGTAGTGAAGCCTACAGAACCAAGTTCCCCGTATAGTAGTGACAACAGAGGAAGTCATAACACATGGCAATTGGTAACCAAGGGTGGCAGTGTTTTTCTTGCCATATGAATTCTGCATATGGTTTTATAAGTTGATCCTGATTCCATAGATTGCATTGATCTGATTCCATAGAGCTCCTGTTGAATCATGTAGCTATATAAAATCTGTTTAATAAATTCCTTTTCTGTTTCTGTCATCCAAAACGAAATTGTTGATTACAACTAGGAAGCCTGAGATACACACACACATGTTCTCACACCTATTAGGATTTTGGTTATGCTTATACATTCTTTATGATAATGATAGTTCTTATGATGAATAATCCAATCCACTCATGATAGTTCATTGAAAACCCACCATGTGCTTGACATTCCGCTTACAGTTATGTGCTACTTAACAAAGGGGATGCATTCTGAAATTGCATCGTTAGGCAATTTTGTCATTTTGTGAATGTCACAGAGTATACGTACTAAACCTAGGTGGTCTAGCCTAACACATATGTAGGCTGTATAGTATATCCAATTGCTCGTGGGCTACAAACCTAGCCAGTATGTTACTGTAATAAATACTATAGACAGTGGCAACATAGTCGCATTTGTATACCCAAACACAGAAAAGGTACAGTAAAAATACAATATAAGAGATAAAGACGGGTTCATGGTACAGCGCACTTACCGTGAATGTGGCTTGAGGACAGGAGGTTGCTCTGCATGAGTCAGTGAGTGAGTGTGAAGGCCAGGACGTGACCGTCCACTACGTAGACTTTAGACTAAACACTGTACACGTAGGCTGCACATAATTTATTAAAAATGTTTTTCTTTAATAATAAATTAACCTTAGCTAACTGTAATTTTTTTACTTTATAAACTTTTAAATTTTTTTTAACTTTCTGAATCTTTTGTAATAACACAGCTTAAAATTCAAACACATTGTGTAGCTGTAGAAATATTTTTTCTTTATATCCTTATTCTATATTAATTGCTGTGAGTAACATGTTATGCTAAGACATTTCGATGGCTGCATTGCTAGGCGATAGAAAATTTTCCGCTCTTACAATCTTATGGGACCACCATCCTATAAGCGATCCATCGTTGATGGAATGTCTTTATGTGGCACGTGACTATGTTAATATTTTGTCTCATTCACTTGGCTATAAATTGGACAGCTTCAAAAAATTCTGCTTTGTCTCTTGCTACTAAAGAATATTATAAAATTATAACAAGTACCTACATGCAGTGTGTATGACACAATTCTTGATGCACAGTGGATGGTCAGCAAATGCTAGTTCCTTATATTTACATATATTACCATGTTTTCAGAGCAGTTTTCGTGTGGTTTTCTATGGTAAGTGATGTAAAAGAAATGTGGGCTAAGCCGAAATTAAGATAGTATCCAGTAGGCTTAATTTGAAAATGGTGAGATTTTTTTTTTTATTGAAATAATGGACATATTATAGTTCATTTTGTAATTAAAAATCAGAATTCATAAAAAAATAACTGTAGATATGTATGTCTTATTTTAATTAGGAAGCATTTTGTCCAGTTTTATTGTATATAAACTTTATCCAGACAGTGTCAAGCTCAGGCATGTCTCCTGAGTTTAGGCTCATCCACAAAACTGCCTTGATGATTAACTCATTTTATGTGGTGAGCATAGGCCCGTTTAGTTCCCTAAGGCTATCCTAACAAAGTGCCACACTGGGCGACTTAAACAACAGAAACTTAATGTCTCACAGTTCTGAAAGCCACCAGTTTGCGATCGGTGTTGGCAGGGTTGGTTCATTCTGAGGGCTGTGAGGGAAAATCAGTTCTGTGCCTCTCCTAGCTCATACAGTTTGCTGGCAATTGTGGATGTATCACACACATAGAAAATCTCTGTCTTCATCTTTAGGTGGCATTCTCTCTGTGTGTGTGCTTCTGTGTCTAAATGTTCCTTTTTTTTTTTATAAGGACTCAGTTGTATTGGGCTGGGGCCCACTCTAATGGCTTCGTCTTAACTTGATCATCTGCAAACATCATAAAAAAGATCACATTCACAAACACTGGAGTTAGGCCTTCGGCATCTTTTGGAAAGATGCAGTTCAACTTATAATAAATCAACCCTCAACTCTAGCATATCCAAATGCAAACACTTGCTTTCTCCTCTCCCTGTCCCATGTGCTACCCCCCAAGAAGTCTATTCCTCCCAGACTTTCCCCCATGTTGAGGAAATGGTTTCCCTATTCTTCCATATTCTCAGACTAGTAGGCCAGAGAGACAAATAGGGGACAGGATAAAACACAGACTTTGGACCCGGAGGGCTTTGGTTTGAGTTCTTGCTGTCTCAGTTATAATCTCTACAGCACTGGTGGGTTATTTAACCACTGTCTGCCTCAGTTTCCTCATCTGTTGAAATAATAATACCGACCGCAGGTCAGGAATTAAGGATCTGTGCCCGCTGGTAAGTTATGCATGGATGGAGTCAATAATTTAGCTTTTAAATTCAGAGTCTCTCTTAGAGGAGAGTCACTACCTCACACATAATCACTCATGAAATCATGTACATACGTATACATACACATATATATGTATGTATATTCGAGAGAGAAATCAGTAAGAAAATCGTTTCCTCCTTAAATATTCATGAATAGAAATCTGCATAAAAATAAGATAACCAAATACTTATAAGGAGAAAATACTTATAAAAAATACTTATAAAAAATAAGATAACCAAATACTTATAAGGAGAAAAATGTGCAATGCTTAATAGTCCAAGCAGTCTAGAATTGTTAAAAAAAAAATTTTAAATAACTTATTTACATATAAATGAAATAAATACTGTTAATTGAGAACTAAAAGAATAATCAGCTTAAAATCAGAGAAAAGTCAATCTAGGGACTGTATATTCAGAATCAATATTCTAAATTTCTTCTTTAAGAAATGACAATTTTATTTTTCATGTACAAGCCTTGCTGTATTCAAAAAGTGTGAAAAGTCAGCAGGATTTTACAGTCGTAAAAATGTAAATAGACTGAGAATTGTAATATCACATGTGGAGAATGAATCACTTCTTGCTAATAGTGGTGAGGTCCACCCAACATCTGGACCACACAGCAGTGGTAAGTTTTGAAAATAAAATGAGTTTGAAATTATATTTTTTAATATAAAAGGAAAAATTATAGATTAATTAGCATTTTATATAGACCTACTTTCTTCCTTTAAATCCTTCTAGGATTTATTAAAAATTTGAACTTATATTTTTAACTCTCAGAACTTACCACTCATCATGGACAGAAGCGGCAATTCTAATTTATACCCAGGAAGACTGATACAGACAGAGCACATGCAGACTCAGGTGGAGTCATTGCCTGAAGCTTGAATTGGAAGCCTAGGGTTTCTTACTGGCCTGTCCTGATTTCAGCTTTTACCTGCAGTCACAATGTGCTGTTTTATGAAGCCATTAGATAGTGAATACAAAAGCCCTGTTAATATACCCAAATTAGAACAGAATTGCAATTATGTCAATAAACCCGGTTAATTCAGGTGAAAGTTTTTAATATGACTTTCATTACTTGAAATATTACAACTTACTATTTACAGATATAGCACCAGCTGATAATGATTTCATTTAATTTTTTTCCTCCCCTGTAAAAATGGTTGTCATTCTAGCTCCATCCACATTTATACACATTTAGTGGAAGATTTATATCAGATAGGGAAGTGTATTTGTCACCAAAAGTACTAGTTTTGTCCTCCTTATATGAAATAGCTCTCAAGCTCTCCTTTTTAATTCTGCCACTTTTAATAGTACCAACGTCTGTGAGCGGAAGTAGTCCACTTTCATGAAGCCTCTCTGATGCCGCAGGCGGTGGGGAATGTCCTTTCTGGACTCTGAAACCAGCCGACTGCATTCACTCTTTGGGTGGCGGATGGGCTCTTTCCTTTCTCTGGACTCTCTTCAGGAATTCTGCATAAGGAAAGAATGAACTTTTCCTGTTATAGATACTGAGCGCTGTCAAGAGATTATCAGGGACCCGCCATATGGTTGACACGCTGGCTGTGGTAGTGGCATCATGCACGAGAAGGTGCTGGTCTTGGTTCTGCTCTCAGCAGATCTGGAGTCACAAAGCCTGGGCCTGCCTGGAGGAGGCGTCCCAGGAACATGAAAGGCTACCAAGTTGTGCAACTCTGCCTCTTGCTGTTGCCTTCTGAGGTGAATCTATCTGCTATTTTAGTGGGAACCGATAAGTCTTCAAAATCATCTGTTTTTTTTAAACATAGCGATGAGATTTGCATAAATAGCAGACCTTAATTAATTTGTAAAATTGCGTACTATAATTGAATCTTCTGTGCAGTTGTGTTCAATACAAGTTTATGTTAGAACATGCTGGGTTGCTAAATTTTATAAAGGAATGTCTTATAAATGGGCATATTCATAAAAATGCCATTGTTGCCTTCAATGACACTTCTTAATACTTTCAAACAAATTGTTTATATTCTGGCTTGTTAACAACAAAAAACACATTGTGCTATAAAGAAAGAAGCACCGCGACACACAGTTGTATTCATTCCCATAATCCATGTGTGACAATGTAATTGCTATTTAGTTAATAAGCCTAAATACCAGTGATGAATGTAAGTTTATGTATGGCATATTGATGATAATATCTGAGTAGGATAAGCTGCCAAATGAGAGGCAACAGAAAAGAAATATTGCAGTCCAAATTGCATTCCAAATAACTATTTTTCTGTCTGTGCAATCAAAATTGTATAGTGTACAGTTATTTCCATAAACACCCATTGGTGCTATAGAATGAAAATAATATCTTCATGTGATTCACAGCAGATGCTGGTAGCATAAACCTACACACCTGTGGTGAATAGGATTTAGTAATTTCCCCACGATTAAGGAAATGTATGCTTCCCATTCTGCAATTGCAATGGGTTGTTTATCTTTTCTATTAGACCTGAAATTAATCATCAAGGCCTGAACTGCTTGATGCCAGGTAGATTTAACACTCTGGAATGCAGGTTAGGGTTGGATATCGAATGTGTTGCACCATAAATGAAACACATAAAGTGCTCTCTGGTATTTCTCTGTTTGCCAGAAACGTAGGGTAAATGAGATGTCGAGAAATGGAGGGTCTAAATCAGCAGTGAAAAAGTGGGCCTTACTTCGTTCAAGCTGAATGGTACATCTTCCTTTCTTACACTTCTAAAGTTTCAATAGATCTATTTTGCTATTGTTAGCGAAAGGAAGAAATGGGTTTCTGATAATGTAAGTGGGCAAAGTACACTTTAAATGATAACAAGATAATAAAGCAAAGAAAACATTGTCACAGCCTGCATGTGGAGAGGATCAAGCTGCTGTAATTCAGGTGTCCACTGAGCAAGCTAAAGCTCTTAGCTAACTCTAGTAAAATGTTCTAAACTGACTCTTTATGCAGCCGAAGATGCATGTAAAGAACCCTTTACCTCCTGGTAATATCAAGAGAGGAAAAGAGAGGTAGGCAGAAACGTTAAGGTCAGTATATTGTTGGTTGTAGGAATAAAATGAAGATACACCTTGAAACTGTATGTAAAGGATGAAGGTTTCTTTTTCCAAAATTGTTCTTCACAGGTTGTTTTATAAATTCGCCTCAGTATTATACCTTCATAATTCTGTTCTGTTTGCATCAGTACTTTAATAATTTACAAGGGTGAGGACTGTTTTCGGAAATCTTTTAAAGACTAAGAGCGGATTCAGTCCCTCAGAGTCTTGTATTGAGCTGTTTATTGACCAAGAAAATCACTGAAGGTAAAAGAAAACTGACCTGTTCTGTCTGATAGCTGTAGCTCATTTAGGCCACTAATAATAATAATAATTTTAAAAAGACGAGAAAGCATGTGGGAAATCAAAATTCCCATCTTTACAACCATTTTATATGAAAATACTAAGCCATCAATGAAGTCAAAAAAATTGGATTTTTGACGATATGGTAAAAGACTGGTCGTGATACTTTAAAAGTATCTGAAATAAAAGTTGTTTTCATCTAAAGTTATCCAAGATTCTTATTTTTTCAAGGGAATAATTAAATTTTAATCATTCTCTTTTAAATTTGTGGCAGCCTGCGGTCCATAGGCGAAATGCAGCCACTGCCTGTTTTTATAAAGTTTTATTGCCATGCAGCCAAGCCCATTTATTTATTTATTGTCTATGGCTGCTTGTGAATTATAGCAGTGATGGAGTTCAGTAGTTGCGACAGTTGGCCCACAAAGCCGAAAATACTTACCATCTGGTTTTTCACAGAAAAAAAGTTTGCCAACTCGAGATAAATCATTCGAATTTTACCTTTTGGTGGTTAATTCAGCTGTGGGAAATGGCAGCAAACCCCAATACATGTACTCCCTCCAATGAGCAAAGCAATCTCCGTAAACTTTGTAGAATCGTTGAATTAGGACTTTCTGAAAGACTAGAATTACCTTTACAAAATTACGGAAAGTATTTTTTAATCCTTGCCTGCATTTGAATGACATTAGTGCAGAATTAAACATTTTTTTTTTCTAACTCTCACAAAATCCAATGGGAACTGTTGATTAAAAAAAAAAAAGGAAGAATTGTAGTTTATAATAAGATTCTTCAATTCATTCTTTAAATTAATATATCCTCAGCCAGTTCCTTTTCATGGTCTAAAATGTTGAGTTGCAATTTTTAGGCAGTTTTTTCATAGAGCAGACTTGTTTACAGTTGAGTAGCCCTAGGATAGTACTAAATTATTCGAATAATGCACACCTTTGGGCCTAGTAAAAAAATCTTCTTGGAAACAAACAACTACTAAAGCAAGCAAGGGCATATAAAAGTAGCTTTTTCTCCTGGAAGGTTCTTCAAGTTCATAAGCCTCGTAGGCATAGGTAAAAGAAAATCAGTAGAAAGTAATAGGTAATGATAGGAGATCCAAATACATATACACACTGATTATGCTCATACTTTTTAATAAATGCATCTCTGCTCCACACTGACCTCAAGGATGACGAACATCTAAAAGGGAAAAATCACTCAAAAAATATTTATCAACCACAGTGTATACTGACCTCTACGTTCATTTTATTATGTTTCGATATGATATGCATATATTATGTAACAAACATATTTTGAATTATTTGTCATGACCAAACAAACGTTCTCTAAAAAAATTCAGTGCTGCCTACCATTCATCTTGACAGACAATGGAGAGAGGAGGTTAAAATGACTTTCTGAAGAAACAGCCCACAATGCATATTTAACATCTTAAAATGCCATAGCCGCTGCTTAGAACTTTGAGATGTCAGAGGTGTGTGTAACTGCCTCTCATTTAATAAACTGTCATTTTTTTTCTAAAAAGAATCTAAAGTTAAATCTGTTCTCGCCTTCCCTCTGCCTCCTCAGTCCCGTGTGTCCCTGCCATGTACAGTACATGCTTCTGCCTCTCTATTCTCCGATTCTCTGCCTGACGTTGAAATTATATCAGAGACAATGGAGAAATAAAAAAATCTAAGCTGTTTTAAAACTAAGTGATGAGTAAGTTTACTCAATAGGAGTATTCAGGATGCTTTTGTTTTCCCTTCTGCATAACGTTGATAATCTCCGCTGGCTCTTGTTGGCACAGAGTTGTCTGTAATCTTTCCCAGTTCAATATTTAAGCAGTCTGAAAATATATTGTATTTTCTTGTAACAAATAAGCATTTTCAAGGTCTGCTCCAAGTCTGTATATATAGCAAGCAGCAGATGGAATTTCCACTCCTAACTATGAAGAACTGTTCTTCACATATAAAAATAACAGTGCAGACGAGGCGTCCCTCCCCAGATATGTTTCAGCCATGTCTGGAGTATAATACCTGCGATTCTCCATCCTTAACATAGCCAGTGTTTAGAAGTTACAACCGATGTGCCATTTAAAATGCAGGAAGTAGATGTTCTGTTTTATTATTGTAGAAGCATGTGATTGAGAGATTACATCCTCTGGATAATTCATTATTCATTTGTGCAGTCATTAAAGTTTTAAAAAAATGTCTAACAGTGCATTCTTCTCTGCATACCGGTGTTTCATTGACAAAGAATCCACAGAAACACAGAGAGGCTGGACTGACAAATAACATAACACAGAGCTCTGTTTCCAGTAGCCCTACCACGTACTATTTTCGAGTGGTACTGAATTACATTTGGGGCACTTAGAGATGATTCCTCTCTGTGGAAAGCCTGTCTTAGAACTTGCTGGTGCATAGGGACAGTGATATGGAAGACTAATGACAAGCATGTGTTCTGGAGATGACATTACTGTAAGATCGAAATATAGTAATGTGTGTAGGTAGCACAGTACCTGGCACAGAGCATACGGTCAGTCAAAACCCACCTATTGTTGTTGCTGTTGTTCCTAGTACTTCGACGACTAATGCTGCTCCTTCTCCTTCTCCCAGTAATTTTCCTACAGTAGAAGGATGAATTGGGTTTTGAGGGCACGTATTAGAGCCACGCTATTTTTTTCCTCCAACTTTGCTATCATGTTGGCACTTGGGAATTTTCCATGTATCTGAATTACGTATGGTCCGAACTAATGCCTCACGACCGAGTGTTCCAGAAGACACCTCGTCCCCTGACTTTCGTGGTTATAAAGTGTAGGTGCATTTGTTTGGGATTAGTAGGATTAACACATCAGATTTCAGGAAATGTGAGAAAGTGAGCATACAGGTCAACATTAACTTAAGTGATGATTTTTCTGCTCATTACGTATAGTTACCTCCGTAGCAAAGATGTTAGATCCACTGCCGAAAGTTACCCCTAAAGAAAGGGGGTTTCGGTTACGCATACTGGGTTAGTCGTCTGGTATGGTTCAGTAAACAGGTGCGTCTCTCAGTCCATAAACTAAGATGTGAAAATAATATGACTTTAGAGTTTAATTTCTATTGTAAAGTCCTGAAAGATGAGGATTATAGCTAAATTTTATTTTGTTGTAGTTTCCTATTTTTGAGGGGTTCTTTCTAATTCCCAGGTGGTTATATAGCAGCCAATCATTGTTGGAGGTGGGGGACAATGCGAAGCATGTGTTCACTCAGGCCTTGGCTGATGCCATCATGAGTCATTGTATTCTGTTACCTCAAAAGTCACTGTTCTCTTTCAACATGTTCCTTGTTCCTCTGGGCGTGGACTCTCAGAACTGGAGCCCTCTCCAGTCATGTCTTGCGATGTTCTAGGACTGTCTCAGAGTTTGCATTTTTTACGTATAAAAGCTAGACCCATGGTGTTCATTGTTTGCTTTTCAACCTATTGCGTACCTCCTTTTGGAAGTATATGACACCTAATTTTATTTATTTCTTTCCTTTTTTTTTAACAGTAGGAAAAGATATATACTAAGGAAACAAGGGTTAATTATTTCAAACATTGTCCTTCACGCATTCTCAGACCCTCCTTTTCTGACCCAAAAGGATTGGGCGGGGTGGGGGCAAGTGGCGAAGGTCAAACCACGAATATGGTAATGCATGGAAGAGTTGTGTTCATGAGGGAAAGACCCGTCTGGACTCGGGAAGAGCCATGGGACTTTGCTCATGTTCTCTCCCTAATTATGCAAAACCTCTTATGCACAAGCTCTAAATGGAGAAGAGAAGCATACAGAAACGTGACCCAAATATCCAGGGTTCAGAGGTAGCATTTCCATTGGCCCTGAATATTTTGTGAGGGATTTTTTTATTTGTTTGTACTTCTTTTGGTTTAGCAGTGTTGAGAACATGAAAAACAGTCCCTTTTATGACTTACTCCCATGTTTGCCTAAAAATCTGAAGTCATTAAATAGGCAGACCACAGAAGGGAATTCAGTGTGAAGTGGAAGCTTCTTAGACTGCTCTTAGGTGGGCTAGTGTATAAGGCGGCCTCGCATGAAGCTAAATCTGTAGGTACATCTAAATCCTAGCCACTTTAAATCATCCTTAAATAGTTATATTGAGTTTCAAACTGAAAGACATTTGATAAACACTTCTGATAACCAGATATCAGAAAAATCTTTGAGGCAGGAAGTTTGCAAGAGTGTGGGAAGGGAGTTAGAAGGCTATGGATCTTCTGTTTTTTTTTTCTCCTCACCTTTACGTTTGTTTTTAATAAGGGATAAATCATTGGCTAACATGAGAGAAACAGTGGATTTAATATGTACCCACCCTCCCATATTCCTATCTCAGGAAAACCTGCAGTTGCCATAATCATTATTTCCCATAGTCAGAGGAGATCCAAGAGATCATTCAGTGCAGTCACATCTCCTATACCCAGACTGCATTCTCCTCCAACCTGAAGGCGTGACATTCAAATGCTGGTACTCACTTTGCCCATGTCCAAAACACCTCATTACCGGGGCAGACTGATTTCATTGCCTGACTTTCCACTTGCCAAGTCCCATTTCTCATTTTTACCCTACAATGTAGGTCACTTAGAGTATATTGGACTGTTCAACAGATATTTGGCAGAAGTTCTAAGTAGAAGGTTGGAAATATTTATGTAGAATATACTTTACTAATTTTGATCTCTGATCAAATAAATGAAAAAGTATATAAATACCTGTGTTGGTTTGCTCCTGTTCATCCCTTCCCCAATGTTGACATACGTTTCCTGTATACGTTCTTTTTTTGGTAATATTTCAGAAAAGGAAAATTTAATACAATATAAAGTCAAAATGCTTAATAAAGTTCATCCATATCCTAGGGTATGAAGCTTGATCTTCTTAAAAGTGTTCTAAAGAATATTGTGTCATGAGAGTTGTTCGAACAGCTTCTCATTAGAACAGTACATTAGAGTAGCTCTATATTTTTCCTACTAGACCTTTACACAAAAAAGTAAAACGTGAACCAGAATTTCTTTCCTTTACAAACAACTCAGCCTGATTCAGAAAGCTTCTTGAAATTCTTAAGAAAGCTTCTTACAGGAACTTCATTGAGTGGTTTCATTCTATTAAGATAAATTCAACAAGTAAAATTAATGCAAAAATCCAGCCAAAATGGAACTAGAGGTGATTCGTAGGTGGATTTTGACAGCCTGGCCATTGTGGTAATTGAGCTAAAGCTTTTATGAAATCATGTTCTCTCCTGAGAATTACATCACTATCAGGTGTGATTTTCCTTTATCCAACCATCATGTAGGAATTTCCAGTTAAAGCAAAAAATCACTAAAACATCTCAAAAAATAAGAGTACAACAAACAAAATTTTTCATTTTACTCATTTTAAAATAATTACTTCTAATATTTCTAGATAGTTTCAGAAGCAAAAATAATTGTGCGTATTTGGATTTCTCTGTCCTTAGATGAAAGGCATCAGCACGGAACTAGTATACAGTAAACAATTAAAATGATAATAAATGGCTTAAAAAACCCTTGAGTTTTATACAGCTGTCATCTGCAAATAGTATATTGATTGTCTTCAACTAAAACAATGTTCATTTCCACTTAGAATGTAGAAAATCACACACACACACACACACACACACACGCACACAAAATAATTCTCACTCCAGAATATATAAGGAACCAGCATATATAAAAACCAGAGTACATAAAAAGAACTTTTAAAACTCAGTAATAAGTCAACCTGGTTTTAAAAATGAACAAAATATTTGAAAAGACACCAGAGAAGAGATATGAATGGTCGGCCGATATGCACAGAAAAGGATACTCAACATCATTAGTCATCAGGAAAATACAAATTAAAAAAAATCGCAAGATTTTAATTAGCTATTAGAATAGCTCCAAACAAAACCAACAGACAAATGAAACAAACAAAACAGACGAACTAAATGCTGTCAAGGATTCAGAGTAACTAGAACTCTTAAGCATTGCTCGTGGAAATATAAATGGAACAGTGACATTGGGGAAGAGTTTTCTGGTTGTTTATAAAGTTGAAGATATCCTTACCATGAGACCCGGCACTCCCTCTCCTAGGTAATGACCCAGGTGCAATGAAGACATAGGTCAAGATAAAAATCTATAGGCAAATCTTTATAGCAGTTTTATTCATAATCACCAAAATAACTGGAAACAACCTAAATGTCCACCAACTGAGGAGTGGATAAAGGAATTCCACACAACGAGCTAAGATTCAAGCAGTAAAAAGGAGCAAACTTCTGATACCCACAATAACATGGGAGCATTTCAGAAGCGTTCTGCCAGATGAAAGATCTAGACAAAAAGACTACATTCCGTATGATTCCATTTATTTGACATTCTGGAAAGGGCACGACTATAGGGACAGAAACCAGATTAGTGTTTACCAGGGGCTAGGAATGGGAAAAAGGGGATTGAATACGAAGGGGTATGTGGGCACTTTTTGATGTGATGGAATATTCTGTATACTGATTATGAACTTTATAGGAGTTTGGGATTGATGATGTCACGTGTCAGGGTATTAAGAAACATTAAGGAGTAAGAGATTCCTTAGTTTTTAGAGAACCGTTTGCACCTGAGCCCCCAGTGGCTGCTTGCTCTGCGCTTGTGGGGAGTGCTATGAAGAGAGGGTGCACAACCACAAAGGTGCACGGGAAATGAACCCTATTGTAATTTACTTTCGAGCATAAAATGCTGAAGTATTTAAGTTCAAATTTAATTGGGAAAGCAGGCTGTATCTACTAAAACCAAGTTTAACATGACTTGTTTCTTAGAGCACGATTACTCTGATGCTTTATAGGTACACCATGGAAATGCTAACGAGTTGTTTTACAGATTTTAACCAAATTATAAGTGTTCGTGTTTTGAGGCTAAAGTGAATTGATTCCATTAAGCTCCCAGATTGACAAAAACAAACAGATATCATGTAACATGATGGCATATATTAAAAAATTAAGAACAGCTACTTATTTTGTCTTTAAATTTTATTTTACTTTTGGTTTGAGCAATGAAAGAGTTCATAAAAACCCTGGCAATGCCGGCTTTGTAAATATGTCTTCTAAAGGGGATTATTCACTCTCCAGTCTTGCATCTGTCACTCTGACAGAACACAAAAGGACTGTGCTGGGTTGGGGCCGCTCGTTAGAGTGCTTTAAATGTTTATTTTCACCAATATCCAAATGTGTGAATATAAGAAAGTTAATGTTTTAGAAAACAGTTTGTCTTTGTTCTTTTATAGTATGCATGCATTTTTATATCAATCTGTTTCAAAGTGAAGCATGTTTTACCCAGAAATGGTATGCTTCAGAGACTATGGTGTTGGTCAGTGCATATATTTCATTATATTGTATCAAGATCATAACATAAAGCAAAAAAAAAAAAAAATCTGCAAAATGTTTTACGTTACCTTATTTGCACTACTTAAAATGAGAACAAAGAATGCATCGCATATTTTAAAGTATTATATATAGTAATTATATCTTTGCCTTGTAACGCGAATACACGATGACTGAGGGTATTGAAATCACTTCTGTGACAATTGAAATAATTGTACTGTTAGCTCCACATGCAGGTATAATTATATTAAATCCTATTTCTTTCCTTTTGGCCTGTATTGGCTTGTAAAAACCACAGGTACTTTAGATAATATTTAGTTGTTTTGGTGTTAAGTTCTACTGACTAAAAATTGTTCATCAAAGCCATATTAAACTTGAAGAACTTTTCAGAGTTAGCCCTGGAAATGGAGTAAATGCTGAGGCATTTCCTATTCAACATTCAAATGGAAACTCTGTTCGCTTTTAAATAAAAGATGAGAGGAAAAAAAAAATGGAACTCAGCCTCCAATGAGAGCCTGCTTTCTGTGAAGAAAATGTATTGATTTTAACATGGTCTCATGAACATGTCGAGTTGTAATTAGCTATTTGTGGAGCAACTTTCACAGGATGATTGTGCAGGTCCGGGAGCCAGGGACTCTAACCTGCCGACAGTATGCAGACCTGCATTTAACACCTGCTTCTGAATCAGAAACGAACTGAACCCCAAAAGACCTGACCATATATGTGAAATTCCGTTTTCATCTAGAGCCTTATTAATACGATATGAGCATCAGACATTCACATCCGATTTGCATCTTGCATGGGTTGTGTTAATTGTCACACTCCCGGTGGCTATGACTGTTCCTCTATCTAGTGTTCTCACTGCTGGCTTCCTTGGCGGGTCTGTCCTCCGCCCCACACCCTCACAGCAACCACGCTCACCTGGGCCAGTCTGCGTACCTACTCACATGGTTTTTAAATTCATTTCACACATCTGTGCTTAGTGTATGTTTTGTTTTTAAGCTGATGTCCTCCATAATCCAGAGAGGGCCATTTTCTTCTCCATTGGTAAAACAAGATTTTTTCACTTTGAGGGAATTTTAGTAACATCGTTAGTAACATACTAACTTTATGAAGGCCTGGAAAAAATTCAAGGCATTGTAACTCTTACCTGTTTTACAAATGGAAAGATATATGGTCATGGCCGCTGAATTGATATGGATTTTGTCTGATTTCCGGGGCAAACAGATTCAGAGTGTGCTCCAGGAGTATTGCTTTGTTTTGATCTATGTTTTCAAATCCTCGCCTGGCTCATTTCCTTGGTGTTCTAGGCTGAACGATCCGTGAGCTCCAGGAACACAGTCGCCTGTAGCTTAAGTCCAGACTGTGAGCAGCCTAAACAGATGGCTCTTGGCCTCCTTTTCCCCCAGCATCGCTCTGTTCACACTTGGCCCATTAAAGGAAATTGGGGGACCCCTATGGCATGACCCCACACTCAAGGATAAGGAGAAGAGATCCAGTGGGAGGGAGCAGGGAAGGGGCCGAGAGTTTTTAAACCCTTTGTTTCTTCTGATAAATGATATTATAATTAATACAGAACTCGAGATGGGAATATCAGATTATCAGGGAGAGGATTGGAAGAGTGTCAGCTTATAAAAGTTTAAAAATGCTTATGAGATTTTGGGATCTCTCCTTTTGTCCCTCTTCCACTCCATTTTCACCGAGGAACATGGATATAGAAAATAAAGTCATTTAAAAAAGGATTCAAGTCAAACTTCTTTGAAAATGCAACATTTTTTTTTTAGCATAGCATTTTTGAGATAAAAATGTGCTCAACAAATGTTATAAAAATGGGATTATTTTCTCATTTTGTTCGGAAAAAAATGATACCGATGATTATCTGAACAGTCCACCTAATTTATAGTTGCCAAACCTGTCGGTACAGCTGGTTAGTATGCAGACCCAAAAAGAGAAAGCCTTCAAAGAAATTAGATATCACAGAAAAGACAATGTATGATTTATGAGTGCAGAGAGCCAGTGCCGTGTAACGTTTAAAACCTGAGGCTCTGGAATCCATGTGCTTGGTTTTAAATTCCAGCTCAACCATTAGCCAGCTGTCTGATAAAGGACAACTGTGTTAACTTTCCCAAATCTCAGTTTCCTCCCCTGTCAAATGAAATATTAGTAGTTCTTAGCCTCATAGGAAGGTTAAACGAAATGACGAAACTAAAGAATCTAGACCAAGGCTGAGTTCAAAAAGATACCAGTTTTCTTTCAGTTTGTCCATGTGGAACTAGAATTATATTTCAGCCTGTTATTAATGTGCATTTTTTTTTCAAAACTGTATGTTATTTATAAATTAATCCTAGATAGTATTTCTCATATACGTGTTGAATGTTCTAGGTGGGAACCCAGAAAATGACATGAAATAAAGTGCTATTGAAAAATAACCATATGCCATGAGAGTAGGAAAATGGAAGAGGCACGCAGGTTTTTCGTCGTCATTAACTGCTCTGATAGGAAATATCTATCCTAAAAACCCCATATGGTACATATATGTGAGTTTTGAATCAGTGCTTACCGAGTTCCTGAAAGGTGCAGAACACATGTCCAGATGGAATGAGAGATAATAAAATGTGTTAAAGGCCCCAATCCTTCAAAACAGTTTTTTTAGCATTTGGGAAAGATGAGAGACAAAGTCTCGATTTTTTCGTTCTGACCACTCAACTCTGCTTCAAACTCCATTTGACGAAAATGAATACATAACCTTCAGGACAGATGTAAACAGCTGGCAACATAGAGTAGCTAAGAGCAGGCTCCTGGAATCATAGGCCTGGATTTGAATCTTGGCCCTTCAGCTAATTGGCTCTGGAAACTTTGGCCTCTGTTTCCATATCTGTTAAATGGGATGAAATGTGGTCTCATCTCACAGGGTTACTTGAAGGATTAAAGTAATCTTTTGGTAAGGGCTTAGCACAGGGACTGGAATATAATTAATGCCAAAATATTAACTTAGCTGACTTGTTACCCTAAGGCAGCGGGGTCCCCAACCTTTTAGGCACCAGGGACCGGTGCTCCTGTGAGAATCCAATTCCTGAGTAGCTGAGGCGGAGCTGAGGCATTGATGCTGGCGCTGGGGAGTGGCTGCAGATACAGATGAAGCTTCGCTGGCTCACCTGCTGCTCACCTCCTGCTGTGCGACCCTGTTCCTAACAGTCTCCTGCCTTAAGGGTTCCAGGCTGGGGCTGAGCTTCTTCAGTAATTGAAAGAGTGCTTCTAACTTCTCTTAGGCTAGATTGAATAAAGATCCAGGTTTTGTCAATAGTGTGCTTAATTAAGCAGTCCAGATAAGAGTATCAATAAGCACTTGCAAGAAGCCTCGATATGGATAAACTTAGGGACAGCTAATAAGGCAGGGAGGTAAATGACTAAGCATATGCTCAGCCCTTTCACAAGATTATCTGCAGACACGCGGCCACTGTCTCGCTGAACCACGCATGTCTTCATGTCATGGTATCACGCCGCAGGCCCTCACGACTCCTTCGTACTGTCCTGCACAATTTGGGCCCTCATTGATGAATGTACCGGAAGTTCACCTGCACACCGTTTGTTTGGAATTCAAAAGATAGTTTTCAACAGGGACAATGTTGTGAATGGTAGTTCTCAGACCAGCTTGCGGATTCCATATTAACTGAACAATCATATTATGCCAACTATGCTTGACTCTCATTTTTAACATGCATTTTATATTTCTATTTAGTATTCCAGATATAAACATAGCTACAGCAGGGATTTACTTGGCACAAGAGGACAAGCACACTGGTTATTCTTGGGTGCCAGTAAATGATTAATTCCCCATTTCTTCATAAGATAATTTGCCTCCTTATTTCTGTACATTTGCCAAAGAGGACATTTGACTAATATAAGCTCAGAGTTGGAAGAGAGTTCCTATTCCTTCTCAGCCACATTATCAGATATAAAGTAAATCTCACTTTATTTTTCTTCTCTCATCTTTCCTGCCTCTTAAACAGAACTAGAGAGAGAGACAGAGGAGGGGGTGTACCCTGCAGAGGAGTGTGATGGATTGTCCTGTAAAAAACAAGGACCCTCAGGCCAATGACGACATTTTTGTGGATGCCCTCACCTCTGCTGTGGGAGCTTCCAAAGACTGCTAAAATTTTGGTTACTATTTTCGTAACTGCCAGTGACATTTGTCATATCGGTCCCCTGTCCAGATAGAACACTTATTCTCCTCCTCATTCAAGTCTCTTTTTTCCATCACTCAGAAAAATATAAAAAATTCCATCCGAATGGATGATTAATTTCATCACTGTTTTCTCTACCAGTCTAAGCATTTCCAGGATGTCAGTTTACAATTTAATTTAAAAATAATAAGAATAACAATACAAATGTAAAAAGTCTATAGCAGTGTTAAATATTCTCGATGACAATAAAAAATATTTTTCAACTTTTCCTTATTTTAATTTGAAAACACACATGTCAAAAATAATGCACACATGTTGTTGGGTTGTGCTTTTTAAATGCTGCGTTTCACGAAGCGTTAAAATGGATTTGCTATGAACATCCTGAAGATTCCTGCACTAAACAGCACCAAGATATCAGCTGTCATTACCGTGTCATGGAAATTCACCCTTAAAAATATCTCGCACAAAAGTGAAGGACACATTCACAGACAGCTTTGTCATTTAGACATCGTCTCATGGCACATAGAAGGATCCTACCTGTGGTACTCATTATGAAATGATTCCCCAAATTTAGGGAGACCAGATTCTCCGAATAAATGCTTAATATCTATGGATGCACTAGCTTTGGTGGTTGACGTCTCTATGGAGAGCTTTGTGATCTAGTGACTCCCTCTTACCTTTCTGCTTTTAAATGTTTGTTTTTGCGCTTTAGCTTCATATTGTTTATTGGCAACAAAAGCAGCTTAGTGCCAAGCGTGTAATACATTACTCAATACACCTTGGCTTTTATAAACTAAAGAATCGGTGCAGCTGATAGTTCCACCTTTGACTTGCTGTGTTCGACCGAAATAATGTACATAAAATATTACATAATGGAATAGTTTCTACCATTTTGCAACAGGTGGAATGCCCTGGTGATTGCGGATCTTGCTTACTCCTTAATGTCCCTCTGTCCTCGCTCAAACTGGCCGAGCCGTGGGGTAGGGTAGCACCAGGTACTCCCAGTCAGTACTTTCCTCTCTCCTCACGATAGCCCAGATTTCTGTCTTTTTCTGTCACCAATCCCAGGGCTTATTCCTTCCTTTTTGTTCACAGAGTTTTATGCCTTCGTATTTTGAAATAAGATGATAAAGGTTCATCAAGTACAGTATGGTCTGGAGAGGGCTCTTCAAAATGCCATTTGTGTGCTTCATTTCAATTTTTCTTCCCTCTCTTATTTCATATGATAGTGCATTCTTATCCTCTACAGTTCCAATAAGGTACATAAAACAAGCCAGTAAAAAAATGACACATAAGATTTGTTGTGACCCGGCTTCCTTCTGCCCACAAGTTTTACATGGGGTGGTGTGAGCGGGAGGGTGGAGAGGAACAGGAGAGGACTTGGAAGCTGGAGGGGGAGAGGGGAACTTGACAGAGAGACTGTACAGACGGGAATTTAGAGATACGGAGTCCTGATTGAATGAGTCTCTTGTAGAGCGGGATTTTATTAGGGACATGAAGACCAGTGCTGATTTTTGCTTCCAGATAGAAACGGGGCAAGACAAAAAAGATACCCTTGAAGCCAAGCCACTCTGGTTTAGAATCGGAAACTTAATCCAATATAAATGCCATAAAAGACTTAAGCCAGATGCATGCGTCTGTCTGCTCCCGCCCCCCATGCCTGCCACTCACGAGAGTTCTATGAGCATAGCCACTTCCCAAACCTAAATTAATCTCTATTTCTTTCTATTCCACCACAAAATTAATCTTCTTCAAACATTACTTCGATGACACTCCCCTGGTCAGATACCCTGGAGGTGGAGAAACTTGGCTGCTCCCTGCTTAGGTTTGAAGTGTAATATCATTAGCCTGTCAATGAAAGATTCTAATATATCATCAACTCTATTAATCATTTATCCACTCTCCTCCATTACCGATCTTCTGCTACAAAAAGACTGAGCATTCTCTCTAATTGGATACATTTAAAGATGTTTCCAGACCACATTGATTTGCTAAGAGGGACTTCTTAAGAAGTAGAATCCAAGTCATTGGAATAAATCCCTTTCCCATTGAGCAGACATCCTCTTCCTCTTATCATACCATTTGTGTTCTCTATGTATCAATTAATCAGTCACGTATTGGCATAAACTGCATTAATGTAATTTCTTTCCTATTTAAAAACTATGTTCTATGTTCAGATGGCTCCTTCTCTCTCTCAATTGCCCTCTTGGGCAGGGGTTCTCAAGATGTGGTCCCAAAGGAATAACTCAAGCTCACTTGGGAATTTGTGAAAAATACAAGTTCTCGGGCCTCGCCCAGGGCCTAGAACTGGAATCTCTGGTGGGAGAGCCCAGAAATATGGGTTTCAACAAGTCATCCACGTGATTCTGAGACAGAGCTAAACTTACAAGACAATCAGTGCCTACCTGTTCTGAGTTCATTTTTCAAAATAAAATGAAATTTTTTATTAGATTTTATAAAAAATCTAATACTCTTCTAGGCCATACCTACTACAGAAAAAGAGCGTGTGAATTATCATTATTACTGTCAATAGTATGAGATACTATCTAAAATTTTTGGAAAATGAGCCCCCCATGAGAGCTAGGCTTTCAAATAGACGCCATCGTGTGCGCATGCGTGCATCTAATAATTAAGTATCACTGTTCTCGTCCAGGCGCAGTTTGAAGAACTTTACGTATATGAACTCCTTCAAGCTTCAAAGTCAACTTGGGAGGTGTTATTAACCTCACATTTCACAAATGAGGAGAGCAGGCCCAGACAGTTCAGTAATCTTCCCCAACATGACAAAGCTGTTTGAGAAAATGCAGGGGTTTGAACCAGGTCAACAGTCCTCCATGGTTTTAACCACTGCTTTCTGTTATCGATTAAATAAACATCCTCTTATATTTCCTAGGGCTATTTTAAAAATATGTGTCATCACCATCAGAATTTTGAACACTTATGTAAAGCTTAAGTGTTTGCCCATTGTTTTATTTAATCTTTATTTACTTTCAATTTATACTAGCTAAATTGAGGCTTAGTTACGTGACTTTCTCTGTTCAAGATAACTATTACACCCTTTGAGCAGATCTGTTTTAGAGTAGAATGTGCTTTCTCTTATGCATTCATTAAAAAAAAATTCTACCAATAGGTTACTATTTAATTTTAATGCATATCAGAAGATAGAACACTGTAGATTTTTATTCTATGCATATACGATAATAGAAAATAAATTATTCCAAATGTTAAATATAAAAATCAAAAATGATTTTTATATTATATCTACCATACAGACTGGTAGATACTGGTAAATACAGCATTTTCTCTACTAAGGTTAACATACAGAATCTTCCTGTATGATATGTTTAATATATTCACTGTTTGTAAAAATACTAATATCTAGTATACTGGAAATAAATTGCAAATTAAATTATTGCACAGATTTAAAATGTAATCTTTGTTAGCTACACGTGTCAGCACAAATTCCTTTACAATGTATCAAATATAAATCTGATACAAATTAACATGAATAGACATTCACTAGATTGTCTGGACCAGTTATCTAGAATCTAGTTATTTTGAAGGGTTTTTAAAAAATGAAAATAGAAGTAACTTTTCTCATTTAGTAAATATGAAAATTAGGGAATGATTTCCTAATAAAAGTCATCCTTCCATCAGCCCACCTTCATTTTAACATGGTATTAAAAACATCGGTATTTTCTTTCCCATCGTCCAAGGCAAAGACATTTGAAAAGACAACTCAGTAACTCGAAAGTGCTGTGAAGGGAAACGGCCTCTTGGGAATTCAATCACCATTTGATTTAATGTTCACTGTTTAATCATATTATAAACTTCTCCAACAGGCCTGCGTAATTGCCTCCTTAGCAGAAAAGAGTAAACAGCTTACCTTGCAACTCCAGATCCTTAAGAAGCCCATTACGTTACTGAAAACATCAGAAGATTTGTCAGCACTTCCATTATCAGCCCCCATTTCTAGAGTTGATAGCTGGCGAATAGATTTTTCTCGGGGCTTAAATTTAACATTTTAAGATTCTGACCATGGAGTAAATGTGGTCACACCCTGGTAAAGAAGGGTGGGGTTCCTTTGCTGTGTCTTTCGAATTAACTAAACTGTTATTTGCCGGAAGATAGCAACTCCTCACAATGATCGCTGCTATTTGTTTGGCACCTATTTCCTGCCAGGCACGCGGTATACACTATATGGAATGCTTTTCAGCCAATTCGACAGAAAAGATATTATCATCCCCGGTTTGCAGATGAGGAAACTCATGCTTAAAGAAGTGAAGACTTTTTCCAACTTTATACAATAAGCAGCTGAGCTCAAGTACAAGTTCAGAGCACCGTGGGCTTTCATGCTGGGGAACTGCTGACTAGCCTCACCTGTGTGGCCAGGGGACTGGACAAGCACCAACAACAGAAAGTGGGATCTTTACAATTCAGCAGTCAACCTATTTCACCTCAGTTGCCAGAGGCGATTGTCTCTTTTGTAGCCAATTATAGTTCCCATGGATATTTTTGCTGCCTATCTTGAAAGGAGAAATTATACTAATAAGTCAGGATTGGAAAAAGATATACAACTTGTTTGACAGCTTGCCATGTTCCTGTAACAAACAACTGTTTGATTAGAGAAAATGAGGTTTGGATATAATCACTTTCATCCAAAATATGAATTCATCAGTGTAGGTGTTTTTATTAAAAGAAAGTTCACAGTAGTTACACTTATACTATCTTAAATAACAGTCGTCTCCCACATGTGTTCTTTATGACTTCTTCAGCAAAAACTCTGTAAATACTTTCTCAGAGAGACAGTTTGGGCACCTGACATCTAGACTAATATGACAGATCACATGGCTCAGCATGTTGGAAATTTGTTTAAATACGTCTCAAATTTTCTGCAAGTAAGCGCTGAATGGTATTGATAGTTATGCTAATTCTGTGGCAGATTGACTTCTTTTAGGGCTGAAAGCAAATTTTAGAGACAGGAAAAATTTTATTTCTGTTTTAAAAGATAGACTATATTAGCCTGACTAAAAATTTGTGTTCTAATCATTACGTTTCTACTTTTCCAATCAGGCCATCATTATCAAATATTTATTAGGTACATATCTACTAGGTTTGTAGTACCCTAAGAGTTGGCCTCAACACAGAGTTAAGGCAGACCCAGATCTCCTCAATGGACTCAGTTTGGCCAAAGACTATTGATTCGATCTGTTTAAAGTGTCTTCATGATTGATTGTGAAGTAATCAATTAGGAGGACTATGTGGTAATCAAAACTGAAAACTTTACCTAGCTATGTCCTTTAAAATTGTCTACATTTGACTTCACAGCCAGGCTCTAGCATGTTTTAAGTCTGTTAGAGAGGCAATGCCGTCAAATAAATAGTTTGTCAGCACAGATACAGGGACAACCAGGTCTCAATGATACTGAGACTAATTTTCATCCAGGCGAAAGCCGATTTTTTAGTGTTTGATTGAGAGGATCACTTCAACTGATTAGAAATCTTTAAATGATATTTAAAGCTTAAATATAATCTTGATTGGCTTTTATTCCCACAGACTGCCTCTAATTCAGTAGAGGCTGAAAGGGAATGTGTATAAAAACACAAATTCTAACAATTATTTTCAATCCCCGGAAACTGGATGATTTTACTCACCTGGAAGAAGGCAATACTCAAAAACATGGTACATTTCCAAAGAGGACAGTTGTCATTGAAAGTAGCGATACTCCAATAAAGACACTTCACCGGGAAGGCAGACTCAGTCCTCTGGCCAAACTGGGACGCTTGTGAGCAAGTAGAACGATTCTCATGGCCCTAACAGCAGACGGAACCGCCTTTGAATTTACATTCCCACTGCCCCTGAATAAAGGCATACCCCCAAATTTTAAGTGACTGACTGCCTATCTCTTTGTACTTTATATTTTACTGTTACAGATTTTTGATAATTTCCAGAACCCCAGAGGTCATGGACTTCCCGGGGAGTGAGCGGCTTGCTCAGGAAGCCCCAGGCTGCTGGCTGAAAAATGAAAATGCCTCTGATCCTGAAATCCATGTCAGGATAACTTGTCTTGTGCCATTTGGCTTGTCTGTGTCTGATCCTTAATTTTCTGCTTTACATGACTTATGAATTCTAGTCAGTCATGATTTCATCTTGACTACAGAAAACTCATACCTAATTTTTAGTTGCCTTAATTTTTCCTGTTTTGGTCCCTGTCTCAACTGTCTAGTCTTAGAGAACTGCCTAATACAAACTGAAGAGCAAAACTTTAGTACAAATATACGCGGGTGTCTGTTTCTTTCTGGCTTCTTGTTACACGTGACACGGTCTTGGTTGCCCTCTGGAGGGTCAGAAACTGAAGGTCGAATTCCTACAGGAGGTCACAGAGTAGTCTGCCCAGAAACGGTTATGGCCTCAAGGAGCCACAAAGGGGCGGCAGTGGTCTATCTCGGTGACCCAGAAGCTTCGATTCAGCTCTCACGTGAAGGCGGTTAAGAGGAACCTGAGGTAGGTTAATACTCTTTAGTATAACAGAGACTGCCTAATTGCTCACCACATCCCTTTCTTTATTCTTCCCTGTCACACATCAGTCTGCATTTCTCAGTCCTTTGCTGGTAGAAGGGGCCATAGGACTGAATTCTAGGCAACAGAATTTGAACTGACATAACATGGCATGTTCCCATGTCTGACTCATAAAATCCTCCTGTGAAATTTCCTAGTGATTAATAATGTTGAGCACTTTTCTCCAACCTGTTGACCGTTTGTATATCTTCTTTGGAGAAATGTCTACTAAAGTACTTGGCCCATTTTTAAATTGGGTGGTGGTGGTTGTTGATATTATTGTAATTATTATTTTGCTGTTGAGTTCCTCATATTTATTTTGTATATTAGCTCCTTGACAGACACATGGTTTGAAAACATTTTCACCTAATTCATAGTTTGCTTTTTCATTTTGTTGATTATTTCCTTTGCTGTATGGAAGATTTTTCATTTGATATAGTCACACTTATCTATTTTTGTTCTTGTCGCCTGTGCTTTTGGTGTCATATCCAAAAAATCATTGCGAAGAACAATACCAAAAAGGCTTTCTCCTATTTTTTTTTTTCTAGAAGTTTTACAGTTTGGGGTCTTATGTGTAAGTCTTTAATCTGTGCAAATGGCCAGCAAATACATGTAAAGATGCCCAGTTTTGCGAATTACCAGGGAAATTCAAGTCAAAACCAAAGTGAGATTATATCATCTCACACCTGTTAGAATGGCTATTATTAAAAAAAAAAAAAGTAAGCGTTGGAGAGAATATGCAGAAATTGGAACAATTGCGCGCTATTGGTGAGAATGCAAAATGATGCAGCCACTATGGAAAATATTATGGAGTTTCTCAAAATAAAATAGGATTATCATATGACCCATTAATCTCACTTATGGGAAGATATGCAAAAGAACTGAAATCAAGATTCCTAAAACATATTTTCACTCCAGTGTTCATGGCAACATTATTTACATTAGCCAAGATATGGAAACAACTAAATGTCCATTGACAGATGAATGGTTGAAGAAAACGTTGTATGCACATAAAATGAAATATTATTCAGCCTTAAAAAAGGAGGAAGTCCTGCCTTATACAACAACATAGATGAACCTGGAAGACGTCATGCTAAGTGAAATAACAAATCACAGAAGGACAAATACCACATATATTCCTCTTATATGAGATATCTGAAAGTGTCAAACTCATAGAAGTGGAGAGAAGAATGATGGTCGCCAGGGGCCGGGGTGAGTGGGGAATGGAGACTTGTGCAGCGAGTGTAAGGTTTCAGCTGTACAAGAATACAGAGGTCTTCTGTACATCATGGCGCCTAGAGTTATCAATGCCTTGTTGTACATTAAGATTTTGGTAAGAGTGTAGATTACGTAAGTGTTCTTACTACAATAAAATTAACAAACAAGCATATCAATAAATGAAAACAAAAATTCTCCTATACAAAATTCTCTATACTCTTTCCCCACTCCACAGACTGGTGTCAAGTACTGATGGTAATTCTGGAAGCTACAATCGAAGATGAGAAATATACAACATGGAAGAAAACTGAATCCCTGTATTATCATTTGGGGAAGAGATTTGAGCCCTTTGGGAAAATCTACGGCAAACTTCATATGAATGAGGAATAAAAGTCTAAGAAGGCTGAAATTCTGGGTTCATATCTTTAAACAGCTGTTATCACCTAAAGTGATATAGCTATTTGTATGTCAAAATGGGGGTGTGTCCAAAATAAGAACTAAATTGTGTGGCATGGGTTTAATAGTCAAGGAACAGATGAGAAGGAAACGGTATTAGAGACTTGAAAGATAGACACCTATACGATGTGAGACATTTGGCAAAACAGTTATTACCTGTGATAGCTGGAAGGCAGATCAAATAGCTATAATCTTATAGACCTAGAGGGAGTGATTGGAAAGAGGCAATGTATTGGCTTTCGCTTTTGTTTTCTGAAACACATTATAAGAAAGAGATAAACTCAGAAAAGAATTAGCCATTTTATAAGTAGAATTGAAAGGTAAGAGAGAACCCAGAATCTGGGGCCCAAAATGGTGGCTAAACAGATTATTACTAAATTCCCAAAAGTAATAGAGAAGATCTGAAAAAGCTTTGAGAGACGAGAACCAGAAAAAATATCTCAGATGTACAAAATGACTGAGCCTGTGGCAAAAATCAGAATAGCAATGAATTTCTCATGCATTGTTTTAGGTATCCTGAAATTGCTAGTTAATCATTAACTTGGGGAACAGTAGGACTTGGAGAAGAGTAGCAAATAAATTTGGCTTATGCGTTATGTCTCAGGAATACTAGTTTATGTATTGGCACATGGACTTCACTGGAAATGAGTCAGAAATCTACTCATACTTTCAGTGAATTGTATTGCCAAATAACTTCTGAGTTTACTCCAAAAATGGCTTTGACTGTTTGGCGCTTTAAAAAAATTGAGTCCCCAAAATTGCCCTAAGAAGAAACAGTGTGTAAAATGTATTTCCATGCAAATGAATTGCAAATAGGCATACTTGTTGACATATCCCAACAAAAATTTATGCTACAAAAAAATCATACGTCATACCCCAACATTATATATATGTGTATATCTATGTACACATATGTATATACATACATATATGTATGTGTATTTGTATATGTATATATGCAAGTTGAAAAGAAAAAAGAAAACAAAATAAAAACACAGTCTTCATAAAAATTCCAACTGGCTATCGTTTCGGATCTACAAAACTACGTGCCTGAAGGCACTAGAGCGATGGATGGGAATCAAGAATCTAACATCCAATGTTGTATCTGATGTGTGAAGGCAAGAGTTTCCTCAGATGCACTAGAAATTATTCGCTATTAATCCTGAAATATTTCATAAAATGTACAGCATAAAAATAAGAGAAAAAAAACAAAGTTAACTTTTCAAGAATAAGGGAGTCATGGTTTTAATAAAATGTTAATGAACATTAAATCTATATAAAGATGTTAAAATAATCATTCAAAATTTTTGAGATAAAACAAAGTTTAAAATCATTAAGACTGAAGAATTATTGTTATATTGATGTAATAATAATTCAGACCTACCTCAGACATTTTATTTGTAATGGCCAAAATATGAAGAAGAAGAAAGTGGAGTGGGGAAGTAAATATATACGCCTTACTGTCAAAGTGTACAGCTGAAACGTATTAGATTTCATTAACCAGTGTCACCATAAAATAATTAATTAATTAATTAAAAGAAAAAGTGAAACTAACCCCTGTGTCTAAAAGGTGGGACTAAAAATACTGTTACTCTAATGCTAGGAAATTTTTTTAATGGGTGCTTTTGAAATATATAAATGTGAATTATTAATAAAGTTAAAAATAGTTTGAATAATTTGCAATGTACTGGGGGACATGAAAACATTTGTAAGTATAATCCAGATACCATGGAGTTGACAATTTTTTTTTTTTAATAATGAAACAGATAGCAGAATGCAAACAAATGTATTAATATTGATACCTTGCATAATAAAATAAACAATCCTATTAAAGTCAGACCCTCCAGCCCATTAAAACAATGCAGCTGTAAATTTTTATAGTAAAACTATAAGCTTAAATGTAAAAGAGTGTAAAGGGTTTCTGGTCAAGCGGTAAACTGATCACATGTCTTTGTCTACACTCTTAAACCACTGTCTTGTCTTTTCTCACTCCTCAGTCTGGCAGAGAATTAGAGAAGTTCTCTCCAGGAAAATGGATCAACACAGAGAATTATAAAATAAATGTGTGTGTGTGTACACATATGTGTGTGTATTATGTATGTGAATCTATGTGTGTATAGCTATTAGCATATAAATTAATCTCTATGTATATATTTAATGGAAGGATATAGAGCAGAAAGTAGCACTCAAAGAAAGCAATGGGGAATACTAGAGAAAAGAAAATAAATGGATCAGTCCATGAAAGCCAACTTATGAATAGTTTGAGTTTTGGAAAGGAAAAATAGCAAAATTTGTGGGAGAAATCAAAGAAACAATTTAATACATTTTTCTTGAATTGAGAACCGTGAGTACTCAGATTAAGAGGTTTCATTGAGCACCCAGCACAAGAACGAAAAAGACCTACTCCAAGATGTATCACTTTATATTTTACTGTGGTGGGGAGTAGAAGATAGTTTTCAGAGGGAAAGAAAGAGAAAAATCAAAAGACAACTAAGCTAGTAAACCATTTTTCATTTACGAGATTAGAAAACACAATGGTGTTGGATTTTCAACAGCAACTCTGGGTACTCGAAAATAATGTAGTAATGTGCATAGAACTCGGGGTGGGGGGAATGATTTCCAATCGAAACTGTTATTCCAGAATTCAAAGACGATTAAGCTATAACAGAACACAGGAAGTGGAGAACCGTAGGTGGGAGGCTGAAATCCTCAGAATGATACTTTATTCAGCATGGATGGCAAAGGCTACTCCCTCTGTCTAGGAGAGTTCATAGTTGAGGAGAGATACCGGGCAGCATAAGAACAAGCACAGGTGAGTGGGGAGAGAGAGAGAGAGAGAAGGAAAACTTCTGCCTGCTAAATGCCCAAGGGACATTTTCACTTCATTAATCCATATCTCTATTGGTACAACAGCTGAGCAGTAAGTGGGGTTTGGAGAAAAACCTTGATGCTCTAACTTTAATGCTCTAAACATTGCGAAAACATTACTTAGGTGAATCATGTTATACTTGATGTCTTTATATAGTATCTTATATTTTCTTAAACTTGCTTGGAAGTTCAAATTACTCTATTTCCAAATTAATAGTACTACCTGAGGTGTTCTGTCGCTTATCTCAAATGGCCCACTGATGCCTGGTTGTAATGTGATACAAATAGTTCTTCCTAACTCTAGGTCCGTAGGCTCTACTCCCTCCTTCACCTTCTACCCTTAGTAGGCTTTGAAAGTTTTTACCAGCCATAAATTGATTAAAGAACCATATAAAATTATGTTTATTTTATAGGTAGAAAATGGTCAAATGTCACCAATTTAATATTTCATCATAATGTGAGTAATAAGTATTATTCGCAGACTGGAAAAATAACGTTGGCAATCATGTGTGTCATTATTGTCCAACAATGCTATTATGATGAATAAATATACACTCTGTTTTCAAAATATTAAAATTTAGAAGAATATAAATAAAGCAAAAAGTCAAGCTACAATATTTATATTAGAGGAAAAAATAATTAAATTTCCAAAAGACAGAACATTTTATATCAATAAATGGGAAGTTCACAACGAAGATGTAATTATCATGAGTATTTAAATTAAATGCCACTTAGAAAATTATATAAACATCGAATCTAGAGAGAAACAAAAATAAAGGAAAGTGCATGATGAAATATTATAACATTTGATATCTTTTCTCTCAATGAATGTGGGTATACTTTAGGAAATGCAAGGTTGATTTAACATTAAAAATAGACTAATATAGTTAATCAAATATCTAGGCAAAAAATAAATAGAAATATGGTATGTCGGAATGATATAATTAGAGATTTATTTAAACGTAATGCAATAGCCCGTGCCAACTATTATGTTTGGTGTTAGGAGACAGATTCCACATATAAGTGATGCAAAAAGACAACTCGTGAGTAGCGTGTGTATTGAACTCTTGTAGAACACGACAGGTAAGCACTTTCAGAAATGTAAGACTCAAGGCATATCCACTAAAGCTAGGAACGAGACGGGATCTTCATATCTGCAAGAATTGTCTAGCTTTTCCCTCCCTCTCATATTAAAATTCCAATTGAAAAAGCAAGGGAGTAATGAAGAAAGAGAGAGGGGATAGAGGGAAAAAGCTGAATGGCAAGGATTAGTGAAAAAGAAACAAATTTTTATCATTCCTAAATTTACAAGATTGCTTTAATCCTAACTGCATCAATTAAAAAGCGTTTAAACCAAGTTTACTAGAAAAGCCAGTTAGAAAGTCAGTATATAAATGTTAGTATCACTTCTATATTTCCGGAAAAGAACAGTTACAAATTATAGTTGAAAAAATTTCCCATTCACAAGAACAAAATTTATATTACCCCTAAGAATACATTTCACAAAAAGCAAGTCATATATGTAAAAGAAATTAAAGCTAAAACACTGTTTCCTAAAAGTTAAAAATTTACAAAATGTGCCAAAAAGCACTATGTTAAAAAATACAGAACTACATTAATTGCTAGAAAAATGTATAAATGGAGTAAAATCATTTGCCCTTGATAAGTAATCTCAATGTTGTGAAGAAGCTAATTTACCTCAGATATTCGAATTTACAATTATTTTAATCAAAATACCATTTGCTTTATGATACTCAAATAAATTATCCAAATAAATGTGAAAAATTAATTCTAAACCTTATTCAGAAAAAAAATTAAAATAGTAGAATAGCCAACGAATCATGAAAAAGAGAGATACGTAAAGGACATCGTTTTTGTACTGCCAGATACTAAATTTTATTATAAATCAATAACTATAAATATGCTGTAGTGATAAAAGAAGAGGCATACCTAGGAATGAAATAGAGTCGAATGTCCTGAAAAAACCATGGAGGTATAATAAGAATATGATACGAGATAAGAATCGTATAATGAATTTAAAAAGTGGCGTCACACCATTGGTGATGAATGAGGACGATGACCCACCTAAGGCAGATAAGGAGTTGAGAGAAACTTTATCTCATAAACTGCCAAAGGGGTATGTAAACTGGAATAAATTTTCTGGAGAAATGTTCATCAGTACGTTTCAAAAATGTTCAGTTTGTACGTGCCCTTTGGGCTCTCACTTCCCACTCTATCTCCTTTAACTAATACAACATTTTTATTCCTAGTAATTCATTCTGAGGAAATAATCACAGATGTCACAAAGATGTACTTTTAAGGCTGTCCATCTCAGTGTGGTTAGGAATATATGGACAAATGACAGAAAGAAAAGATCTAAAGATCTAAAAGTAGGGGTTTGATTTGTGGTTGTTATTAAGATTGAGGGGAGAAATTTGTATCTGACGTGGAAATTGTTCACAACACGTGTGTGTGTATACATATATACATAAACATACACACACACGTGTGCTGTGTCATGTAAGATTTACCTTGTGAAGCAAAGACTTCCTCTCTCTCTCTCTCTCTCTCTCTCTCTCTCTCTCTCTCTCTCAGACAGATGTGAAAATGTTCTTTATCGATTTTTGGCCATTCACTTCCTCACTCAATTACTTAATGTCTCATGGAATTTTAGAATTTGAACTCAACCCCTCTGTCTAAAATCTCTTTGTTCATTGGGATTTTTCTCCTGTCTTTCGCAGGAGAAGCCCCTTGCCATTCTTAGAGACCCATGGCCTTTTGTCTGGCAAAGAAAGACTCACCTTTCTAATGAAAGTTCCTGACTCACTGGGAACATTACATTGGGAGCCTGTCCTCTCTTTCTGATAAAGAGGTGACATTTTCCATGTTGGTTTTATTCTGTTCTGCCCATGTACATGGCCTGGCGTGATATGTCCCTAGATCCACTTAACTTTCTGGAATTTCATTGTCGTGATTTGTGTGTCACAGAATGTGTTGCAGTCTGTGACGTTCTGTTATCTGTGAGTGAGGTGAAGACAGAAGTAAATTTAATTAATTAATTAAGTCGTTGAATTGAATTCAACTTTGCTCTAACAAACTGTAAAAGGTGTCCAGACTACTTGATTCTGAATGTTGCATCAAACTCAACACCTTTGTTCATGATAGCTACTGGCGGTCTTTGTTAGGAGACTTTGCTTGTGCTGGAGTGAGTTCGGTGCAAAGAGATCTTGTTTGATGTGTGTCGCCCTTGCAACAAGAGCTCGGCACTGCAGACTTCGGCTCTTGACAGTAAAACAGAAACTCTTACGAGCAAACAATTAGTAGTAATGAATTGCTCAGCCATAATCCAAGTGTATTAGACGTTAAAAAGTGAAAAGTTTACAGATCAGATTTATATCCAGTGCACTTATGAAGAAAAATAATAAATAATATTACATAATTCTGTAATCTGTCAAAGGACAGTTGTTAGGGCCCTAGCCAACTCTTCTGAATTAATTTTTTTCATTTCTCTTTTGTGACAAAGTGTAAGAAGTGTGTGTGTGTATGTATACATATATATATGTATACACACACACATATATATGTATACACACATATATACACACATACACACACATACACACACACACACACACACACACACATATATATATATATATATATATATATATATATATACACAATGAGAGAGATTGAGATTATAGGAAAATAAGCAATTCCTTTCCTTAAAATTAGTAACATTATTATTTTAGTGATAAGTTTATTTTCCTGGACAAATTTTACACATAGTGTCCCTTCGGTATCATAAATAGAATGTTTAAAGCCAGAAATATCCATATATAAGAATATATATATATATATATATATATATATATATATATATATATATATATTCTTGGTCTGTTCCACAGTAAAAAAAAAAAAAAATTTTTTTTGACTCCAACTCAAAAAGAAGACAACTTGTGATTTTATGTGAGAAGTTGTTCTAAGTTTTATTTTAGGGTAGGTGCCTAAGATTAAACCTATAATTGAGAGGAAAAATTATATCTGTTCTTTTTAAAGTATATATACAGCCTTATGAGGCTTGAAGACAATGCTGTCCCCGCTTGTAGTAAAATATCAATACTTTCAGTGATTCTACTTTTCTCCTTCTGGTTTTCCCCGCTCTCTCTTTCACAGCATTGTCCATTTTATCTGCTTAGAAAAAACTCCCAAGAGCTTAACGCACAAAGTAATGATCAAATGTCACCTCCAGAGCTTTTATCAAAGGCGAACTCAAACTAAATATTCTAACAAAAGGTAAATAAAAACTAGAGTGAATTATGGTAACATATATGTAACGAGCTACCAAAAAACAGATCCAGAATTACACTCGAGATCTGTAGAAATTACGCTGCTGCAGTATTTTGCGAGCTGAGCTCTCCTGTGGGGTCGCGCTGCCGAGGACATTTTAGTGAGAGGAAGAGCAATCGGAAGAGGAGTATGATTCATGTTCAGCATCTCAAGTGGAGGGTAGAGTGCGAGCAGTGAATTATGAAACAAAGGCAAGATATTCAGCATGCCAGCAAGGTTACTGTTAGAGAGCTGTTAGAATTATTTAAAAAGGTTAGTCTATGAATAAACATGCTTCATCAAGGTCTCTTACACATGCAAAGAGAGACGCTAATGAATAATAAAAGAGTAATGGGGACTGGCGAAGAAATTAATGTTAATCTTATCCAAAGCAGATACAAATTAATATTGGAGCAACATTTTTGTAATCACTTCTCAAGGCAAAAATTCAATTAATGTGACTATATCAATATTTCAAATCTTACTCCCTTGAAACTTAACTTGTCTCTCTTCATATAAGCTTGCTCTCCTCTGTGAACGTTGGTAGTTCGTCTTGTCAATTCTTGGGGAGACTTCTAAATGGTGCATTTGGAAGAAATCAGGACCAGTTCTTTAAAACACAGTGCTGTGGTGCAGAGTTGCCTCAGGGCACGTTTCAGTTAGGAAATGATGTTTAGAGAGTAATTACTCTGTAGAAAATAGATATGTAAGCCCAGAACCATGAGCCTTACTTTCTGATTTTTTTTTTTTTTACTATTTTATACACACACACGTGGAAGAAAGCTGTCTGTGATTTCTAAAGAACACCTTTTTAGTTACATATTTATAGTCACAGAATAGGTATGTATCTATTTTAGATATCTCCATATAATATTTGCATTTAAATAGCATTATATAAATGGATCAGCACAGGAAAACATCATCACCACACCACCAAAAGGAGACTCTAGTTCTACCAGTGAGAAAACAATAATGTAAACCAAAGTTAAAACAGATTTCTGAGTCTGAGCTAAATTGTATCCTTCGTCACAGTCTGCTTTGAAGACAGGAAATGGAAAATGAATATTTTCCAAGGAATTATTAATATAGCTGACTTTATTCCACTAGAGATTTATTTTATCTCATATGTTTTTCTTTTGTTGTTAGTCACTAGATACATCTTATAGAGTGAGTTATTCCTCTTATTTGGCATACAATATAAATGCCTGTCAGACTTGGTTTAAGGTGTCAGCGTCTTAGAAAAAGTTTATGAAACTAAATACACTCGAGTAAGTGTTTTGCAACTGGGCACAATGTGCTATTTATGTTGTAATGACCTGACAGCTTTACATAATAAGAGGTGCTAATGCCACCATACTATGATAGATTGCGCTCACTTGAAGCATGGTGCTGGAGACAAATAAGATTACGTGCTGCTGTTTGCACAACAAATGACAAGCCGAAGCCAAGCACCCTATTAAAATAGCTGTCTGGACAACCTCACTTCCGTACTTTTTTAACAGACAGTGTATCACTCCCATAATGAAAGAAACATGAAATGGTTTCCATACCGAACGAGTTCCCTCGAGGTGCTGGGATTTGTCTCATTATATAAAGCTTTAACATCACCATTGCAATACCTCTTCTCATCTTTGCTTCTCACCCGAGTGGAGAATTTTCTGTCAACAGATATAGCCTGGCTAAACCTGCATAACCCAGAAGAGGGATATACCAGAGATAAGATTAGTTTTTTTTCCATTTATGTAGAAAATTATACCCAGTATTTCTGCCTGAAAAGGATTACTCTACGATGTGGACAGCATTCTGCACTCTCATTTAAAACGGCAGTCTACAATTTTATTATTTATTTTTATTTTTTAAAGAAGTTGGATATGGCAGGAAAACCTATCAGAAATTTCATGCTGTTCAATTCACCAGGGGGAGAAAATCACCACTTGTGTATTCTCCTCAGATGCCTTTGGTAACTAGTGTTCCAATACCGCACTGATAGCTTCCCGTGGCCAGCAACCCGACCACCTGCCTCAATGATTTTGACTGGAGGAAGCAGGTTAATATGATGGAATAAAATGAACTTTGTCAAGTCCTATTAAAGTTCAGTTACTAACTGATAAGCCAGAGAATTTACTGAGAAAAAAAATATTCCTGTGCTCAGTGGTTCTCCTTGTATTTCTACTGCTTCTCTTTGCTTTTGTTCTCATGCAGCCCTTTAACTAGCCCTTAGCACACAGCAGTTATTTCTTCGTGTTCTGCCATGCTCCTTCACATCATGACCACCATCAGCATCACCATCATCATCGTCGTCACCATCATCATCACTGCCACCAATTACTGGT
>NW_024347788.1:5382139-5389725 GCF_902729225.1 Pteropus medius | reverse complement strand
ACACAGCTCATAAATGGAAGCAATAAAACCCAAACTCATGTTTGAATCCAAAGACAAGGCTTTTAACCTCTCTGAAATACTTCCTCAACAAGGGTTTCCCAAATCCATTGCTCTTCAGGCATACTTCTTCTATAAATTTATCCAGTTGTCATGTGCTTTACTTAAATTGCCAGATTTGGGTTAGGTCCCTTGAGGGACAGAGATATTCCTTAATAAGTCCCCTCCAGGATATCAGGCATAAGGAACAATGTGCCTTGATTTAACATGCAGTAAGAGGAACAAATTAGCATTCATGGGTTTATTCTTCGGCAAGTAATCAAATGTTCTAATTTTATTTGATACTGATTACCAAATGGTTACTCTGGACAAATCTTTAAAGGCAGGCATAACAATGAAATTAAGCCTTTTTTTTTCCTTTATTCATTTTATTAATTCCTCACATAGCAATATAATTTTCATAGTATCTACAAAAAGAACTTAAAATTTAAGTGGTGATGGAAAAGATCAAAACATGTGTCATCTCATTATTGCTGTACATATGGGAATAGACTAATTATACAGATCTAAGGTAAATGAAGCAAAATAAAAAATGATTAAAACTTAGCTCCCTGATAAAGGAGAAAGTTACCGAGAAACCATTAACAGCTAACCAAATCTGAAGCAAGCAATGGTGATGGGTCAAGGCTGGAAGAAGGCATTCTCATGGCTTGCAGATAAATCTTATCAAATAAAGCACCCTCTTTAATGTACTCTGATTCATCCCATTACCATCTACAGAATATGTTTTAGATTCCATTCCATGTATGAAATAAAATATCCCTAGATCAACATTGAAAATCAAAACTATGCAGCCTATCAATAGAACCCAGCAGATAGACTCTTCTGTTATTCTCATGGATATTTTTAGGTTTGTGGTTTCCCAGTATCTGTATTCTTTGGAGAATTGATCTTTTCCTTGTTTCATGCAGTGATAGTTGGACTGTAATTGAAGGCATATATTGGCTCTCACTATGATGTTGAAAAGGTCCTTGGCAGTTCTTTTAGCAAGTTCTCTCTCTTATTTTAAGTATATGTGACTTATTTTTCACTTGCTTATTATTTGTGTATTCACAGGAGTATAAAATTCATGAGGACAGATTGATTCACAAGTGTCCCCGGGGGTAGCACAATGCTAGTGGCCTCTCCATAAATATTTCGTGAATAAATAAATGCACATTTTCTATGTAGATCAGAACACTATTGCTTTTCTTTTATTAACACAGTCTATTATCCTCTTTTTCAAAAAGTGCTTTTTGTTTTAATTCCACGTTTCATGTTTTAGTGCTTGAAAATTTCATACAAACCTTTATGTAAGCTTGTCTTTTATAGAATATAAAGTGAATAGTATTTTGAAGTGTTAATGCCTAATTCTTTTGTTTTGTATAATAGTAATGAGATGAAAAGGCATACAGTATAAGCAGGAAATCTACTAAAATTTCACCAGAGAATAGGCTTATAAAATAATCATAGTGTCAAGGGAAACCTAACAAATCTTTTTACCTGTAAAGCTTTTTTGTGTTATAAACAACACCAGATTCCAAGATCTCATACAAACAGTGGAATGCTACAGGTGAACTATTTGTCAGACAAATCCCCTTTTTGTTTCTCAGAACAATACACTGAAAGACCTTCATTGAAATGATTTTTGAGTTAGAAGGAGAGAGAGCTCACCACTTTCGAGAGGAAAAATCTCAGAATCTTCCATCTTGGAGAAATTCTGATAATGATCAGAACTTTACAAGACAGATAATTTCTGTGAAAAAGTCAACAGATTTCATATAAAAAGTAGTATGAGTTTTGCACTCCTGTTTTTGCATCTAAGGCAATACTCATACCCTCAAATCAAGAATAAGTATAAGTTAAAAGGAAGTGTGTGCAGAACTGAGCTAGTAAGAAAATAATGCTCTAAAAATACAAATAATTTTTTAAACCCTGTGCAAGTTAAATGGTGCCCTCTGATTTCCATTTGAAATACAATTTTCATATTCAAGTTGCAACGAAATGTCAAATGTGATACGATCCATCATTTGTTGACTCTAGTCTGGGCAAGAAGATTAACGTGGATAAAGTCTACTAGTCTTTGATTTCTCTTTTTAGAAAAATATGGTGATGACAGTGTTTCTATGAGGCAAGCATATGAAATTTTATTATTGGAAAGGGAAGAAGGGAACACTGGCAAGTTGAGGGTTTTTTTGTTTTTTGTTTTTTCTGATCACAGCATTTGATCTATAATATCACTTATTTTAGATATGAATGATCCAGTTTATAATGAAGCTACAAATGATTAGCTTTTCACATGGGTGAGACAGATATTCTAAATCCAATTAACAAGCATAATTAAATATCTCCTCTCCAGAAAGCATCAGGCATTGGAGTTTTCAAAAGTATATAGGCTCTTCTCAAGTCTTAATTTGCCTCAATCTATAAGAATTGCACAGATTGGGGGAGAAATTCAGTCTTCTCAAAGATTAATGAGACTATCACTTAGATAGACTATCATGGTAAAATGCAGATTTTGTTTTGGTAGATCCAGTGTAGAACCTAGAATCTGCATTTTGAACAAACTCTAAAGTAGTGCTGATGTTGCTGTTATATGAACCAAACTTTGAGCAGCGAACATATAGAGGATGATGATTTCAAGTGGGTCTCAAAGAGTGAGCCTTCCCTTGACCAGAAAATTACACTTATAATAAATATCTGTGGGATGTTGAGTGTAGATATTCTAGCAACAAGAAAACCATGTTAGTAAAGGAATATAGACAGGAAATTGTCCATTTTGGGTAGAAACTAATAACTATTATGATTTTTTGTTGGAGTGAGGGATATTGATCATTTGCTATGTGCGAGGAAATGTAAAAGATTTTATTATATACAGTTGGTACATTTCCAGAGTTACTGCTGATCAGTGCAAATGTATAATTTTGGAAGTAATAATTAAAGACCCCACCTTCTCAGGAAATTGAGTATTTTTCCAGGATTTCTCTTCCCTGATATACCTGAGAATCTTAGAGATGCTTTCATATGTAATTATGAGACCATTTTACGAGGTCTTTTTGTAAATATAATTACCAATATCTCACTCTTTTTCTGTGTAAGCCTCTGCCTGGGCTTCCTTCTGGCCAAGAGGATAGTGCTCCCATCCTCTCTGATCGGCCGTTTCGGAAGGTGTTCTCACAGCAGAGAGCTTATGACCCTGACACTGTGAAGCTTTATTTCTCAGAATAAAAAGAACCTGGGATTAAGAAGAGGAAGAGACCGGGGTAGATCTTTGGTTGGAGTGGTAAAATGTACCCCTTACACATCAACCCTAATCACTCTAGGCTCTGCTGTTCAGTCCGATCTTTTCTTCTAAACATCTCTCCCATTTATTTTTTCTTTCATGAGCTAGTTACTCTTTCCCTTCATTCGAATTCCTTCAACAACTCCTGGTTCTTCAGATAGGTCTGTTAAGACAAGTTCATGTTCTTTTGCATTATGCTCCTAGACTGTGTATAAATTAAAACTTGTGGCTGGATAATGTGACACTTTTGTGACACAATCAGTGACACTTTTCTAAACACTGGAACTTTGTGTTACATTCAAAAGTTTGGTCTGTTGAAAGCACTAAGAAGACTTCTAAGATGTAGTCATTGTGTAATGCTGCCCAGTGGTCTGAGACTCAGATTTGGCTCAAACGTACTAACCTGTCATTATGCACTGCCATTTAATCCTAAAAAAGCACGGTATAAGTTGGACATTATCTCCATTTCCAAGAACATTTTAAGCATGGAAAACAACTAAAATCAAGAAAATTAAGTAACTTTCACAAAGTCAGATAGCTAGTAAATGATAAAGCCAAAATGTTCACCTACTTGAATTTGGAAGATAACTCCCGTCCCAATGAAATCATCGCTAGTGTTTCTTAAGCCTTTGCTGTACACTGGTCAGCATTCTAAGCACTCGATGTGTGTTAACTCATTTATTCCTTACAGCAACCTAAAGAGGTAGGAATTGTATAGATGAGTCCATTGAAACATAGAGACTTGTTACAGCGGTACACGGCAGGTGAGGAGCAGAGCGAGGATTCGAACTCAGGTGTTGTAGGTCTCAAGCCACACTCTTAACCACGACCTTCCTATTTTTCTATGAAAGATATTAGAATCATTTGAGGTTAGAGATAAGAGATTAGGGTACTAGATTATTACTGAAATGTAACCTAACCAAATGTGCTGGATAATGGCAACTGTATGTAGTATGGTATAAATCCACTAGTTACAGAGACTTTCACTGTGGAAATTTTTGTCAGGAGGTGGAGAAGGGGTCAACATCTGCAATGCCAGTCCATTGAACTAAGTACACAAGAGCCTGGGAACCAAAGAGAGAAAGATACTGTGGCATGATCAGTTTGAGAGAATAGAGAGGAAGGATGTGAACTGCCAAAGCTGAAGAGAGAATCTCAAATGGAGAATTTCTTTGAGTGTGGAAGATTGTGTCCAGAGCATGAATCTGGGTGGTGGTCTGCTTCCAAGGCTAGTCTCTTGCAACTTGGTGTAGACCCATTTTCGTTTCTGCCTCCCAGAATTTCCCTCTTGATTGAAAAAAAATAAAAGAAAAAAGAAAAGAAACGGTATATATTTAAGGTGTACAACCTGATGATTTGATATAAACATGGATATGGAAATGATCCCTGCACTCAAGTTAATTAACATATTCATCTCCTCACATAGTTATCATTTGTGTGTGTGCGTGCGCACAGAGCGAGAGCACCTAGAATCTACTCTCTTAGCAAATTTTCAATATTTGATGGGTGAGAGACTAACGTCTGGTTTAAAATCTTTCATAACATGAACTAGGCCAAAGGAGAGGAAGTCAAGGTGTGAACTAAGTTATGAATTATGTGGAAGAAAAGAAGCTCATGAATGTGAAAGGCAGGATGTAGAGCAGTAGAAAATTCCATGTGATGCCTCATGTGCAGGAGATGAGACGGAATGTTGAACTGATGTCGGAGATTATACTTCTTTGCATCTGCCACTTCCAACATCTACCATTAGAGTTATTCTACCTGATTCGGTGATGTGTCTTACTCTTTCAGTTACTAAGTATCTCCTCTTTAACCCACTCTTCATAACCTGTGATGCTGAGGCTGTGACTGCCAATCACATTTCTGTTTTTCCAGTTGGCTCCTTATTATGCTCTGCCAATAGGGAGGGCCTAGAAGGAGATAGAAGATTATAGCGGGAAAAAGAAACTTGTTCCTCCTTTGGTCAGTTTTAACCTAGCAGTGTGTCTTCACTTTGGCGGCGGCAATTCATTCTAGTTAGTAGTGGTCGATCCAGTTTAAAGGTTTTTCTTCCAACGTTTGCAAGGCCATTACAACCTCATTACACCTCCTCAGAGATGCCAGCACAAGCCAACTCCTCTGACTAACAGTTCCCCAGAGTCTCTATTCTGGGTTTAGAGACATCAGCACAGACCCAGTAGCATTTGCTTTTCAGTGCTCTGAGTTTCGGCTTTGCAGAATCCTTCCTTGAAGCTTCTAAGATTCAGCAATTCCAGTCTCTTCTCTGCCTGAGCAGCGGAAGCTGCTCCCTGTCAATTGCTACCTCTGTGACAGCTCACTTGTTCTGTTTGACTCTTCAGTTCTTCGGTACCCAGCCAACAATCTTTACGTATATTCTCAATTTTAAAAAGTATATGGCTTTTGTCTTCTAACTAGACTGAGACTGATACATCACATTTATAAACTCTAAAAAGGCCCTGAGACTTAATTTTCTCATTAATAAAAGGTTTTTACTGATCCAAAAACAAGTTTCTTTTTAGCTGTATGTTCCATGACTGCTCATGTGGGGTTAGACTACTAAGAAACTCAACGGCCTTAGCATTTCTTTCTTAAAATACATGCTCATTACCAAACTGGGTAAAAGAGAAGCTTGGAATTCTTACTTGGTTTTTCATTTACTACTGTGTCCACAAGGATTATCAGACTAGCTAATAGTCCCATCAAAGACACTAAGTGGTCAGCTAATGAAGATAATATAAAGTCCCAGTAAATTTTAGTGCAATTCAGAAGAATAAACAGTCGATGCGTGCGCTGTTGGCACGGACAGTGGAAAGTTAACTGGGGAAGGGAAGGACAAGTTAGGACCTGAGGCAAAATAACTAAAGAATAAGAAAATAACTTTTCCTATTACTGCTGTTGTTTATTGAATACAGACTCAATACCTGACACATATTAATTCCTTTACACATGTTTAATCCACACAACCATCTGTAGTTGTAGTGTTTTTTATTATCCTCTTATTACCAGGGAGGAAACTAAAGCTCAAAGAGATTACGTAGCTTGCTCATCATGCATAATAAGTAAGGGGTAGGGTTGGATTCCAATACTAAACCATGATGCTCCAAAGTCCATTCTCTAATCTTTTTACTTAATTTTCCGTTATGAAGGTGCTGGACCAAGTAGAGAGCAGAGCCACTAATAGAGCCAAAAAACAGATTATTAAGACAAAGATATTAAGTACAAATGTTAAATACATCAACTTCTGATACTCTGTTAAATTTCAGCTCACATACATTGATATCCTTTGTAGTGAGCTACTGCAAACAATGTCGAGTTTGTTGGAAAACTCAAAAAAGATACTGATCCAGACAAAACTTGTTCTCTTTTGTTTTATATAAGATTAATGGAGAGAAACCAATGCTTTTAATTAATACCAAACAAAGTATCATGAAATTCTGTCCAAATGAATGACATACTTTATAACAAATTAATAGCTAATGAGATTATATTGTTTAAATCTTGAGTTTGCTTATGATGCCATACTTTTGCACAGTAAACCAGCAAAGCTATTGATGAGAATGAGCATGAACAAAATTTTAAACTTCTCAGTTCCTTTTCTAAAAATTTCCTGTCTAAAAATTCAAGAGAATTGAGAGTACTGTGTGCCTGTCCATCAGGCAAGTTGTCACATTTAATAGGATGGCATCTATGAAGTTCTAGAGTCCTGAGGGAGCCATCCTGCCTAAGTATGGGCTATCGCTATTATGAAGTGGTGAATGGTCCTGGGTATGTGGTTAGACTACTAAGAAACTCAGTGTAAAGGAGCAGTAAAGAATAAAAGAGGAAGAGGGGGAAAAAGACTAAAGAATGTTAGAAAAAGGAAAAAAATGCTGTTGGGAGAATTAGTTAAAACCAAAAGTGAAAAGACAGACATTTTATAGGTTACTAATCGGATGCTGATCTCTCCCCTTTGATCTCTTCTGGTGCCTGTGCAAATGGGCTGGGAATCTAACAAGGGCCATCTTTCATGCGACGTATCAAACATTTCACCCTGAGACACAGCCGAAAATACCACAGAAAAGAATCGCCCTTCTCATAGTACTCCAGCCTTTCTTTTCTAGACGGATGGTATAATAAAAATATTCTTCCAATTATTTTGGGGCCTTAAAAGTGAAAAGAAGATATAGCTTAAGTTCAATTCTGAAAAGGAGTAAAACTGTCAGTGAAGCTATTTTTAAACAGGCTGGCCATTCCTAGTAAAGATTTTTTGAAGAAAACTTTCCTGTTA